>NC_091198.1:34190688-34553440 GCF_040958095.1 Procambarus clarkii
TCTTGTTGAGATGACTCTCAACTACTAAGTTGCATCAGCCATGGAGTCCCTAGGCCTACCAGGATCCAGAGCCAGAACCTCACCCACCTTTAACCCTTCAATTGTGCATTGCATCATATGATACTTTGACCGACTTGCAGTAAATTGCACATCACATCATGTGATGCTTTGGAGTACTACGCAAGATTTAAACGGCCCGCGGATACACTGGGTTCACCACACCTTCATCAGGGCTCTTGTAAACAGACGCCATTTAAAAAAAAAATCGTGGGCCAAATTCCCGGGTGTGAGGGGCCTCAGTATTGAGTGAGCAACCAAGCCTGACACACGCAGCATGAGCTCACAGCACTGCTGTTCAGCTTGTGACCACAGCATCGCCTAAAAATGCCATAATATACTTGTTTATGCTATTATGTAGTGATGAAATTATTACAGAAGACCCCTGACTGTGATAAAACTGACCAGGGTTCTGATAATAGCAGGATTGTGGTGATATTTAGCGCTGTGCGTCATGGAGGGAGGAGTAATGCTGTGGGAGGGAGGGTAGTGGCGATGTCTTCTGACTGTGTGTGGCCACCTTTTATTGACTGCACTCACTATACCAGCTTAGTGGTTTCGCTATGGTGAATACAAATGTAGATACTTATGTATAACGCGTGTATAAGTTAGAGTTAAACTTAATCTGTGTAAACACTCTATGCAAATAACGGGACCCAGTTTATGGAACTCACTCCCTACTGAATTGAAAAGCTGTCCAACTTTTGCATCATTCAAAATCAATACTAAAAAGTACCTAATTTCATCTTCATAGTTTTTTACCTTTTGCCTTAAAATTGCACTGTATCTATTGCTACCCAATCTCCCAACCTTTATGTTCCCAATTTGAACATCTTTACCATTGTGATCATTGCTGTCTTCTTATATGTGCTGTCAATCTCCTGTACAGTATTGTGTTTATAAATCTTGTTTATCTGTATCTTTTGCTACCCAGTCTCCCAATCTTTATGTACCCAATCTGAACATCTTTACCATTGTGATCATTGCTGTCTTATATGTGCTGTTAATCTGCCTGTATGGTGTCTATTAATCTTGTTTAAATTACTAATCAAGCTGTCAATGTAATCAATCAGAGCTTTAATATAACAATGTGCTTTAATATACTTACTAAGCTCTCTCATCTCATTTTTCTCTTGCAATGTATCTTTATCATTTATCAATTCTGATAGAAATTACCTACTTAAAATTATCTGCTAGATTAACCCTTAAATGGCGCATAGCTATATACCATTTGACACCCACAGGCACATACCAAAAAAAAAAAAAAAAATTAGTTTTTCTCCCCAACCTGTTAATTTGTGTTCACTGATCACGGGAAAAATAATAAAAAAATCGTAAGTGGCATATATTGCCCACTATAGGGCGGGGAAGTGTGACAAAAATCAGGCGCTGACTGAGCGTGCGTCCCAGGCGGTCTGTTGATCGCCAGCTGTCAGGCCAGAGTTGCCACAAAGAGATAATTACCTAATTATTTCAATGTCTCTGATTGATTTTTCGTAGTTTTTTTGCTGTAATATTATTCAATAGTGTGTAGTGTGATATATTTATATAATAAAATGAGTGAATCATCGCTGTACTCAAAAATATGGTGTGCATATTGTTGATTCAATTATGTTCATCAAACAGTGAACAAATACTTTGTCGGTTATTACACTATATACACAGGTTTATATACAGACGTTATATATAAGTATTTACATGTTTTGTTCACCATAACTGTACATCTAAGCTTGTATGGTGAGTAAAGGCAGAGAGACGTAGCTACTCACACAGTCAGCTGGTGGCGGCCGCCTCTCAAGGCCAGACGCACTAATATTTCTCCTACAACAATACTGTTTGTGGTGTTATTACGCTATATACACACATTATATATAAATATCTACCTGTCTTATTCACCATACTTGTACAAGTAAACTGGTATGGTGCCCAAAGACCATCGTGGTCATCAGTAAACAACATGATAAGTCCTGCAGACGACGCTCCTCCCTCACCAAAATGGCAGCTCCCAACCTCCTACTCTCGCTGTTATCTCACACTATACACACGTTATATATAAGTATCTACATTTGTGTTCACCATAGCGAACCACTAAGCTGGTATGGTGAGTGCAGTCAATAAAAGGATGGCCACACACAGTCAGAAGACGCCGCCACCATCCTCCCTCCCACAGCATTACTCCTCCCTCCATGGCGCACAGCGCCAAATATCACCACAATCCTGCTATTATCAGAACCCTGGTCAGTTTTATCACAGTCAGGGGTCTTCTGTAATAATATCATCGCTACATAATAGCATGAACAAGTATATTATGGCATTTTTAAGCGATGCTGTGGTCACAAGCTGAACAGCAGTGCTGTGAGCTCATGCTGCAGTGCGTCAGGCTTGGTAGCTCACTCAGTACTGAGGCCCCTAACACCCTGGAGTTTGGCCCACGATTTTTTTTTAAAATGGCGTCTGTTTACAAGAGCCCTGATGAAGGTGTGGTGAACCCCGTGTATCCGCGGGCCGTTTAAATCTTGCGTAGTACTCCAAAGCATCATATGATGCCATGCACAATGGAAGGGTTAAGGACCTGCCCGAAACGCTGCGCGTACTAGTGGCTTTACAAGAATGTAAATACTGTACTATCCAATGTATTCTCACAAACCCAATGTACCTTCTTGTATATATATAAATAAATAAATAAATAAAGTATAGAGGGTATAAACAGCAAGAGTAGGTTGGGAGCCGCCATTTTGGTGAGGGAGGTGGCGTCGTTTGCACGACGCCACCGTGCAGACGACGGTGTTGTTTACTGGTTACCACGATGGTCTTTGGGCACCATACCAGTTTACTTGTACAAGTATGGTGAATAAAACAGGTAGATATTTATATATAATATGTGTATATAGCGTAATAACACCACAAATAGTATTGTTGGAGGAGAAATATTAGTGTGTCTGGCCTTGAGGGCGGCAGCCATCAGCTGACTGTGTGAGGTCCTACGTCTTTGTGCCTTTACTCACCATACAAGCTTAGATGTACAGTTATGGTGAACAAAACATGTATATACTTATAATATAACGTCTGTATATAAGAGCAAAAACAGTATTGTGGGAGGAGAATGTAGGTGAGTCAGGTGACTTGAGGGAGGGCGTGAGTGGCTGGCTGGTACACGGCAGTCACTCCTCGTTACTTTTTGACTCATAATAGCAACTTAGTGGTTCCTTATGGTCAACAAAACATGCAGATACTTATATATAACCTGTGTATATAGTGTAACAACCGACAAAGTATTTGTTCACTGATTGATGAACATAATTGAATCAACAATATGCACACCATATTTATGAGTACAGCAATGATTCACTCATTTTATTATATAAATATATCAAACTACACACTATTGAATAATATTACAGCAAAAAACTATGAAAAATCAATCAGAGACATTGAAATAATTAGGTAATTATCTCTTTGTGGCAACTCCTGCCTGACAGCTGGCGATCAACAGACCTGCTTGGGACGCACGCTGAGTCAGCTCCTGTTTTTTGCCAGACTTCCCCGCCCTATAGCGGGCAATATATGCCACTTACGATTTTTTTATTATTTTTCCCATGATCAGTGAACACAAATTAACAGGTTAGGAAGAAAAAAGATTTTTAATTTTTTTTGTATGCACCTGTGGGTGTCAAATGGTATATAGCCATGCGCTATTTAAGGGTTAATGGATGACGCACTGCGATAGTTATCGGATTACATAATAGGCATCATCGGAGAGCGAAAGTGTTAATTATTTTTTCCAATATTTTGACTGACACTTGTCAATGATACAGGTCTATAATTAAGGCGGTCTTCCCTGCTGCCACTCTTGTAGATTGGAACTATGTTAGCCTTTTTCCACACATCAGCTACAACTCCTGTAAACTGTGATGCCTAAAAAATCAGAAGTAGAATGCTAAGCTCAGGTGCACATTCTCTCAGAACCCATGGTGAAACTCCATTTGGACCAACTGCTTTGTTCTTACTTAGCTCCTTGAGCATTTTTTCCACTTCATCTCTGGACACCTCTATGTGCTCTATGTTTTTCTCTGGAATTCTTATTGTGTCTGGTTCCCTAAAGATTTCATTTTGTACAAACACACTTTGGAACCTTGAGTTTAATGTTTCACACATTTCCTTTTCATTTTCTGTGAATCTTATTTCCCATTTTCAACCTCTGAATATTATAATTTACCTGCAATTTGTTGTTTATGAATTTATAGAATAGACCTAGTTTTGTTTTACATTTGTTTGCAATCCCTTTTTCAAAATTTCTTTCTGCCTCTCTCTCCTCACTGCCATGTAGTTGTTTCTCACATCTTTGTATTGCTGGTATGTTTGGGGGTTTGACCTCTTCCTATATTGATTTCCTTTTTGTGTTTTTGGTCTCTGGCCCTTTCGCAATTTCTGTTGAACCAATCCTGTTTCCTAGTTCTGCATCTCTGTTTTGGTTTAAATTTTTTTGTGCCTTTATCATATATTTCACAAAACTTGACATACATCTTATTTACTTCCTTGCCTAACAATAAGTCTGCCCAATTATACTCACTAAAAAAATTTCTAAGGTCGCCATAATGTCCTCTCCTGAAGTCAGGTTTTTCACGCTGCTTCAACCTCCTTATTTTCTTCCAGATTATAACGCATTGCATACTTTATTCCCAAAAAGACATGGTCACTTTTACCCAAGGGAAGAAGGTACTGAATGTCAAATCTCTCGTCCTCTTTCCTGGTAAATATCAAATCCAGCATGGAGGGAACGTTCCCTTCCCTCATCCTCGTAGCTTGTTTAACATGTTGATACAAGAATGCTTCCAGGATGAGGTCTACAAGTCTACAGGTCCAAAAATCCTCTCTTCTAGCTTCATATGCTTCCCAGTCTATGGATTTCAAGTTGAAGTCCCCGACTATCAAGAGTCGTGATCTATCTTTATCCATTCTCGCTATAATCTCTCTCATTATTGTTATAAGACCCTCTCGTTTACTATCTAGCTCCTCCTTTGTCCATGTGTTGCTTAGTGGTGGACTATATGCATTTATGATTATTAGTTTATCATCCTCCCCGCAGATCTCTAGTGCTATTACGTCAACTTCTCGTGGATTGGCAATCATTATTTCATTCACCTTTAGGTGTTCTTTCACCAGCACAGCAACGCCACAGCCTTTGCTAATTTTCTGTCCCGTCTCCAAATTGAGTAGCCCCTTGGGAATATGACCTCATTTAAAATAACATCTTCAAATTTTGTCTCCGTGAGTGCAACAATGTCTGGTGTCTGCAACTGTATTACATCACTTAACTCCATGTATCTTCGATCTCGCTCCATCTACATTGGTGTATACTATTTTCAGGAACATGTTCCCCCTCTCCTTATTCTTCACTACCCCTCTCTCTAGCAATTTTGTTAGTTTGCCTTTCTGTACCATTTTACTGGCCTGCCTACCCCTATCACTTTGTAGAAAAAAAGAATTTATTTCTTCATCATTTCTGCTCTCATTTAGACGTTTTGCCTCTACAAAGTTTAGTTACAGCTTCTCTCTGTCTTCTCTTGAAAGATCTCGTTTTAACTAACCACACTTTCTTATCCTCATCATTTTGTAATTTTCTAGCATTCCTTAGTACTGTACTTCTTCCATCTGCTTGGCACCATTTAGAGTGATCCTCAAAGGTCGATCATTCCCTTTTACATACCTGCCTATTCTCCTGTAGTCGCACACATTCTCTATGATAGTAAGACCTTCCACTGAGGCCAACAATTTTATCTACTACTTTTTCTTCTTCTACAGCTCTTTATAACCTAGATATTATCTCCTTTTCTTTGCGACCAAAAATTATCAAGGACTTACTCCTATCAACTGTGTTTTGCACCAACTTCGGGTTAGATGCCAGCTCCTTTCTCACTTCCAGCCTAATGTTTGTTTTATCCTGGTTGCTGCAGTGTTTGGCTTCCTTTCCTGCTTCTTCAATTTTTTCCTTCTCCTTGGCCACTTGTGCATAGGTGAGTTGCCTATCTTTCTTGCACTGTTCTATTCCCTGTGTAACTTCCTCCATCTGTGCTGACAAAAGCTGTTTCTCCTGTTGAATTTCCTTACCTAACCTATTGTAGTCATTTATGTTTAAATTTACTTTAACTTCTTCCAAAGCTATTTTTAAGAGTTTATTTTCTTCTTCCATGGCTTTGCAATTTGTTTCCAATTGATTCTTATCCTTGCACAAGTCTTTCACTAAACCCTCAAGACATAAAACTTTGCTATTCAAATGGTCATTACTTTCTTTCAATTTACTAATTATTTCTACATGAGAGTTCACTATAGTATCTAATTTTACCAACTTGTTATGTAGACTGCTTATATCAACGCTTTCTTTATTGAATCCTGCAAAATCAAGCTCTGTTTTGTTTTTCCTCTTGCCAGGCGGCCATCTTGAATGCTCTTCTTTGCACTGGAAATACTAGGGCAACTTTTTCTCATCCAATTTTTCACTTCCCTTAGCACTTTCCTGTTATCTCACCTATTTTTCAAAAGCACTATACCTTTATGTTCTCTGGGACACCACTCACTATCATCAACCTGTATTACAATACTTAGGATTGTTGAAATATGCTGGAGCTCCTCTGATGCAAGTGTTGACCCTAGGGGTGTCACCCTTTCAATGTGTGTGGGGTAACAGATGTGACTCGCTTAAGCTTACCACCCCCTCCCCATCCGGCCCGTTGGCAGTCGTGAGGGGGCTTGGTGGACGGCTGCCGGAGTGTGATGCTCCGTTGGGCAGTCCTCTGTCCCTTTTCTGGCCTTGCACTCCTGCTGCTGTCTTCTCCAATTGTGCCGGATCGCTTTTCCTTTTCCTTATGTTTCGTTTTTCTCCCCCCTCTTCTCCTATCTGCTTGTCGTTTCCTGCCGATCTTTTGCTTGTTTTGGATTCTTTCTTTGGACTTCTTCTATTTTGACGCCCGGGTGCTTGAGGAGGCATACTCTTGCACCCGTAGAACTGTAGTACCCAACGTCTCGAGCGAGGGGAACCTTTTATTGTCAATCCCCCTTTCGTCGCTGAACCCGATCTCGACGGACTGACGGTTCTTAAGGTGGCGTTTGTGGGGCGTATACTCACGACGCACCCCTAGGGGGCCCCTGCATGATCGGCGATAGCTTCCTGTTGGGTGTCCTGCCTCTAATTGTGGCTCCATGGTGGGTATGGGGGCACATTCGTGGATGAATTTGTCACTTTTCGTCTCTATGTCGTTGAATGTTTCCGTTGTACCCTCTCAGGCTCGTGGGGTGGGCGACCAAGCCCCCGAGTTGGCCTGTATTGGAAGACCAGGCTCTGTAGCTCCTGCTGCGTTGGGCCCCGACCTTGCTCCTCCTTTGACCGTCCTGACTTCTTCCCCCAGCTCCCCTCCCTCCTCTGTGGTTGGGTCGAGCCTCCAGCCCCCGGTGGTGACCACTTCGTCCCCTGGTGTGGCTAAGTCTTTCGTTGTGACTACTGCGCCTTTTGACCCCTCTCTCTAGGGGTTCTCAACGCCGTTCGCGCCCCAACCGCACTCGCTCGATTCCTTCTCGTGCTGATGCGTATCAGGCCTTGTTTGGTCCTGCTTCATGGGCCAAATACTTCGATCTCATCCCTCTTGATTCTGCGCCTCCTGACGATTTCTCCCTCCATCGGCATCTTGTAGATTCCGTGGATGCGTCTGTTACTTTCAACCCCACTCGTCTCGGTACACGTGTCGTTGCTGCTCCTTCTCAGGATGCGGCTTCCCGCTTGGCTGCCTTATCTTGCCTTGGCGAGATCCCTGTTCGGGTCTCCAAGAACGTTCAGATGAATGCCAGTGTTGGCACTATTCTCCTCCCACCCCATGTTGCAACCGGTGTTCGGAATCTGCAGGATTGCCACGATGATATTCGGCATATCCTTGATGCCCAAGGCCATTCTGTCCTCCAGGTTGACTCGTTTACTCGTCCCCCTCGTGGTCGTCGCCGTCAACCCCTTCGCGTTGTGAAGATCACCTTTGATGGTAGGACCCTTCCATCCTCTGTCATTCTTGCTGGTGCTAGGTGCTCTGTCCAGGAGTATATTCCTTCTCCTCGACTTTGTAACAAGTGCTGGAGGTTTGGGCATGGTGCCCTCCGCTGCTCTGGGACTGTCTCTCTCTGTCCTTTGTGTGGGAGTGAAGGTCACTCTAAGTCGGAGGGCACTTCTCCCCAGGCTCGTTGCCTCAACTGCGGTGAGGCCCATCCTACCTTCTCCCGTGTGTGTGTCCCATTACAAGCTTGAGGCAGCCGTCCTCAACTTGAAGCACCGGGAGCGTTTATCTTTTCCTGAGGCGAGGCGCCAAGTTCACCGGCTCCCGCCTTTTGCTAATGTCTCTTATGCTCGCGTGTTGAGCTCTTCCTCTCCTCGTCCTTCCCGCCTTCCTCAGACTCACAACCATTTCCGGGCCTTGGACCCTGATGCGCCCACTGCCCCCTCCTTTGTTCCTTTGGGTTCTCTCCCGAAGGATCCTCCTCCTAGTCCTCTGTCTGGGGTTCCCCTTCCTTCTACCCGGTCTGTCGTGTCTCCTGTGTCTTCTTCCTCATCCCCCTCCGATCCTCCTTCCCATCCTCTTCCTCCATCTATCGGCTCTCCCCACCGCCTGTCGGTGCGGGCGGATGTCCATCGCTCTCCTAACGGCCGTCGTGTGTGCTCTCGTTCGGCTTCTCCTGTTGAGACACTGGAATCCGTTGCCCGGTACGTAGTTGCTGGGACACCGGTCTCTTTAAGTCAGAAGCGAAAGCCTGGCTCCTCTCCTTCCTCTTCCCCGGCGGGTAAGAAGGCTTCGCTTTCTTCCTCAGCTCCTACTTCTGGCTTTGTTGCTCCTTCCCTTCCCGTTTCAGTGATTGCCCCCCGGTTCCTGCTATGGAGGTTTCTTTGGCCCCTGCTTCCCTTTCGGTTGCTGCTCTTGCTGAGGTGCGCTCCCCTCTTTCTACTCCCCCTCTTCCTGCTGCTGTCCTTGACTGCTCCTCTCCGTTGTCTCCTCCTCTTCCTCCTCCTCCTCCTCCGGACCCCGCCCGCCCACCTCTTATCTGTTCTCCCGTTTCCTTCCCTCCGTCTTTGCTCAGTTTACCCATGCCCCCTAACCCTGACTTTGCTGACCCTGATCCCGACCCTGATATTCTTTAACGTGCTCTGTTGCTCTTTCGCCTTTGTTTCTTCCTTGTTCTCTGTTTTTGTCCTTTCTCTTCTCGTCGTTGTCCATTCTTCAATGGAACATTCGAGGTTATTACGCCAATTTCCTCGAACTCCAACTTCTGATTTCGCGGTTTTCGCCCCTTTGTGTCTGTCTCCAGGAGCCAATGCTTGGTGCTCGTCCTGGTCATTTTCGTTGCTATTCCTTTCTCTCCCCCCCCCCCCCAGCCATTGCTGGGGCTTCTAATTCTTCTGCTCTCTTGATTCGTGCTGATGTTCCCTTTGTTCCTTTGCTTTTTCCTTCGCCTCTCCATTGTTCTGCTGCTCGTATCTTTGTGGGGAAATGGTACACAGTTTGTTCCATTTATCTCCCCCGAGTGTCCCGCTCTCTCTTCCTGATTTGAAACACCTCCTAGACTCCTTGCCGGAGCCTGTGCTCCTGCTGGGTGACTTCAATTGTCGTCATTCTCTTTGGGGTGACGTTCTGACGAATACCCGGGGTCGCCTCCTTGAGCCGTTTCTCCTATCTTCTTCCCTGTCTCTTCTGAATTCTGGTGAGCCCACTCATTTGGACTCTCGGACTCGCACCCTTTCTTGTCTTGATCTTTCTCTCTGCTCTTCTTCTCTTTACTTAGATTTCACGTGGCAGGTTCTTGATGACCTCCATGGAAGTGATCATTTCCCCATCCTTGTTTCCTTTTTCTCTTTTCGCCCTTCCCTCTCTTTCCCTAGGTGGCAGTTTGCTAAGGCAGACTGGACCCTATTTACCCTCAGTGCTGCTCTCTCTGACCTCTCCCTTCTGCCTCTCTCTCGTGCTCTCCTCCTTTTTCATGACACTGTCTTCAACGCTGCCCTCCGCTCTATTCCTCGCTCTTCCTCTCGGGGTCCACGGAAGTGCGTTCCCTGGTGGAATGCGGACTGTGCTCGGACTGTCCGCTGTAAGCGTGCAGCAGCCTGGAAGAGGCACCGCCGTAGGCAGACGACCGATTCTTTTCTTTTCTTTCGGAAAGCGAGTGCGGTGGCCCGTAGGGCCATCCGTACGGCTAAACGTGAATGTTGGGCATCTTATGTCTCAACAATTACGTCCGAAACCCCTCTGGCCCAGATCTGGAAGCGTATCCGCAAGATAGCAGGGAAGTTCGTTCCCGATGTTTCACCGGTCCTTCACCTCCATGATACTCTTGTGGCGGACCCGTTGCAGGTCGCTTCCGAACTGGGTTCCCACTTTTCTTCTGTTAGCTCTGGTCTTCATCTTCCCCAATCTTTCCTTCTTCGTAAACCTGTCCTTGAGTCTCGTCCTTTAGATTTCTGCACTCATCTTCAGCTTCCCTATAATGATCCCTTCTCTCTCTCTGAACTTCGTTCTGCCCTGGCCCTCTGCGGTTCTACGGCGGCGGGCTCCGATGGTATTCATTATGAGATGCTTCGCCATCTCCCTCCGAGCACGTCTCAGTATTTACTGAGTCTGTATAATCGGATCTGGGAGTCGTCGTCAGTCCCTGAGGACTGGCTCGATGCCGTTGTCCTCCCTGTTCGCAAACCGGGGTCTCTGGGTACTTCCCCTAATGACTTTCGCCCTATTGCTCTCACAAGTTGTGTCTGCAAACTCTTTGAACGTATGGTTAACGTTCGTCTGATGTGGTTCCTGGAACACCATCACCTCTCCCCTTCTCAATTTGGTTTCCGCAAGTGCCGCAGCATGACAGATGTCCTGGTGAACTTGGAGGTCTATATTCATACTGCTTTTGCTGCGAAGACCTCCGTTGTTGCCGTCCTTTTTGACCTGGAAAAGGCTTACGACACCACTTGGCATTATCATATCCTATCTCAACTTCATTCTTTTGGCCTTCGTGGTCATCTCCCTCTCTTTCTCCGCAGCTTCCTCTCTCGTCGTTCCTTTCGGGTGCGCCTTGGTACCGCTTTCTCTCCCTCTTTTCAGCAATACGAAGGTGTGCCCCAGGGTAGTGTTCTGAGCACTACTCTTTTTCTGGTTGCCCTCAATGGTCTTCTTTCCTCTCTTCCTTCTGGTGTCTTCTCTGCTCTCTATGTCGATGATCTTACCCTTTGTTGTCAGGGTGATGATTCGCCTCTCCTTCAACGCCGGCTTCAACTTGCAATTGATGCCGTGTCGTCTTGGGCCACAGGTCATGGCTTCAAGTTCTCTACTTCTAAGACTTGTGCCATGACTTTTACGCGGAAACTGGGTTGTTCTTCGTCCCTCTTTGTCACTTTATGGTCATCCCCTTGAATACAAAGATTCCGCGAAGCTTTTGGGGTTATTCCTTGACACTCGTTTGTCTTGGTCTCCCCATATCTCTTACCTCCGTGTTGAGTGCTCTAAGGCCCTTACCCTCCTTCGGGTCTTGTCCCATACTTTTTGGGGGGCTGATAGGCGCACTCTCCTTGCTTTACATTCCTCTCTCGTCCTGTCTAAGCTCGATTATGGTTGCCCTGCTTACTCGTCTGCTTCTCCTTCTACTCTTCGCCGTCTTGATGCTTTGCACCATACTGGGTTGCGCCTCAGTTCTGGTGCCTTTCGTTCGACTCCCATCCTTAACTTGTATGTTGACACTGGCTTCCTGTCTCTCCAGGACCGCCGTGATCGCTACTGTCTTCGCTATCTTGCGCGGTCCTTGCAACATCCTTCCTCTCGCCTCTGTCGTGCTTTAACTTTTACCCCTCCTGCGGTTCCTGTTCCTCTTCACCACCTCCCTCTTTCTGTCCGGTTATCTCGCCTGCAGGATTCTCTTTCCGTTCGTATTTCTGATGTTTCTCCTCGTGTTGTTCCTTCTTTGCCCCCGTGGAGGGTCCCTCTTCCGCGGTTTTGTACATCCTTGACCTGTATCACTAAAGCTTTTACCTCTCCTACGGTTCTAAAACGCCTTTTCCTCGAGCACTTTTCTTCTCACTCCCGCTCCGTTTCTGTCTTCACCGATGGGTCTAAGTCAGCGGACGGTGTTGGCTACTCTGTTGTTTTTCCTGATCGCACTTATATGTGTCGCTTGCCTCCGGAGACTAGCATCTTTACAGCGGAACTTTATGCTATTCTCTATGCTCTTCGTCTCCTGCTTTCTCGTTGTCAGTCTTCCTTTGTAGTTGTTGTTGACTCTCGTAGTGCCCTCATGGCTCTCGGGTCCTTTAATCCGGTTCATCCAGTAGTTGTCGAGATCCAGCATTGGCTGTTTCTCGTTCACAGTAAATTTAAGTCGGTTGAGTTTTGTTGGGTTCCCAGCCATATTGGTGTGTCTTTAAATGAACGTGCGGATGCTGCCGCCAAGGAAGCTGTCCGCTCTTGTCCCATCTCTCGTAAAGGCATTCCGTATTCCGACTTTTACCCGGTTATCCATTCCTCAGTCCTTACCCGTTGGCAGGCTTCTTGGTTGTCTGTTACTGGTAACAAGCTACGTTCTCTTAAATGTTGTGTTTCCTCGTGGCAGTCCTCCTTCCACCGTAACCGGCGGTGGGAAACAGCTCTGGCGAGGTTGCGTATTGGCCATACTCGCTTAACCCATGGTCACTTGATGGAGCGCCGCCCTGCTCCTTATTGTCCTAGTTGCATTGTCCCTCTTACGGTCGTGCATGTCCTTCTTGAATGTCCTGACTTCCAGGACGAGCGTATGTCTTGCTTTCCGACCGCCCCTCGCGGTCACCTGTCCCTCGATAGAATTCTTGGTGACTCGGATACTTTTGATATCGTTCGCCTTATGCGTTTTTGTTCTCGTATTGGCATCCTTGGTGATATTTAGCGCCCTCTGATTATTTTGCGTATTTGATGGTGCTACATAGCCTTCCCGGTTTGGTGCCTTCTTTTGATAATTACTTACTTACTTAAGCTTACCAAGGAAGGTGGCATTGGAGGTGTTGCAAGAATTATGTTGTTTTCTTATTGCTGTAGAGAGCTAGTTATGAATATTAAATAACACACTATAATAGTTGAACAGTACAGTATTTTGTTTGCTATTTATTCATTTAAATATTTACAAGAAAATAAAATGGGATTTAACAGAACTTAAGGCACATATGTTAAAAGCCATCGTACAGCATGTCAACACCCATGTGTCGACACAGTGGAGGGGAGATGGGAAGGCTGGCGTGAGGAGGGGGGGGGAAGATGGGGTGACCTGGCTGGACGTGCGATCTGTCTCTATCCAGTCTCGCCCACCCAGCCACCTGTTCACCCACCTGTCTGCATGCCCACCTGCCAACCCACCCACCTGCCTGCATGCCCACCTGCCAACCCACCTACCTGCCTGCATGCCCACCTGCCAACCCACCCATCTATTCACCCACCTGCCTGCTCGCCCACCCACCTCTTCACCTACCTGCCTGCATGCCCACCTGCCAACCCACCCACCTGCCAACCCACCCACCTGTCAACCACCCACCTGTTCACCCACCTGTCTGCTCGCCCATCCACCTGCCTGCCAACTCACCAACCTGCCAACCCACTCACCTGTTCACCCAAATGCCTGCATGACCACCTGCCAACCTCCCACCTGTTCACCCACTTGCCTGCTCGCCCACCCGCCTGCCTACATGCCCACCTGCCAACCCACCCACCTGTTCACCCACCTTCCTGCTTGCCCACCCACCTGCCTGATAGCCCACCCAACCACCTGTTCACCCATCTGCCTGCTTGCCCACCCACCCACCTGAATGCTCACCCAGCCACCTGTTCACCCATTTACCTGCTTGCCCACCCACCCACCTGTTCACCCACCTTCCTGCTTGCCCACCCACCTGCCTGATAGCCC
Organism: Procambarus clarkii; assembly: GCF_040958095.1. Lineage (NCBI taxonomy): Eukaryota > Metazoa > Arthropoda > Malacostraca > Decapoda > Cambaridae > Procambarus > Procambarus clarkii. Next base: position 34,204,675 of record NC_091198.1, read on the forward strand.
ACCCAACCACCTGTTCACCCATTTGCCTGCACACCCGCGTGCCTTCTCACCCACCCACCCACTTGTTCCCCCACTTCCCTGCCCACCCACCTGTTTACCCACCTGCCTGCACGCCCACTTACCCACCTGGCTGCTCGCCCACCCACCTACCTGATAGCCCACCCACTTGCCTGCTCGAACCTGTTCACCCACCAAGCCTATCTGCCTGTCATCCACCCATCCAAAACCCACCTGCCTGAACCTACTTATCCATGCCTGCCCACCCACCCACCTGCCTGCCCACCTATCAGCTAGGTTGCTAACCACCCACCCAGCCCCACACACTAATTAGTGTGTGTCAATTCAAATCATGAGTGGTATAAAAATTGTTGGAAATAGTCCCTTTTGGACTCAGGTGAAAAAGTACTCTTATCTGGAAAACGTGATTATCCGGCTGGGGGTCCTTCCCATATAGTCCGGATAATCGAGTGGAGACAGTAAGCTGGTATTGTGTCCAAACAGCATTGTGGCCACCATACACTGCATGAGAAATCACACAGCAGCCAGCAGACGACGCTATGGGTATGTCGCCACCTCCCCTCACCAAAAACGCTCCTCCCAACCTACTCCTGTTGCTGTTGTTTACACTATATACACACATTGTATTTATCCATGTACATATGTGTTCATCATAGCGAACCACTAGGCTAGTATGGTGTGCAAAACAAAGAGTGGCTGCCACACACAGTGACGCTATCTCGATCTTCTCCCTCCCGCCCCCACCAAAATTTCTCCTCCCACAATACTACATACATATGTACATGGGTATATACACACATTGTATATACCCATGTACCTATTTGTTCACCATAGCGAACTATTAGGCTAGTATGGTGTGCAAAACAAGAGTGGCTGCCACACACATTGAGGCTACCTCAATTCCCTCCTCCCTCATCAAACTTCCTTCTCCCACAATACTATGCACAGCACTAATTATCACCACAATCCTGCTATTACCACAGTCCTGGTGGCTAAATCCTGTAAATGAATAATTGACCATAAGTTTATTTTGTAAAGTAACATATGAAGTCGTTTGAAGATTCCTAGATGGACGAAATAATGCTGTGGTGCTGTGGCTAGCGCTGTGAACATCATGAACAGCATTAATTCACTGATATTTGAACGTTCTACACAGTCATTATCATACTCAGGCTCTTCTGTAATACTATCATAGCTAAATAATACCAGTTATATATATATTTTGACATTATTATACGATGCTGTAGTCACAAGCTAAACAGCAGTGCTGTGAGCTCATTCTGCATGCGCCAGGCTTGGTTGCTCACTCAGTAAGGAGGCTCTCACTCCCGGGAATGTTGCTCACGATTTTTTTTTTAAATGGCGTCTGTTTACAAGAGCCCTGAGGAAGCTTATGTGAATCCCATGTAGAGTTTTGAATCATATGCTAAAAATAAAAATACCCCGCTGCACGTTGCACACACCCCATTGAGGGCCTGCAGGCGTGTTGTGCAGTTCAGTGGTTAAAAGGATTTATGCAACATCATATTGTAAGGTTTAGGTATAATATTTGTATATTGTTTATATTTATACAGTACTATTGTACATGGATACAACTCTCCCACTCATATATGTTCTTCTATTGAGATTGCACTACATGTTCAAATGAAGTGAAAATTTAAACACAGCAGAAAGTAAAAAAGAAAAAAGATGAAAATAATGCACATTATACTGGATACATAAATTACTTAATTGTGTATAATACTCAGGAAAGTAAATGGGTTATTTTTGTTTGCAGTTGGCTTTCCCGTGTGCTGGAGCCAGTGGTGATAATAAGGATGGAGACAAGTGAGGGAGCCTCGCATACCTTCCATGTGCCACTTTCCACATTCCACCAACTAAGATACACTGTTGCCAGTCTTTTACACCAAATGGAATCACTTGAAGTATCTCCTGTATGTAAAAAATTATAGATCACATTTGCATTGTCGACTTTTAATGGCATGGTAATATGTGATGGTTTAATATAGAACACACATGATTGTACTTTTATCCAAGTTTAGAATGTCTTCATTACTTCTGTTAAAAAATAATAAGAGAGCCATAGCATTTTTGAAATCTATGTTTATATTGAAGATATACTACACAGTAATATATAGGACATAGAACTTGCATTGTTGATGATTCATAAGGGTATTTTAATAAATAAGTAAACAAACCCATTACTGGTGCAGGCACTGTAATCTGTGCTCAGTACTGTACTGTAATTATTTTGATTTATAAAGTTTTGAGTTTGGATATGATTGCAAGTATTAATTAGACTAGAGATTGCATCCTAGAGCCGGTCGGCCGAGCGGACAGCACGCTGGACTTGTGATCCTGTGGTCCTGGGTTCGATCCCAGGCGCCGGCGACAAACAATGGGCAGAGTTTCTTTCACCCTATGCCCCTGTTACCTAGCAGTAAAATAGGTACCTGGGTGTTAGTCAGCTATCACGGGCTGCTTCCTGCGGGTGGAGGCCTGGTCGAGGACCAGGCCGCGGGGACACTAAAAAAAAAGCCCCGAAATTCATCTCAAGATAATCTCAAGATAAGAATCCTTTCCAGTAATTCTGCTTGCACTGATTTTTGTAGCGTGTTTGTCCAACACAGAAGATGAACTAGAAAGTGAAAGACTTAAAGAAGAGTTTGGATGAAGTGTCTTTTATTATTAAAGCCAAAACAATTTAATAAACTGTCATACACCATACGAGTTTGACTTGCTATTGCAATATTAACCCCTGCATTGCATACCTGTTTCATATCACAATGTGATACAGGTATATCAAATACATAATTTAAAAATTCTAACTTTTTATCTTTCTAATACTTATTGTTAAAATGCATTCCCTGATCATAGGAAAAAAATTATGATGCTTACTTTGACCGAGATGCCCAGAGGAAGTCACCTGGGCCAGGCACACAGCAAGAGTTGCCACAAATGTATCTACTGTATACCGATTTGTTTCTGTGACATATGATTTGTATTTCTCAGGTTTTTGCAGTTATAAAGTGAATGCATTTGAGAAATTTCTACAATAAAACATTTGAAACATCAATACATAAAGATAATTGTATTACTAATATGCACATATTATGTTCTTTGAGCAGTAAAACCTACGCTGTTTTGCTAGTTATCACACTGCTGTATACATGTTATATATAACTACAAGTTCTTGCATCATTACAAATCACTAAGCAGTTTTCGTGGGTATGATAATCTCATAACGCTTGATCCAAGCTCAACTTAGCCCCTCTACAAAAACTCGTCAGGTGCCACATCACACGATGCAGCACAGTGCTGCCTGACACACTACACACACTGTTAACATTAGCCAAAACTTCTATTAGAATTCTAGTCACTAAATCCTGAATGTAAATAATTTTTCACATGTTCATTTTCGAAAGAAACATGTGGTCCCGTTACATGATACATACACACAACGAACGACAGCTGTGGCTGTCTGCCTTGCACTGTGAAAATCATCACCAGCTTCAGGTTCACTGATAACAGAACCTTGTACATAGTGTTTAACCCTTAACATGCTCGGGGTTTAACCCTTAAACTGCGCATGGCGTATATATACGCCCTGAGTAACATGTCCCATGGTGCGCATGGCGTATATATACTGCCATAGGGTGCCAGGCCTGATTCAAATGGCCCGCGGCTACACGGGGTTCACAGTAACTTCCTCAGGGCTCTTGTAAACAGATGCCATTTAAAAAAAAAATCGTGGGCAATATTCTCAGGTGTGAGAGCCACAGTACTGTTGGAGCAACCAAGGCCGGCGCACGCAGCATGAGCGAACAGCATTGATGTTCAGCTTGTGACCACAGCATCGCCGAAAAATGTCAAAATAAATATATAATTGTTATTATTTAGCTATGACAATATTACAGATGACCAATGACTGTGATATAAATAACCAGGGTTGTGGTAATAGCAGGATTGTTGTAATAATTAGCGCTGTGGGAGGAGTGATGCTGAGAGACGGAGGGAGACAGCATCGTGTGGCCACCTGTTATTGTTTACATTCACCATACCAGGTCAGTGGTTCTCTATGGTGAACACAAATGTAGATACTTATATATAATGTGTGTATTAGTGTAATAACAGTAAAAGGATTATGCTGGGAGGAGACATATGGGTGACGGAGGTGACGTCGTCTGCACGATTTGTCTAGCTGTTTAGAGGGTGGCCACTATGCTCTTTGGGCGCACTACAAGCTTAGGTGTACAGTTACGGTGCATAAAACATGTAGATATTTATATATAATATGTGTATACAGAGTAATAACACTGCAAAAGGTATTGTTGGGGGAGAAAGTTTAGTGCGTGTGACCTTGAAAGAGCGAGGGAGCCGCCAGCCGTCATCTGTGTATGGCGACGACTCTTAGTGCCTGAACTAACTATATCAGCTTAGCTGTACAGTTGTGGTGAACTAAAATATACACATACTTATATATAACGTCTGTATATAGTGTAATAACACCACAACTGGTATTGTTGGGGGAGAAAGTTTAGTGCGTGTGTTGAGGGAGTGGCAGCGAGTGGCTGGCTGGTGTGTGGCGGTAACTCCTCGTTGCTTTTCGACTCTCAATACCAACTTAGTGGTTCGTTATGGTGACCAAAACATGCCAATACTTATATATAACCTATGTATAGAGTGTAATAGCAGCAAAACTATTTGTTTATAGTTTTATAAACATAATAATTGAATCACTAATATGCACATCATACTTTTGAGTATAGCGATTATTAACCACTTTTATTATATAAATATATTACAATACACACTATTGAATAATATTACTGCAAAAAAACTAAGAAAAAATCAATCAGAGACATTGAAACAATTAGGTAATAATATCTTTGTGGCAACTCCCATCTGTCAACGCGGGTGACGCTGACCAGGTCTGACGACCGCTCTGTCAACGCCCACTATTTGCCAGACTTCCTCGGTCAATTGCGCCCAAAATATGTCACCTACGATTTTTTTTTTATTTTTTCCGTGCTCAGGGGACACAAATTAACATGTTTAGAAGACGAAAAAAAAATTTTGAATTTTTTTTTTCTTGCGCACAGGGGTGTAAATGTCCCAAGGACCCCTGAGCAGTGTAAGGGTTAATATCCTGCCATCCCCACAGGCGCATGTCATTTTGAAAAAAAAAAAATTATTTTTTCTTTCTAACCTGTTAATTAGTGTTCACTGATCACGGGAAAAATAATAAAAAAATCGTAAGTGGCATATATTGCCCGCTATAGGGCGGGGAAGTCTGGCAAATTATAGGCGCTGACTCAGCTGTGCGTCCCAGGCGGTCTGTTGCTCAGCAAGCTGTCAGGCCAGAGTTGCCACAAAGAGATAATTACCGAATTATTTCAATGTCTCTGATTGATTTTTCATACTTTTTTTGCTGTAATATTATTCAATAGTGTGTAGTTTGATATATTTATATAATAAAATGAGTGAATCGTTGGTGTACTCAAAAATATGGTGTGCATATTGTTGATTCAATTATGTTCATCAATCAGTGAACAAATACTTTGTCGGTTATTACACTATAAGCACAGGTTATATATAAGTATTTGCATGTTTTGTTCACTATAACGAACCACTAAGTAGCTATTATGAGTCAAAAAGTAATGAGGAGTGACCGCCGTGTACCAGCCAGCCACTCCCGCCCTCCCTCCAGTCATCTGACTCACCCTCATTCTCCTCCCACAATAATGTTTTTGCTATAATTCACTATATACAGACGTTATATATAAGTATCTACATGTTTTGTTCACCATAACTGTACATCTAAGCTTGTATGGTGAGTAAAGGCACAGAGATGTGGCTACTCACACAGTCAGCTGATCGGCGGCCGCCCTCAAGATCAGACGCACTAATATTTCTCCTCCAACAATACTGTGTGGTGTTATTACGCTATATATCTTATATACAGACGTTATATATAAGTATCTACATGTTTTATTCACCATAACTGTACATCTTAGCTTGTATGGTGAGTAAAGGCACAGAGATGTGGCTACTCACACAGTCAGCTGATCGGCGGCCGCCCTCAAGGCCAGACGCACTAATATTTCTCCTCCAACAATACTGTGTGGTGTTATTACGCTATATATTGTTGGGGTTTACCTCTTATCTTACTCTGGGTGAGCAACCGTTATCAGTACTTATCCTGGCAAGGTCGCCAATGTTGGGGATTACCTTTACTCTTACTCTTACTCTTACTCTGGGTGAGCAACAGATATGTTCAAGGTCACTCACCGTAGCCCTGCGGGTCTTCACTCTAATCCTCTCAGGCGCCACTGTACGCCAGGAGAGTATCCCAGTCAATCCCAACCGGCCTCTGATTGAGAAGGAGTGGGAACACAACTCGTTCACTTAACTATTATGTGCCCGCCCCAACAATAGGGCTTTACTATTAACCACAAGATCGCCAACTGGTGTTTTCGGTGTCCAGTAACACGTCAGTGGACTGGTTGAATTTGTGGTAGCCTTGGCAAGGTCACACTCAATAGATCAGGATTTCAGGCAGGTACTTACTTTTATCACTCTTTACTTTCAAGTATAATATAGCCACAAGATAAATGGAGGGGATGATATAAACACAAATATATTTTGTATTTTACTTAAAAGTCATTCAAAGATGTCACAAGGTCATATCAATAAATAAATCAGCTGATCCAGGCGGGAGTCGGTCGTTCCCACGTATATTATGCACTCACTACGGTGGCAACACTCCCCCTTCTCGTCAATGTCACAATCAGCTGAGCGCCCCCTTCCGCGCGAAAGTTTATTGCTTGTTTCTCTAGCGGCACGCGCGCTGTTTCTTTAAGTTCTCAAAGATCACTAGAAGTTCGCACACTCGATATTTGCAACAATAGCACGGATTACTTCGCTACACTGTACTTGGGCTCCAACAATCGTTTCTATAATAAATGCGACAATAATTCACTATAATGGTTTTTACACACTGCCCTTCTTTTCAATGGTAACTTATGGAGTATTTAACACTGGTGTTCTCAGTACTTCCTTTCGTGGGCAATAACACAATAAATCACTGCACTCACAAATGGTTATTCAATGCACGAACATAGACATATATAATATAGATAAATCAGACATCAATAAATGGTAAATAAATAGTTACTGGGCACATCGCCTAACTTCCAAATACTGGCATAATATTATATATAATTTCTCACTATATGTTCACATTAAAGTCTCATGCAAGATATACAAAACACAGTAAATTCATCAATTATTCCGGGTGCCTGTACACACCAATAATAATATATATAAGTATCGTGAGTACTCTTGATAGTACTATTCTGCACACTGGTGCCTTACTGTGACATAGGTGAGCCTTGCTCACGACACACAAAATCCTCAGGCTAAGTAATATAGCTGAATAATATAGCTGACTAAAGGGGAATTGGGAGGGATACTAGAACCACCTACTTCCACCTATCCTCCGATGAGAGTTGAGTTGTAGCTCCTGGTCCTGGTGTCGGGAACGCCCCCACACACACGTAGTCGTGTCCTCCAGGAACCCAATCGCTGTCCCACCGTTTAGCGCGTCGTCTCCGTGCCTTCTTCCCAGCAGGTCCGTGCTCCTCCTCGACTTCTTGTAGGGTTGGAGTCGGTCTCCTGGCCGTCGACTTCTCCCAGCTACGGCTGCCCGCCTACTTCTCGGCTGCAGTCGTCCGGATTCCCAACTAGTCCTCTTCTTCCTCTGCTACCCAGTGGCTCTGGTCAGCCACTACGCCGTCACGAATGGGTGAACTGCCTCAGACATCGCCTACGTCACTGCACAGACTTCACTTCTTCTTGCACAGTACCTGTCCTGGAGCACTTGTTGCTCAATAACCGTCGATTCCCTCTCTGGTTCAACACATGAACTAAGGAAGACCTCACAGAGTACTGGCAGACTTCAGGTGATGCGTAAAATCCACGGGAGCGGGAAACAACTGTCAAACTGACAGGACCAATCGTCGCACGTCCAACCTCCTTGACGTGTCGTGTCTGACTGATGGCGCCAACGCGGCGCGCTGCCCGGACCCCCCTTCCTTCGTGACGTCACTTTCGCCACGGGAGGTTTTCATTGGCTCCCTGTGCCACATTGCTGTCGGTGACCAATCCGGTGTCACTGACGTCACACAGTTTTGGCGGGGAAACAGGAGAGCCAGCGCCATCTTGGCTTCCTAAAGGGCCTAAACCACAGGCCAAAATATTATTGTTTCACAAATTTCTCAGCTCTCCGAGAACACTCCACTCTCACACATGTATCAAATTGATGCCTGCGACGTAGAGAACGCTTGGGTAAAGTGGACATGACTCTTACTGCAGGCGTGGGAGAAATATAAGGAGGGGGAACACCATCACATACCCCTCCCCTTAAAATAAGAGTCATGTCTGGTTAGTGTATACGGGATAGGGCATCTGCTACTACGTTGTCCTTCCCCTTGATGTGCTTGATTTCCAGCCGGTACTCTTGCAGTAACAACGCCCACCTCGTCAGGCGTTGGTTGGAGTTCTTCATTTTGTATAAGAAGGTGAGAGGGTTGTGATCTGTGAATACCAGAACAGGTCTCGCCTCTCCTCCCACGGACACATCAAAGTGCTTCAGGGCCATAACTAGCGCCAATGCCTCCTTCTCAACGGTGCTATAGACCCGCTGGTATTTTACAAACTTCTTCGAGTAGAACGCTACCCTGGAAACACAAACCGAAACTGTCTCTATTTTCCGCTTGTAACAACTTGTAATAAAGTTGTTACATCTTGGCTTAATGTGTTTATGACGTATTGGAACGTTGTTACAACTTGATATATTGGTTGTTATAACTGGTTAGGTGGTGTTAAAACTTGTTCGAACGTTGTACCAACGTTGTAGTTTCGGTGTGTGTTTGGCGGGTACTGGCCTATGTACTTCACTCCTTTCTTGAGCCAACATGGCCCCTATCCCAACGTCGCTGGCGTCTACGTACAGGATGAATCCGGCTGAAAAATCTGGAGATATTAATACCGGGGCCTCCGTCAATAATTTCTTGGTCTTTTCAAAAGACTCTTGGCAGGCCTCTCCCCATCTCCATCGTACATTCTTGGAGAGCAACTCGGTCAGGGGATGCGCTACCGTGGAGAAATTCCTGCAGAACCCACGATAGTACCCTATCATCCCGAGGTACCTTAGCAACTCTTTACGCGTTCTGGGCACGGGGTATTCCTTTATGGCTGATACTTTGTGATCAACAGGGGTGACTTCACCTTGGCCAATGACAAAACCAAGGTACTCTAAGTGAGCTTTCCCAAACTCGCTCTTGGCCAAATTTACAGTCAAGTTAGCCTCCTCGAGCCTTCTGAACAATTCCCCGAGTCTCTCCAGATGCGTCTTCCAATCGTCGGCGTACACGACGATGTCATCGATGTAAACTGTGCAGCCTGCGGTACCCCTTAACAGCTCATTCATCATACGCTGGAAACAGCTGCCGCTGTTTTTCATACCAAAGGGCAACACCTTGTACTGGTACAGCCCGTCAGGAGTCGCGAAAGCTGATATCTTCCTGGCCTCAGGAGTCAAAGAGATCTGGTAGTACCCCTTGAGCAGATCGACCTTGGATACGTACCGTGCACTGCCCACCTGGTCAATGCAATCGCTCACTCTTGGCATGGGGTGAGAATCTGCCACTGTGATGGAGTTCACCCTCCTGTAATCTGTACAAAAGCGGTAGGTTCCGTCGCTTTTCCTCACCAACAAGCATGGGGAACTCCACTCACTTTTACTGGGCTCCGCAAGGTCGTTCTCAAGGAGATACTCCACCTCCTTTCTCATCAGCTCTCGCTTCTCCGGGCTCACCCTATATGCGCTCTGCTTGACGGGCCTGGCGTCCCTCACCTCTACCTCGTGCGTCACACTCTTGTGTCGTCGGGGCACGTCGGTAAAGAGGGAGGCATACTCCCTCAGTAGGTTCGTCAGGTCCGCGCTCTGTTGCCCTTCCAGATGTAGTAGCTTGTCCTCGATCTTCGCCAGACTCTCAGTGTTGGTGAGACGGGTGCCATCCGCCCTGGACCACTTTCCTTCCTCTTCCGGGAGTTCTTGGTCCACCTGTACGCACAGAACTGTCTTCTGCTGGGGGTCTCGGGACGCCGTTCCGTCCTGCCTGGCGGCTCCTCCTTCCACAGTGAAGAAAGGTTTCAGGCGGTCTACGTGACACACCTGCTTCTTGCGGGGTCTTTCCGGCTTCCCAATTTCATATGACAAAGGACCCAATCGCCGTAGCACCTGGTATGGTCCCTCGAACCGCGACTCGGTCACCCTACCTTTACCTGGCAGCAAAACCATCACCTGGGACCCGACCTGGAAATCCCTCTGCGTAGCTCTCTTGTCGTACCACTCCAACATCTTACGCTGCGCCTCCTTCAGGTGTTTCCCAGCTAGTTCCTTCGCTAGAGTGAGACGTTCTTTGAACTTCTGGACATATTCATTCACCGTTCCCACGGTCGCTCCCGGTGTCCACTGTTCCCTCAGCATGGACAGAGGACTTCGCACCTCGTGTCCATACACCAGCTGGAATGGTGAGAATCCTAATGATTCTACCACCGCGTTACGTACGGCAAATAACGCGGGGTATACAGCCTCATCCCACTCAGCCCCCTGCTCTGCGCAGAACACTCTCAGCACGGTCTTCAATGTGGAGTGAAATCTTTCGATCGCCCCTTGCGACTGCGGTCGGTAGGGCGACGACCGAATCTGAGTCACTCCCCATCCTGTCACCGTCTGTCGGAACCATTTAGACTGAAATATACTTCCGCAGACTGTCTGAATCTCTCTGGGCATCCCCACCCAAGAGAAAAATCGTTGTAGTTGGCCGGCTACTCCTTTCGACGTCAAACGTCGCATCGGGACGGCTTCTGGAAATCTGGTGGACGCACACATTATCGTCATTAGGTAGGTATTCCCTCGCTTCGTCCTTGGCAAAGGACCCACCCCGTCAACTAACAGACGCCCAAACGCTGGAACAGGGATCAATGGGGCCTTCGGTATCGCGGACTGGCTCTTCCCTGCCCTCTGGCACGGTAAGCACGTCTTACAATAGCGCCTCACCTCGGCGTCCATACCTGGCCAGTAAAAGTACTCCCTGATCCTTCGCAGCGTCTTGGTCACCCCCAGGTGACCTGCAGAGTCCACGGAGTGCGATAGGTCCAACACGGCCGCTCTGCACTGGGCCGGCAACACTACCTGGTGCCTCGTACTTAGAGACTCTTCTCCGGCCTCCATCCTCACAGGTCTCCACTGCCTCATCAGCATGCCGTCTTGAATGTAAAAATGGGTAGCCTTCTCAGGACCAACACGTCCTCCTTTGGCCTCACTAATCAATTCGGGGAACTCCATCTGCTGCAACTCTCCAAGACGAGTGCGGTCTACCCCTAGAGAACTGGTGAAGGTCACCTGCAACTCACCATTCGGGCTACCTTCGCCCTCCGCTCGTTCTCCGGGTCCTATGAAGAGGTGATCTATTCCCAGGCTGTCGGACGTTTCCTCAGCCCCATCAGATCCACAACCTCCTTGTTCTTCGCGCTGTCTCGGCATCACAGCACAAACTGGGAACGCCACCGGGGCGATTCCCTTCTCGTCCCCACAGGCGTTTAACACTCCGCCCGTTTCCTTGTATTGTTCTAGGCACTCTTCGCCTTTCACGAGATTCGGAAGGACATATCCTCCACATGCATCATTTCCCAAGATGACCTGTGCCTCCATCTTGGGCATTGATGTACAGACCCCACCACAAGGGTCTGGCAGCCATAATCGGAATTCAACGTTACCTGGTGTAGGGGCATCCTCACTGGGCCTCCCACAGTGGTCACACTTGCCACCCCCACACTGGTACTCTCGTAACCCTCGGGGAACAGGGTTTCACTCACCAGGGTAAAATCGGCCCCAGTGTCTCTTAATATTTTCACTGGGATGGGGTCTGCGTCCCCCATCCTTACGGTTCCTTGACACACGAATGGGTGAACTTTCTTCTCCCCACTCAGTATGGGTTCATCCCGCACCCTCTCGGCCCTCTGGTCCTCGAACCTCACTAAAGCAACGTGCCCCCGCTGCTTAGGGCGTCTGCATTCCCGCGCGACGTGTCCGAATATTCCGCAGTTGTAGCAGCGGACCCTCGTCGGAGACCATCCGCCACCGCTCGCCTTAGCACTGCCACCAGAGGCCGTCGCTCCCTGTGTCTTTCTCGCACCATTTGTCGCCTCCTTCATTGCAGCAACAGCTCCCGAGCTCTCAGCTTGGTTCTTCTTTATCGACTCTGCAGCACCTTTTGATCCTCGGTTGTCCCAACTCGAGAGGTGGGACTTGGGGGAACTCGCTCCCGTCCTCCATCTATCCGTCCTCCTATAATTCCTACTGCTTCCGGAGTATACGGGTGGACGGTGCTGTCCCTCTCGGCGTGGGCGTAATGCTTCTTCTAGCATGTCGGCTCTGTCGGCTGCGGCCCTCAGATCTTTTATGTCCGCCTCCTTTACTCTCACCCTGATCTCAGGAGAGAGCACGGACATAAACTTTTCCATGACCATTAGCTCCTTGACCTCTTCAACCGACCTCGCTCCTTCAGAGTCCAGCCACTTAAGGAACTTTCTCTCCATGTCCCTCGCCGTCTCCGCATAAGACTTTCCTGGTGAACGGGTACATTCCCTGAACCTCTTCCTGTAACATTCCGGCGTGAGCTTGAAGGAAAGGAGCACAGCTCGTTTTACCGCATCGTAGTTGGTGCATTCTTGGAAGTCGAGCATAGTGTAGGCTTCACGAGCTTCACCTGTGAGCCTCGCTTGAACTAGCTCCGCCCACTCCGCCCTCGGCCACCTCTTCAAAGCAGCAACCCTTTCGGCTTCATTAGGCACAAAGACCGGCAGATCTCGTTCCCTCACTCGTCGGTCTTCCTGTTGCGGCGGAGTATGTGCACCTAGTCTTAGTTCAGCTCGCTTCAGCTCCACCTCCTTGTTGGCTTCTATTTCCTGTTGTCTCATTCTAGCTTCTCGCTCGTGTTCTTCCCTGCGTAGCTGTGCTTCTCGCTCCTCACGCTTCAGCTGTGCTTCTCGCTCCTCACGCTTCAGCTGTGCTTCTGCTTCTCGCTCTTCTTTGCGCTGCTGTGCTTCTTCTCTCCTCAGCTGCGCTTCTCGCTCTTCTCTGCGCTGCTGTGCTTCTCGCTCTTCTCGCTTCAGTTGTGCTTCCAGTTGCAACTTCATTATTTCCAGCTTAACGCTGTGCCTGCTGCCGCTGGATCCCCTGCTGCTTCCACCAATGCTCAGGTGTTCTCCCACACTGGCAGGTGTTTGGGGCCGTTCCTCCCCCAAAGCTTCGTCTCGTGCCCTGAGCTGTGCCATTATCTCCAGTCTTCTTTCTCCCACTCTGGCAGATCTCAGCTTTATCCCAAAATGGTCTGCTATCGCCTGTAACTGTGCCTTGGTGCACTCCTCCAGCACCTGTTCATCTCTAGTGTCAATAAACCTTGTTACTTTATCATCCTCCATCTTGTGCTATGAGTGATAACCTGCACCTGATATTTAATACCACTGCCAAGTACCACCACTGCAACCTTTATTTCGATCGATATCCTGGCAAGGTCGCCAATGTTGGGGTTTACCTCTTATCTTACTCTGGGTGAGCAACCGTTATCAGTACTTATCCTGGCAAGGTCGCCAATGTTGGGGATTACCTTTACTCTTACTCTTACTCTTACTCTGGGTGAGCAACAGATATGTTCAAGGTCACTCACTGTAGCCCTGCGGGTCTTCACTCTAATCCTCTCGGCGCCACTGTACGCCAGGAGAGTATCCCAGTCAATCCCAACCGGCCTCTGATTGAGAAGGAGTGGGAACACAACTCGTTCACTTAACTATTATGTGCCCGCCCCAACAATAGGGCTTTACTATTAACCACAAGGTCGCCAATTGGTGTTTTCGGTGTCCAGTAACACGTCAGTGGACTGGTTGAATTTGTGGTAGCCTTGGCAAGGTCACACTCAATAGATCAGGATCTCAGGCAGGTACTTACTTTTATCACTCTTTACTTTTAAGTATAATATAGCCACAAGATAAATGGAGGGGATGATATAAACACAAATATATTTTGTATTTTACTTAAAAGTCATTCAAAGATGTCACAAGGTCATATCAATAAATAAATCAGCTGATCCAGGCGGGAGTCGGTCGTTCCCACGTATATTATGCACTCACTACGGTGGCAACACTCCCCCTTCTCGTCAATGTCACAATCAGCTGAGCTCCCCCTACCGCGCGAAAGTTTATTGCTTGTTTCTCTAGCGGCACGCGCGCTGTTTCTTTAAGTTCTCAAAGATCACTAGAAGTTCGCACACTCGATATTTGCAACAATAGCACGGATTACTTCGCTACACTGTACTTGGGCTCCAACAATCGTTTCTATAATAAATGCGACAATAATTCACTATAATGGTTTTTACACACTGCCCTTCTTTTCAATGGTAACTTATGGAGTATTTAACACTGGTGTTCTCAGTACTTCCTTTCGTGGGCGATAACACAATAAATCACTGCACTCACAAATGGTTATTCAATGCACGAACATAGACATATATAATATAGATAAATCAGACATCAATAAATGGTAAATAAATAGTTACTGGGCACATAGCCTAACTTCCAAATACTGGCATAATATTATATATAATTTCTCACTATATGTTCACATTAAAGTCTCATGCAAGATATACAAAACACAGTAAATTCATCAATTATTCCGGGTGCCTGTACACACCAATAATAATATATATAAGTATCGTGAGTACTCTTGATAGTACTATTCTGCACACTGGTGCCTTACTGTGACATAGGTGAGCCTTGCTCACGACATACAAAATCCTCAGGCTAAGTAATATAGCTGACTAAAGGGGAATTGGGAGGGATACTAGAACCACCTACTTCCACCTATCCTCCGATGAGAGTTGAGTTGTAGCTCCTGGTCCTGGTGTCGGGAACGCCCCCACACACACGTAGTCGTGTCCTCCAGGAACCCAATCGCTGTCCCACCGTTTAGCGCGTCGTCTCCGTGCCTTCTTCCCAGCAGGTCCGTGCTCCTCCTCGACTTCTTGTAGGGTTGGAGTCGGTCTCCTGGCCGTCGACTTCTCCCAGCTACGGCTGCCCGCCTACTTCTCGGCTGCAGTCGTCCGGATTCCCAACTAGTCCTCTTCTTCCTCTGCTACCCAGTGGCTCTGGTCAGCCACTACGCCGTCACGAATGGGTGAACTGCCTCAGACGTCGCCTACGTCACTGCACAGACTTTGCACTCACTTCTTCTTGCACAGTACCTGTCCTGGAGCACTTGTTGCTCAATAACGGTCGATTCCCTCTCTGGTTCAACACATGAACTAAGGAAGACCTCACAGAGTACTGGCAGACTTCAGGTGACGCGTAAAATCCACGGGAGCGGGAAACAACTGTCAAACTGACAGGACCAATCGTCGCACGTCCAACCTCCTTGACGTGTCGTGTCTGACTGATGGCGCCAACGCGGCGCGCTGCCCGGACCCCCCTTCCTTCGTGACGTCACTTTTGCCACGGGAGGTTTTTATTGGCTCCCTGTGCCACATTGCTGTCGGTGACCAATCCGGTGTCACTGACGTCACACAGTTTTGGCGGGGAAACAGGAGAGCCAGCGCCATCTTGGCTTCCTAAAGGGCCTAAACCACAGGCCAAAATATTATTGTTTCACAAATTTCTCGGCTCTCCGAGAACACTCCACTCTCACACATATATCAAATTGATGCCTGCGACGTAGAGAATGCTTGGGTAAAGTGGACATGACTCTTACTGCAGGCGTGGGAGAAATATAAGGGGGGGGAACACCGTCACAATATCTTATATACAGACGTTATATATAAGTATCTACATGTTTTGTTCACCATAACTGTACATCTAAGCTTGTATGGTTAGTAAAGGCACAGAGATGTGGCTACTCACACAGTCAGCTGATCGGCGGCCGCCCTCAAGGCCAGACGCACTAATATTTCTCCTTCAACAATACTGTGTGGTGTTATTATGCTATATACACACATTATATATAAATATCTACCTGTTTTTTTGATCATACTTGTACAAATAAACTGGTATGGTGCCCAAAGACCATCGTGGTAACCAGTAAACAACACCGTCGTCTGCACGGTGGCGTCGTGCAGACGACGCCACCGCCCTCACCAAAATGGCGGCTCCAAACCTTCTTTTGCTGTTTATACCCTCTATACGCACGTTATATATAAGTATCTACATTTGTGTTCACCATAGCGAACCACTAAGCTGGTATGGTGAGTGCAGTCAATAAAAGGTGGCCACACACAGTCAAAAGACATCGCTACCACCCTCCCTTCCACAGCATTACACCTCCTTCCATGGCGCACAGCGCCAAATATCACCACAATCCTGCTATTATCAGAACCCTGGTCAGTTTTATCACAGTCAGGGGTCTTCTGTAATAATATCATCGCTACATAATAGCATGAACAAGTATATTATGGCATTTTTAGGCGATGCTGTGGTCACAAGCTGAACAGCAGTGCTGTGAGCTCATGCTGCGTGCGTCAGGCTTGGTAGCTCACTCAATACTGAGGCCCCTAACATCCTGGAGTTTGGCTCACGATTTTTTTAAAAAATGGCGTCTGTTTACAAGAGCCCTGAAGAAGGTGTGGTGAACCCCGTGTATCCGCGGGCCGTTAATATCTTGCGTAGTACTCCAAAGCATCACATGATGCGATGCGCAATTGAAGGGTTAAGTGATACTGTGGGCACGAGCTGTATGGCAGTGTTGTGAGCTGGTGCTTGCATGCACTACTTATAGTTGCTATATTAGTTCTGAAGCCTTCGCACCCAGGAAGGGGGCCCATGATTATTTTCCTTGCATGTGTCTGTTTACTGGAGACCTGAGGATTGCTAGTTTTGCTTGCTAGATTGCTAGCTAGATTGCGAGACCTGAGGATTTACTGGAGACCTGAGGACTGTACAGCCTCTGGGACCCTCACCCTCGACAATGGGATAAGTACTGCCCATACAATAGAACAAATAAACATATACAGTATTTATATGACCAATATAAATATAATACCTGAATAACATCGCCGGCTTAACTCATCACAGGAAGAACGTCGGCTGGAGAGCAGCCCCTGAATGCAGTCAGCTAAGACGGCAGCGGCTGTCAACCTTCCTGGCTACGTTGGGCAGACAAAACGTCTGAATAAACCAGCGGCCTGGGAAGCAGCAGTATCTTCCGGGCTACACTGAGCAGACAATACGTCTGTCTGATAACCAGCGGCCTGGGAGGCCACACATGTCTGGATAAGCCAGCAGCCGGGAGGCTGCAGATTCTTCTGGGCTACACCGGGCAGACAAAACGACTGGAAAACGTTTACTGGTACTGGTAAACGAAACTGGCACTGTCTAGCTGTCAGTACTTAATAATTTTATGACAAAGTCAAGAAAACAAGTATAAAGGTAAAACAGTAAGTAAAATGACATGCACTTAGGCAATGCATAATTAGCAATAAATTGCTGATGGAACTAATCATAATACGAGTCCAAGATAAACTTAAAGGGAGTGGCATGAGGCCCGAAGACAGCGTCTAGGACATCCTAGCTAACTTTACTTAACTTAAAGGTGAAGCATAAGTTAAACAAACAATTGTAAACCAGTAAAGTAAAAACATGTAGCAAGAGCGATGTAAAATGCGGGAAATTTGCTGAGGAAACTAAACATAAATGCAGGGCCAGAATAAACTTAAGGCAAGAGGCAAGGGCCCGATCCCTACAACTATCACATCCTAGCTGACTTTACATAATAACTTAAAGACAAAGCAGAGGTTAAACAAACATAAATGTAAAACCAGCAAAGAAACACGCAGCTTGACACTGCATAAAATTCATTAATAAATTAAGGAAACTTATGGAAAAACAAGTCCATAAAAACTTAAAGCTAGGGGCCAGAGGCCTGTGACACAGCAGCTAGCATAACCTAGCTGACTTTACCTAATAACTTAAAGGCAATAGCAAATGTTAAACAAACATAAATGTAAACCCAGCAAAAGAAAACATGCAGCTTGACACTGCATAAAATTCATTAATAAATTAAGGAAACTTATGGAAAAACAAGTCCATGAAAACAAAGCTAGGGGCCAGAGGCCTATGACACAGCAGCTAGCCTAACCTAGCTGATTTTACCTAATAACTTAAAGGCAATAAGCAAAAGTTAAACAAACCTAAATGTAAAACCTGCAAAAGAAACATGCAGCTTGACACTGCATTAAATTCATTAATAAGTTAAGGAAACTTATGGAAAAACACAAGTCCATGAAAACTTAAAGCTAGAGGCCGGAGGCCTGATAACTTAAAGGCAATAAGCAAAAGTTAAACAGACCTAAATGTAAAACCTGCAAAAGAAACATGCAGCTTGACACTGCATTAAATTCATTAATAAGTTAAGGAAACTTATGGAAAATACTAGTCCATGAAAACTTAAAGCTGGTGGCCAGAGGCCTGTGACTCAGCAGCTAGCCTAACATAGCTGACTTTACCTAATAACTTATAGGCAATAAGCAAAAGTTAAAACAAACCTAAATGTAAAACCTGCAAAAGAAAACATGCAGCTTGACACCATTAAATTCATTAATAAATTAAGGAAACTTATGAAAAATACAAGTCCATGAAAAATTAAAGCTAGGGGCGAAAGCAAAGGTAAAATTACAGTAAATATTGTAGCGTGAGGAAACACGCCATGACTAACAGTCAGACTGTAAAGAAGGACTTATATAAAGAACGTAAATAATAAATAACGGCACAGCAGAAGTCGCCCAAGCAGAATACCTCACGTCGACTGAGTGAGGGAGCTTAAGGTACAGGGCTGAGCAGTTGGGGGAGGTGGGGTGGTGGACAGGCCGCCTCCCGATTGTGCTTCAAATAACAGCCACCTACTGGAGAAAAACCAGTGCCCCATAACACCGAGGGTCACCTCCCCCTCTAGGACCACTGCACCTGCATTTGGTCACCAAGGCTGAACCAACAGGCGTGCTTCAGGGCGCGTGCGCCAACACAGAGACACACACTGGGGGTCCGTCTAATTACCAAAAACTAACACAAACTACACAAGCTTCAGAAAGCTTCCTGGCAATACGTTAGTAATGAATAAATATGATATATTTACTCATTACAATGTTGGTGCTGAACATACAACATGAAAAAACATAATTTTAATCTGAAAAAGTATCTTTTTATAAAGAAATTAGACGAAAATAAAGAGCAGGTGACGCCAAATCAAGTCGACGATCCAAGCGTCAATGTTGTGGAGCGACTTATCCAAGACAGATTGTTGCCTGGAGAGTGTTTGCTGGCATATCAGCCTCTTGTACACACGTCGTCACAAATTGAAATACAGTAATAGTATAAACTACAATAATGCCTAGTTACAATAATATTTAGCATAAATAGCCAGAAAATATTTTAATTGTATTGAAAAATAGGTGTCTGGAAGTGAAATTAACTCCATGGGACAATAGTTTTGTTATATAGATGCTGATGATTATTCGCTGGTATGCGTTCGCTATACATGGACTCGCTCTGGGTGTGTGTGTGTAGTGTGATATACATTCAATAACATCATTATAAGGGGTAAATATGTCATATATCTTCATTACTTGTGTAATGCTAGAAGGCCGGAGTAGCACTAGGTAACTATGGATATAGCTTTGGGAAAATACATGGACCCGCTCTGGGTGTGGGGAGAGCTACACACCAGCAAATCAATTGTCTAATTAACATGCATATATATGCTAATTAACCTTCAAGATTTATATGTCAGAAGAAAGGCAGAGATGTAGACATTACTGTAGCTACATTTCAAGTAATATATATAATTTATGTGAAAGGCATTATATTTTAAAATAAATAATACTACATAATCGCCGGTATCCGGACACATGAACAGTACATTCAATGCCAACATTATAGTCGGTAAATATGTCATATTTTATCAATACTTGTGTAATGCAAGGAGGTTTTATCTTTTTTAAAGATAAATATTTCAACTTTAAATATCTTTTCAAATATTTGTCATTAAAGTATATATTCTGAAAATAATCATGTATTTTATTTACCCCAAAGTAGAGCACGAATATCATAGTGTCATATCCTGTGATTAGTAATTTATTTTGCACCCCATACTCATTCCTTGAAGATTATTTGCATTCACTCCTCGCTTGATAAATTCAAGATCTTTTGAGTAAATGAAAATATGTTTTAGAATTAAAGTATTCAATTGAAATTAGTAGTGTATAGCTAGCTCTAAGCAGAACTACTACTGTACCAGTAAAACATTTTAATTAACATTTCAGATCAGGTAAGAATTGAGACCACAAAAATCCAGTAGCATTTCTATCACATTTGTCTATAGTTGAACCATTAAGAATGTCTCTTAAATGTTACCCAAGCACACATGTTTGTGTAGACTGAAGTTATTATCAATAGAAAGCAACAAGGCCAGATGGGTTTATTGCACCATATATGACAGAGGACTTTCTAAGTAAGCAGAAAGACATCAGATTAGTAATGTGAAAGGAATCAGATTCTATGAATCTTTATCCTGGGAATGTGTGTGTGTAATACTAGATAAGAGAGAAAATTAGGTCGGGAGTCAGTACATTATACAGCAGAGGGTTAGAAAGGCGGAATCCAAGAGCTAACAGCTTTAGCCTATGGATACAAATAGCAAATACACAAACAATTCATTTCATGAGGATCCTGTAAATTACTATCCTCCCTTCTCATCCAATATTGTTCTTCCGAAGAAATTACTATCTGTTTGTGTTATATACAAGAAGGTACATTGGATTTGTCAGAGTACATAACAGTGGTGTTCTTACAATTATTGTAAAGCCACATAGTTTTGGGCAAGTGCTTAATCTATCAGGGGGGGGGGGGGGCCGACTGACGCCCCCCTTTCCCGGCAATTAAATGTTAACCCCATAGAATGTTACAGTATTACACTGTCATTTTACCCAAGGTAGCACTTTTACTAATGTAAAATGTAATAGCCCCATTGTTAGACTTATTCTCTGGAAGTTACACATTATTACATTTACCCTTGTTACACTTACTAAGTTTAATATACAAGGTTATTCTCAGGATGTTAACCTTCAAGCCATGTTAATCAAACCAGTACAGTGCATTGTTAACTTACATCATTAATGTAAATAAGTTATTTTACCCAGGATAAAAGTTTTACCAATGGTTATTACCTTATAGGGATGTATGTACTTTATATGGGAAAGTGATCACTAATTAGCCATTGTAATACCAATCTTTGGACAGCGTTGACTAACTGGCCTTCATTTATTACAGCCAAATCTTCCATCCATAATACAATACAATACAATACAATTTTATTTAGGTAAGGTACATACATACAATAAATATTTACAAGGATTGTTTGACTTATAGGTAGAGCTAGTACATACAATGCCTAAAGCCACTATTACGCAAAGCGTTTCGGGCATGATAAACTTAAATGACAAGCTTAATACTAATTGAGCATAATGAGTAGAATGAAAACAAGAAATGAAAACATAGATGAAAAAGCAGCACAAATACAATTATGTCGACAAACAGCGCTCTTTAAAGAAAAAAACAGATATTGGTTGACAATAGAAGGGTAAGGTAGGTTACAGGGAATTTATTAGGTATAGCTTCGCTTTTAACTTAAACTGGTTGAGAGAGGTACAGTCTTTAACATGGTTGGGAAGGTCATTCCACATTCTGGGCCCCTTGATTTGTAGAGCATTTCTAGTTTGATTAAGTCGTACTCTAGGAATATCAAAACTGTATTTATTTCTGGTGTGATGCTCATGGGTTCTGATACAACCTTCTATGAAGCTTTTGAGATCAGGATTGGCATTATAGTTTAGCGTTTTATATATGTATAATACACATGAGAGAATGTGCAGTGACTTAATGTCTAACATATTCAGAGATTTAAGTAGGGGTACCGAGTGATGTCTGGGGCCAGAATTGGATATTGTCCTAATAGCAGCTTTGTGTTGAGTAATTAGAGGACGTAAGTGATTTTGGGTAGTAGAGCCCCAAGCACAAATACCATAGTTGAGATATGGATAGATAAGGGAGTAATAGAGAGTCACCAGGGCAGGGCGTGGTACATAATATCTGATCTTAGAAAGAATGCCCACAGTTTTTGAAACTTTTTTTGATATGTTTAGAATGTGTCCCTGGAAATTAAGCTTGTGGTCAATGAGAATGCCAAGGAATTTGCCATCTAATTTGTTACAAATTTGGGTATTGTTTATTTTGAGATTTATTTGATTAGAGGATTTATTGCCAAACAGAATATAGAAGGTTTTGTCAATGTTAAGGGTGAGTTTGTTGGCAGTTAGCCACAGATGGACTTTATTTAGCTCAGTATTTACTGTGGCATTTAGAGCAAGGGGATCAGGACTGGAGTAAATGAAGGTTGTGTCGTCAGCAAATAGAATTGGTTTGAGGTGTTGGGAGGCATTTGGAAGGTCATTAATGTAGATGAGAAAGAGGAGAGGGCCAAGTATGCTGCCCTGGGGAACACCAATGTTGATGGGTAGGGTGGGAGAAATTGTATTATTCACAGAAACATATTGGAGCCTGTCAGTAAGGTAGGATTTGAGGTATTGTAGGGAGTGTCCTCTGACTCCATAATGATGTAATTTAAGAAGAAGGTTTTGGTGGTTGACAGTGTCAAAAGCTTTACGCAGGTCCACAAACAACCCAACAGGGAACTCATTTTTATCAAGAGCTGTATGAATCGAGTTAAGCATACTAATAAGTGCATCGTTAGTGCTTTTTTTGGGTCTGAAGCCATATTGGCAAGGGCTAAGTATATTGAGTTTGGCTAGATATGAGTAAAGCTGCTTATAGATTAGTTTTTCAAAATTTTTTGACAAGTTTGGCAGGATAGATATAGGTCTGTAGTTGTTAACATCTGTGAGATTACCACATTTGTGGACAGGCGTTACTCTCGCTTTTTTTAGAATATCTGGGAAGGTTTTGAGTTCAAGTGACTTGAAGAGCAAAGCAATAGCAGGGGCTAAAGATCTGGAGGCTTTTTTGTAAATTAAAGTTGGTATCTCCTCAAGGGCACCAGACTTGGTTTTAAGGGAAAGGATTATCTCATTGACGTCAGTGGAATTAATAGGCTTTAGGTACAGAGACTGTGGATAGTTACCTGAAAGATAGTCATTAATGTCTGTACTGGAAGATGGAATATCATTTGCAAGGGATGAACCAATGGAAGAGAAGAACCTATTGAACTCAATAGCAGAATCAGAGGCTGAAAGCTGACCATCGTTATTAGACAGGAGAGTCGGTTTGTTATTTAAAGACTTCTTTGATCCCAATATTTGAGAAATTGTTCTCCAAGTTTGTTTAATGTTGCTCTTTATGCTGCTTATAAGGCGGATGGTGTTAGATGGGTTAATATAAAATAGTCATAACTTGTAATTATAGTTATGTAATTATAGTTAATGTTGCAGATGTCATAAGATAAACAAGTAAGAAACTTTCATGCAGTGAGAACTTACATACAATATGTAAACTTTCTATATTTAAATTTTAATTTATAATGAAGAAAATGGAGTTAAATGTAATGAAATAATTAAACAGAGTACGACAATGTTATTTATTAACAAAAAATTAAGGAAAATGAAATAAACTTGTGCTCTAAATATATAATTTTTAACAAATCAAATAAATTGAATATGCAATCTCTGTACCTACTAATTAATATGTCAGCGACCACAGACCTTTCGCATATAAACTGTATGGCTGTGACATGAACCCTCACATTTATCTCTTGAGTGTATAGATGTTACTAGTTTCATTTAACATCTAAGTGAACAAAAGGTAAAAAATAGATAATAATCGACAGTTTTAAAAATCCAAAAATATGGTGTTGGATACAATGAGGAACTTAAAAAAAGATTTAACTAATAATAGTAATATTGAAAGAACTAGAACAAATAGAAGAACAAACAACTGACAGTTAATATTATTGAATATAAATAAATAAGGTCACCATATGTATAATACAATTAAGAATAAAGATAAATGAAATTAGATTCAAATAATTAACTAGGATACATATAAATAATCAAATTGCAAACCCAATAACTTCTTATATGAAGATTGTAATACGCTAATAGGATAAAGATAAGCAAAATAAACACACAATTGCCTGGTGGCATTTCCAAAACACTTATACTACTCTACTTTATACTGCCCTCTCACTTCGTGGACACTTACACTGATGTGGTTTTCTTGCTATTCCAGAAGTTTTGGGAATTGAAAATCTGTTGCCTTTGGCAAATATTTTTCTGTCCTCAATATATGGTTTTCTTGATATAAAGCACCATAAGCACTTTATCTTTACGTCTTTAGTTTTTTTATCCCAAACTTCCTTAGGAATAAGGTACCCTTTTAAATTGGATGAAAGTACATAATTACCTTCTCCATATAACGCCCTCCTCAGATCTAACATTTGGAGTGTTGAAACATTGCAGATTCTTTCAATCAAATCTGGCAATTTTTGAGGTTTCCAGTCAATAGTTAGTTTAAGAATGTGGTTCAGTGACTCGCAATTGTTGTTAGTCCACAACTTATCCATTTTAGCCTATGTGTGAGGAACACGCACATAATTCCACAGAGAAGATTTTAAACGGCAATCAAAATATTCTTTGAACTTTGGGTATTTGGAAAAGTACCCAATGAGATTGTTGATACCTGTTTCAAACTTTTCCTCACAGTCACTTCTAACTAGTCCATTTGTACCAAAAATTTTCTTTAGGATAATAATCCTTTCGGTGGTCGTACAACCAATAATATCAGTCAAATAGCGTCTAACATTTTCCTTTAGGTGGTTGCTGCACAATAAGAGTGTTGCATTCGGAAGACAACACATAAGTGCCTTTCTTAAAGCTATTTCTTGATCACTTCCAATCATTACGTTCGCGTTATCAATATAGTCTCCTAGTTTGGTTCTTAGGTTGTAGAAAAATGTTGTGTAAGTTTCATATTCACCATCCCAGTGTAACACTGTAAAAGTGTTTGGGTTAGTTTATTTAAAATATATATAGAGTACACGAGTCACAGACAAGGATCTGAGAGGCGCCAGTTGTCTGCCTGAGATCTCACACCTCTAACCGTTAATGACCCCAAGTGACCTGAGGTCAGATCATGATAATTTCACCTTGCTTCCGCTAAGCGTATAATTGGAGCCGGGTAGCCTTCAAACATGCCGACGTTTAAGGAGTGGCTTGGTAGTGCCGGAGGCTATCTACTTGTGGGCGGAGTTAGCTACTAGGTTCCCCAATATAAACTCGGAGAGCTATCCAGCAAAAAGCATTAACAGACAGAGCAGCAGACGAGCCAGGAGAGCAGAGAGAAGACAGCCCTATCAGGGAGGCTGTCGGCCGGCAGGGCGGGAGTCTCTGTCAACTACAGACCCCCCCCCCTCTCTATCCAGCTATAGGCAGAGACACTTGGTGAGTTGAGCATTAAGGTGACTTGTCGTGTTTTACAAGTGTTGTGTGACGATCAGGGGCAGTCAAGTTGTAGGGTTCTCGAATTCTTGGATGATGACTCACTTTGCATATTAAACTGGAACATTTTAATTGGATTGCTAAATTATGATACTTAATGTGAAATATAATTGTTGAATTTATCATTTAAATGGACTTTATTTTGTTCCCTAGAGATTTGAGTTGAGGTGAGAAAGCTTCTGTGGTTACTGGTTTCATGGTTTAGAATGAGTACATGATAAAGATGGGAACTACTAATAATGAACTCATGATAACATCCTTTGAGAATTTTGTGATACAGGCAAGTTCCATTCCTTGTCTTGTATGTAATGATCATGAATGGATGGTGGCAGCATTTCGTCTTCTACTATCTACTCTTCTACTTCTACTATCTACTCTTCTACTTCTACCTATCTACACCTCTCCCTCCACCCCTCTCTCAACTCTCACTTTCAACTAATGACCATCCTCGCTCCTCCCACCTCTCTCCCTCTCACCCCAAACCCTCACTAATTACTTCACTATTCATTTCTTTCCTTTCGTTTTCTCTTATACGTTTGTGGCAATGATTCTGTATTCTAGAGTTCTCTCTAGAGTTTCGGGTAACTGATCAAGTTACGGCGCCTTGTAGTCTTAGCACCTAGGTAGTCAAATACCTAGGTTACAAGGTGTTGAACGAGAGAAGCTGCCTTAGGAACTCTGGAGGTGCTCTAGAATAGTTAGCTAACTGGGGACGGGATAACGGACTAGAGAGAGCTGTTTCCCCCGGCCTCGTTAGTTAACTGGGGGGGATGGAATAATGGACAAGATAGAGCTATTTCCCCCACCCCCCGTTACAATGTTGGCAGCGGTGTTGAACAATGTTGTAGGTAGATGGTGTTCTTTTAACATTGTTCAGTCCCACGTGTCTTTTTGCCGCTCAGGCGCTATCAGGGAGATCTTGACAGGTGTTTATTATTCGCGATTTAGCGAGCTTTGTTCAGGTTAGGAGATAGTGATTCTCGGGTGTTGTGTTTAGTGATTTTGTGAGTTTTGTGGTATTCAGAGAATGTTCACCAGAACTTGCGTGTGTAGTGATTTATGTTAGTAATAAGATTTGGTGATTTTGGAACTTAGCGGTTGGTGGGTAGTGGAGCTTACCTGAGTGTGACAGGTGACCTCGCATGTCCCACGGGGACACCCAGCCACCGCTGGTCTCCAGGTCAGTGGGGAGTGGCAGGTGTAGTTTTTAAGTAGTGGTTCTGCTCAGATTATTGCGATCGACTGTTTACTCCATTTGAACGCAATAACCCGAGGTGTACTGGTATTGTACAGCATGCTAGTGTGGACTAGTGTGTCAGTTGACTCACGTCTAGGGACGCCTGGCGTTTGAAGTCTGGTCACAGGGGTGGCAACAGTTTGGAGTTGTTTACCGGCGGAGATGCTAGGGAGACACTCTGGGTCACGTAGGTGGCTGTAGGTTAAGGGTGGGAGTAATGGTTAATTATGTACTTAAGATTAGGAACGGTACAGTTAAGTTTAGGCTAGTGTTTTGTCTATTAGTGTTGATTTTTTTTGTGACAAGTTAAAGGTAGTGATGACCTTATTCTCTCTTCTCTAACTTTCCTCTGTTACTGTCTTATGTTCCACCAAGTCAATATCATTCAGAGTTAATTGGATTATTTTTAAAAAATTTAAGTGTAGTTGTTGCCAGGAGGAGAGCGGTATAACTGGACTGTGTAACCCTATACAAACTACAGGGTCACATAACATATCTTGGGAGCACGATATTGTCGCCTTTCTGTTCACCCACAGGTGGGAGCCAGAAGAGAGGAGAGACGCACATACAAAAGAGGGAGACGGCTGCTGTGTACCACACTCACGGGCGTTAATCACCACCACCACGACCAGCCCACTACCTGGAGGTCACGGCTCCACCACCATCACCACCCCAGGGGACCCCAAGATGCAGCCCTCTCGGTCAGTCAACATTGGTCTACCCAGTGGACCCCAGGTCGTTCTGCAGACGACCCCAGACGACCCAGTAATGATGGAAGAGGAGCAACAACGACTCCAGTCTGTCCCACCAACATCGGTCTACCCAGGATGGACCCCAGGACGGACAGACCCCCAATGGACCCCAGGTCGCTTGTCTAAGACCCATGGGAGGAGGAAGAGAGAAGAAAGAAGAGAGAAGAAAGAAGAAAGAAGAAAGAAGAAAGAAGAGAGAAGAAATAGAGAGAAGAAAGAAGAGAAGATAAGACAAGCTGAGTGAGACATGATACCTAGTGTCCCTTGCTGGTGTCAGCATCATTGCATGGAGCGTAATTGCAAGACAGGATCGTTTGCCTTGACTGGCCGCCCCTCCTGCAAGCAGGTAGCTCTGTTGAGTGATTCTTCCTGTGTCATGCAGACTTGATGTGGCTGTCAGAAGTAGCTCTCTGAAGGAGGCGTGCTGGAGCAACAGGGAGGAAGAAGAGTAGGATGGGATTTCTACTGTTGGCAACTATATGAAGGTCTCGAAACTTGTAGTCCCTATAGCTGTGAAGAACCCCAATATACGTCTCTCATGGTGACTGACGTAGGGCCAATTACAGATCAGCTGGGACAACCGAATTCCACGGTCCTGTGCGCAGTTCAAGTAGTAACGGCTTTCGGGTTGACCAAGGGTTGTTGTGCGTTAACGACGGAGAAGCGACGGAGGCAGTTGTGTTGAAGAAATGTGGTACAGGATTATCTACAAGACCAAGCAGTGACGTCGCCCAGCCAGAGACAATGGACGTCTGTCTACATATTTCATTTTTTAGAGTAGGATGATGTATATTTGTTTAGCTAGGATGTATTTTTTTTTCGTTAATAAAGTTGTTGCACACAGCTAGCTTGCTTTAGCAGTGTTGCAAAAACTTTATTTCGGGGAGAAGGGGAGATGTAACACTGTAAAAGTGTTTGGGTTAGTTTATTTAAAATATATATAGAGTACACGAGTCACAGACAAGGATCTGAGAGGCGCCAGTTGTCTGCCTGAGATCTCACACCTCTAACCGTTAATGACCCCAAGTGACCTGAGGTCAGATCATGATAATTTCACCTTGCTTCCGCTAAGCGTATAATTGGAGCCGGGTAGCCTTCAAACATGCCGACGTTTAAGGAGTGGCTTGGTAGTGCCGGAGGCTATCTACTTGTGGGCGGAGTTAGCTACTAGGTTCCCCAATATAAACTCGGAGAGCTATCCAGCAAAAAGCATTAACAGACAGAGCAGCAGACGAGCCAGGAGAGCAGAGAGAAGACAGCCCTATCAGGGAGGCTGTCGGCCGGCAGGGCGGGAGTCTCTGTCAACTACAGACCCCCCCCCCTCTCTATCCAGCTATAGGCAGAGACACTTGGTGAGTTGAGCATTAAGGTGACTTGTCGTGTTTTACAAGTGTTGTGTGACGATCAGGGGCAGTCAAGTTGTAGGGTTCTCGAATTCTTGGATGATGACTCACTTTGCATATTAAACTGGAACATTTTAATTGGATTGCTAAATTATGATACTTAATGTGAAATATAATTGTTGAATTTATCATTTAAATGGACTTTATTTTGTTCCCTAGAGATTTGAGTTGAGGTGAGAAAGCTTCTGTGGTTACTGGTTTCATGGTTTAGAATGAGTACATGATAAAGATGGGAACTACTAATAATGAACTCATGATAACATCCTTTGAGAATTTTGTGATACAGGCAAGTTCCATTCCTTGTCTTGTATGTAATGATCATGAATGGATGGTGGCAGCATTTCGTCTTCTACTATCTACTCTTCTACTTCTACTATCTACTCTTCTACTTCTACCTATCTACACCTCTCCCTCCACCCCTCTCTCAACTCTCACTTTCAACTAATGACCATCCTCGCTCCTCCCACCTCTCTCCCTCTCACCCCAAACCCTCACTAATTACTTCACTATTCATTTCTTTCCTTTCGTTTTCTCTTATACGTTTGTGGCAATGATTCTGTATTCTAGAGTTCTCTCTAGAGTTTCGGGTAACTGATCAAGTTACGGCGCCTTGTAGTCTTAGCACCTAGGTAGTCAAATACCTAGGTTACAAGGTGTTGAACGAGAGAAGCTGCCTTAGGAACTCTGGAGGTGCTCTAGAATAGTTAGCTAACTGGGGACGGGATAACGGACTAGAGAGAGCTGTTTCCCCCGGCCTCGTTAGTTAACTGGGGGGGATGGAATAATGGACAAGATAGAGCTATTTCCCCCACCCCCCGTTACAATGTTGGCAGCGGTGTTGAACAATGTTGTAGGTAGATGGTGTTCTTTTAACATTGTTCAGTCCCACGTGTCTTTTTGCCGCTCAGGCGCTATCAGGGAGATCTTGACAGGTGTTTATTATTCGCGATTTAGCGAGCTTTGTTCAGGTTAGGAGATAGTGATTCTCGGGTGTTGTGTTTAGTGATTTTGTGAGTTTTGTGGTATTCAGAGAATGTTCACCAGAACTTGCGTGTGTAGTGATTTATGTTAGTAATAAGATTTGGTGATTTTGGAACTTAGCGGTTGGTGGGTAGTGGAGCTTACCTGAGTGTGACAGGTGACCTCGCATGTCCCACGGGGACACCCAGCCACCGCTGGTCTCCAGGTCAGTGGGGAGTGGCAGGTGTAGTTTTTAAGTAGTGGTTCTGCTCAGATTATTGCGATCGACTGTTTACTCCATTTGAACGCAATAACCCGAGGTGTACTGGTATTGTACAGCATGCTAGTGTGGACTAGTGTGTCAGTTGACTCACGTCTAGGGACGCCTGGCGTTTGAAGTCTGGTCACAGGGGTGGCAACAGTTTGGAGTTGTTTACCGGCGGAGATGCTAGGGAGACACTCTGGGTCACGTAGGTGGCTGTAGGTTAAGGGTGGGAGTAATGGTTAATTATGTACTTAAGATTAGGAACGGTACAGTTAAGTTTAGGCTAGTGTTTTGTCTATTAGTGTTGATTTTTTTTGTGACAAGTTAAAGGTAGTGATGACCTTATTCTCTCTTCTCTAACTTTCCTCTGTTACTGTCTTATGTTCCACCAAGTCAATATCATTCAGAGTTAATTGGATTATTTTTAAAAAATTTAAGTGTAGTTGTTGCCAGGAGGAGAGCGGTATAACTGGACTGTGTAACCCTATACAAACTACAGGGTCACATAACATATCTTGGGAGCACGATATTGTCGCCTTTCTGTTCACCCACAGGTGGGAGCCAGAAGAGAGGAGAGACGCACATACAAAAGAGGGAGACGGCTGCTGTGTACCACACTCACGGGCGTTAATCACCACCACCACGACCAGCCCACTACCTGGAGGTCACGGCTCCACCACCATCACCACCCCAGGGGACCCCAAGATGCAGCCCTCTCGGTCAGTCAACATTGGTCTACCCAGTGGACCCCAGGTCGTTCTGCAGACGACCCCAGACGACCCAGTAATGATGGAAGAGGAGCAACAACGACTCCAGTCTGTCCCACCAACATCGGTCTACCCAGGATGGACCCCAGGACGGACAGACCCCCAATGGACCCCAGGTCGCTTGTCTAAGACCCATGGGAGGAGGAAGAGAGAAGAAAGAAGAGAGAAGAAAGAAGAAAGAAGAAAGAAGAAAGAAGAGAGAAGAAATAGAGAGAAGAAAGAAGAGAAGATAAGACAAGCTGAGTGAGACATGATACCTAGTGTCCCTTGCTGGTGTCAGCATCATTGCATGGAGCGTAATTGCAAGACAGGATCGTTTGCCTTGACTGGCCGCCCCTCCTGCAAGCAGGTAGCTCTGTTGAGTGATTCTTCCTGTGTCATGCAGACTTGATGTGGCTGTCAGAAGTAGCTCTCTGAAGGAGGCGTGCTGGAGCAACAGGGAGGAAGAAGAGTAGGATGGGATTTCTACTGTTGGCAACTATATGAAGGTCTCGAAACTTGTAGTCCCTATAGCTGTGAAGAACCCCAATATACGTCTCTCATGGTGACTGACGTAGGGCCAATTACAGATCAGCTGGGACAACCGAATTCCACGGTCCTGTGCGCAGTTCAAGTAGTAACGGCTTTCGGGTTGAC
The DNA here is from genome assembly GCF_040958095.1 of Procambarus clarkii. Lineage (NCBI taxonomy): Eukaryota > Metazoa > Arthropoda > Malacostraca > Decapoda > Cambaridae > Procambarus > Procambarus clarkii. The sequence goes on from NC_091198.1 coordinate 34,236,386, forward strand.
CAAGGGTTGTTGTGCGTTAACGACGGAGAAGCGACGGAGGCAGTTGTGTTGAAGAAATGTGGTACAGGATTATCTACAAGACCAAGCAGTGACGTCGCCCAGCCAGAGACAATGGACGTCTGTCTACATATTTCATTTTTTAGAGTAGGATGATGTATATTTGTTTAGCTAGGATGTATTTTTTTTTCGTTAATAAAGTTGTTGCACACAGCTAGCTTGCTTTAGCAGTGTTGCAAAAACTTTATTTCGGGGAGAAGGGGAGATGTAACACTGTAAAAGTGTTTGGGTTAGTTTATTTAAAATATATATAGAGTACACGAGTCACAGACAAGGATCTGAGAGGCGCCAGTTGTCTGCCTGAGATCTCACACCTCTAACCGTTAATGACCCCAAGTGACCTGAGGTCAGATCATGATAATTTCACCTTGCTTCCGCTAAGCGTATAATTGGAGCCGGGTAGCCTTCAAACATGCCGACGTTTAAGGAGTGGCTTGGTAGTGCCGGAGGCTATCTACTTGTGGGCGGAGTTAGCTACTAGGTTCCCCAATATAAACTCGGAGAGCTATCCAGCAAAAAGCATTAACAGACAGAGCAGCAGACGAGCCAGGAGAGCAGAGAGAAGACAGCCCTATCAGGGAGGCTGTCGGCCGGCAGGGCGGGAGTCTCTGTCAACTACAGACCCCCCCCCCTCTCTATCCAGCTATAGGCAGAGACACTTGGTGAGTTGAGCATTAAGGTGACTTGTCGTGTTTTACAAGTGTTGTGTGACGATCAGGGGCAGTCAAGTTGTAGGGTTCTCGAATTCTTGGATGATGACTCACTTTGCATATTAAACTGGAACATTTTAATTGGATTGCTAAATTATGATACTTAATGTGAAATATAATTGTTGAATTTATCATTTAAATGGACTTTATTTTGTTCCCTAGAGATTTGAGTTGAGGTGAGAAAGCTTCTGTGGTTACTGGTTTCATGGTTTAGAATGAGTACATGATAAAGATGGGAACTACTAATAATGAACTCATGATAACATCCTTTGAGAATTTTGTGATACAGGCAAGTTCCATTCCTTGTCTTGTATGTAATGATCATGAATGGATGGTGGCAGCATTTCGTCTTCTACTATCTACTCTTCTACTTCTACTATCTACTCTTCTACTTCTACCTATCTACACCTCTCCCTCCACCCTTCTCTAAACTCTCACTTTCAACTAATGACCCTCCTTGCCCCTCCCACCTCTCTGCCTCTCACCTCAAACCCTCACTAATTACTTCACTATTCATTTCTTTCCTTTCGTTTTCTCTTATACGTTTGTGGCAGTGATTATGTATTCTAGAGTTCTCTCTAGAGTTTCGGGTAGCTGATCAAGTGACGGCGCCTTGTAGTCGTAGCACCTAGGTAGTCAAATACCTAGGTTACAAGGTGTTGAACGAGAGAGGCTGCCTTAGGAACTCTGGGAGTGCTCTAGAATAGTTAGCTAACTGGGGACGGGATAACGGACTAGAGAGAGCTGTTTCCCCCGGCCTCGTTAGTTAACTGGGGGGTGGAATAATGGACAAGATAGAGCTATTTCCCCCACCCCCCGTTACACCAGTGTAAATACATAGGTCCGAGAAATATAGGGTTGTTTGATGTTTCCTTTTGTATTACATTTGTGTTCTTGTAAACAATTGTCGATAGATAACAAGGGCCAAGATTGAAGGTCCTGTCTACACCGATGACAAAAGGGTTGTCTTTTCCGGCAGCACACAAATGTTGCTTGAAATCTTCCAATTGCTCCTTGGAATATAATACCACACAGGGAACTTTGTTCTGTTTATGAATTATCTCCTTTACATATTCATGACCATTTAACATGCAAATTACAGTTAAAAGATCATCTGCAACATTGTGCCTATGGATAGGCTTACATTCCTTTTTCCTCTCATTGTATTTTTTATTCCTTATTTGCTTGAAGTCTCGTGGGGCTAAATCTGAATCTTCCATGAGCATATTTTGATAAACCTCTTGCGGAGGATGGCTCTTATAACCATCTCCCCTATCTTTTCTAAAACTTCAGGCCTAGTCCGAATATATGGAATTGTTTTTTTGGAATTACCATGCATGGTAGCTCCTGTAAACTTGCCAGAGTATTCTACGATAGCTACACTCTGCATCTGTTTAATAACCGTTACTCTTTTTTCAAAGCATTCTTGACCTTTGAGGGCTGTGTAATACTTGTGCATGTTGATGATAGTATCTGGGGAGGGCTGTGGATCTAAGGGTAAATAAATTGTTTCTCATATATATCATCCGCAAACTTTTGTTAGTGTTCAATACATAGTAACTGTTCACTGTGGCAGTTTTAGCACTGTTCCACACTCCACAGTCGTCAGGAAAGTTATTTCGTATTTTGTCACCCCTATTAAGATTATGTGAATTGTCAACCACATAAAATGTGTCTTCTTTAGCTCCACGAGGGATCTCTTTAAACACATTGCGTTTCTCTTGCAAATGCCAATAGATTTCTTCTGCAAGTAAAAATCTTCCATTGTGCAGCTTACCAGAATTTTCAATCTCGATATCATTCAACAATTTTTGCTTCTTCAAAACAGGTCCTGTCTCTTCAGTGTCATAATATATTTTGGACACACAGGGCATAGAGTAATTTCCAATTGGAGTTGAAGTGTATACAATTTGTGCAGATGATGTTGATCGACCCAAACTTTGAGGTGTAGATGCAATAGTGTTTAATAACGGGGTACTATCTATGGATATGTGACCCAGTGGAGGCAATAACATTAATGGAACGAAATGGTTAGGTGTCCATATTTGTTCTCCTAGCTTAAGATTGCCGCTCCACATAATGTAAATGGGATCCTGCCTCACTTCACACCGAGGCAAAAATGCTCTATTGAGAATAGACATATATTTGTCAAAGAGGCCGTTGATAGCCGGGTACACAGATATTATTTCTCTACTTACAACAGAACTCGTGCATGCATTGTCCAACCTGATGAATACTCTCTAGGCAAGGCACAATTGAGACAAGCTTCTTCGAAATCGGGAGACGCTAGGTGTAATCTTGTATCCGCATTGTGTGTTATATACCAGTCCCATTGGTCTACAAGCTCAATAGTTGTCCTTGCTTTAATTTCTACTGATCTAGTCTCATCCCCACATACAGCAACTGAGATGGCATTAAATAAACAATTCCGATCTCCTTTAACACTAACTGGCATACGTGTGTTGCTCTTAGTACTTCCAACACGTCTAATAATTTCTGCAGCTGTAATGTCCTTCGAAAATTCGACATTTTCAGGAATCTTAATAGAATCAAAAGAACATGCAGTCCGCATAAGTATTTTCTAACGACTGACTGCTATTTTCAGTTTCTCTATGCCTAAAGAAGCCGATTTCGCCAGGCGGGCTTGAGCCTGCTCAAAACAAAATTTGCCATGTGACTGGCAGCACCTGATACATCTTAATTTGTTTTTTGTGCGGTTAAGCTCAATCATGTGTTCAGTTGACAACTTCTGGCAATGTAAATGGTAGCGCAGATGACAAGTGCCGCACTGGACACTATGTGGGCCACAAGCATCTTGACAAACACCACATGAAGTAGCCTGAAACAAGAAATTATCCTAAGAGTCAGTAATGGTAAATGTTCAAATGCCTCAGTTCAAGGAAACACCACTTTCAATTTAAATGGAATTCACCCACAAATCCAGGCAACCCTGGAAAGCCTTAAAACACAGGTAAAGCAGAGAACCCATGGTAACCTTACAAAAACACACAGGGAGGCGCTACGCGCCCTTAAGGCTCGCCCAGACATTATAATTAAACCCGCGGATAAAGGCGGTACTGTAGTAGTCTGGAGAAAAACGAACTACACAAAGGAAATGGTAAGGCACCTCTCAGACGAGACGACTTACCAAAAAATACAGCAAGGCCACACAGCCCTGGAGAACGCCAGGACAAGGAGTAGAAACCTGGTCCTGAAATTCTTTAACAATAAACAAGCAAACTCAACAGGAGGTATACTTAGCTCAGCAGCAAGAGACTATTACCTTGCCTTTAAAGCAGAGCTTCCGAACCTATACCTCCTTCCTAAGATTCATAAAGATTTACACCCTCTTACAGGTACATGGCAGGGCAGACCAGTCCTTAGCGGTTGCAAAGCACCAACTCGCCCAATTGACTTGATCTGCACAGCATTACTAAACCCCCTTCTCTCTCTTTTAGATGAACGTCTGAAAGACACAACTGATCTTTTGCTGAAACTGAGGGATTTGAATGCAAGCAGAGGACCCGTCCCAGAGAACACGACCCTGTTCACCCTTGACATAGTCTCCCTCTACCCAAGCATCCCCCAACGGGAGGCAGCGAGATTGGTCTCGACGTACTTCGACGACCATAAACACCTCATACGCCAGCCCCTCAGAGACGCAGGAGTTTGGAGGCCCCCATTGTTATAATATAAAATGGTGGGCTGCTATGGGGGAACTGGTACTACTAAGGGGTAAGGGTAGTTAGAAGACAGAGTATCAAATATGGGAGAGCTAAAAGGCCCGGCCCCCAAAATAAACTATCCACAGTAATAATAACTTGCTACTAGACCATATATGTCAGTCTAAGGGTTGATCAATGCACTCCCACACAGGAAGAAGGGACACTCTGTTCTAAGGTACTTATTTATTAACCCCTTAACAACCCCCCATATACACTCACACCAATAACAATAATAATAATAACTTTACCACACTACCTTACGTTAAAAGTCTTGGTCCACATAAGCAGGATACAAGGTTTTACACTGAGCACAAGCTAGGGTAAAGCTCTACTATTGAATAACTTGAAGTTAGAGTCAGCTTAGGGGTAGGGGACCACGTGGTTCCAATGGGACCCCCTTTTGAATAACTAGTAATATAAACCCTAAAAACACCTACTACACACAAAATATAATACCCTACACATAGAACATGAGTATGCCAGATATTGAATAATGATGTGCTCAATATACTTATCTTGAACAAGACACAGAAATAATGAAACGAAGAGGAAGGGTAGGAGGTTCCTGTCCACACCACGCCAGCTCAGAAAAAGATGGAGTCTCACCTCCTTCCCCACAGCTGCCGGCAGACTGCTCAACTAATCGTACCGCAGCCCTATACCAAGTTTACCTGGTTGATACCTGGTTGATGGGGTTCTGGGAGTTCGTCTACTCCCCAAGCCCGGCCCGAGGCCAGGCTCGACTTGTGAGAGTTTGGTCCACCAGGCTGTTGCTTGGAGCGGCCCGCAGGCCCACATACCCACCACAGCCCGGTTGGTCCGGCACTCCTTGGAGGAATAAATCTAGTTTCCTCTTGAAAATGTCCTTGACATAGTCCTTGATGTCCTTGTCCTTGACCTTCGGGAAAATCTGAAGTTTACTCAGGTTTACTTTACAAATGATTAGAAAGTATTAGTAAGCAAAGTTGGTGCCTATGTTATTATTTAATAATCAACCCCCAGCTCAGTCTTTAAATGCTCTTTGAGAAACAATAATAGTCTTACGTCTGGCAGGGAAGATACAGACAATGACGCATAGGGTTGCATTCAGTTATACTATAGTTAAGTTTAATAACTCAATTTTGACCTCTGGTTTCCACTAAAGAACCCAGGGTCGTAACACCCATCAAGGGCTCTCCTGGAGGAAGCGATTCTGCATGTCATGAGGGATACAATTCTATCCTTCGATTCAGCAGCGTACAGACAAGTAAAGGGAACGGCAATTGGAGCATCAAGTAGTGTGGCTATAGCGGAAATCTTTGTTCACGTGGCCTTTGAGCACCAGAGAGCACTCCGCTCAGATAAACCAGAAGTGTACTTCCGTTATATTGATGATATTTTCGGTATAATGACTGGACAAGACACACTCCTCCAGTCTTTCTACGCCTGGACAAATACAGCCCACGAAAATCTGAAGTTCACCTTGGAGCAGAGTAAAACAGAGATAAACTTCCTGGATACGACAGTGTTCATTGGCAGTGAGGACAGGCTCCTTCACACGAAGGCCTACTACAAGCCCACGAACCTGCACACGTATCTACGATACGACTCCAGTCATCCCTCCTCCTTGAAGAACTCCCTACCCTACTCCTTAGGTCTATGTTTGAAGAGGATAAACAGCCTTGAAGACACACTTGCTACTCAACTTCTAGACCTCTGGGACATGTTCTCAGCCAGAGGATACCCAGAACGAGTAATAGCAACGGCTAAAAACAAACTAGACCTGAAGACGAGGTCAGAGCTCCTCATACAGGCCCCCACTCCAGACCCTCAGTCGAGATGGATCCTCCCATCGCTGTATTTTAACGGCCTAGCAAGCCCTCTCCATAATGCCCTGACTGACATCTGGAACTGGCTGAGAAACACCTATGGGGATCACCCTTCTTGGCCTAGGTTTGCCCAAACACCTCCAATGCTGGCCTGGAGATGAGGAAAGTCACTTAAGGATCATCTAGTACATTCCTGCCTCCACAGGACACACTGCCTTTAACCGAACCTGACACAGACCGATGGTGCAAGAGAATACCCCCTGGTTCCCTGGGTTGGGGCCACGAGGTTGAGAGGGCCCCCACAACACAATGCCTAGGGCCATTTTGTTCCCCCTAGTGCACCTTATCCCCAAGAGCAGTTTTTCGGGCCGTGGGAAGAGCCTACTTTCAAAATAGTAATAGAAAGTCTCCCAATGAAAAAGGCTGCCTATGATCCGACAATCCTAAGGCGCATAATAGAAGAGCAAATGTATAGCATAGCAGTAGCAGGAGCCACCCACATCTTCACAGACGGATCGGTGGACACAGAATATGAGAGTGCTGGCGCTGCTCTTTGCACGGCCAGCGTACAGGCATACTGGAGACTGGGAGGACTAGTATCATCAACCCAAAGTGAGCTGTTTGCCATACAACTGGTATTTGCATATGTGATTGCACAAAACACTCAAAATGCATTCATACACACAGACTCAAAAGCTGCACTTCAAATACTAGGACAAAAACAGTGGAAAGATAATGTGGAAATAATTACCACTATTTTGTATCTTGGAGCAGTCGCTAAAGGCAAAGGACTCAACATAACTTTAAACTGGATCCCATCCCATATTGGAATCCCATTAAATGAAAAAGCTGATGAAATTGCTAAATTGGCAACTCGTCATCCAGTGATACATAAAACAATTCAACCCAGCCTAGAGAACATAAAAAACATCATCACCAAAAAACTCTCACATCTCAACAAAGCCTACCTGCACCAGAGAATAGCTGAAGGTTCACCATCTGCAACATGGTATCTTCAGGCAACCAAATTAGAAAGGTTAAATATCCCAAAAGGAATCCACAGGGAATAGCAGTTAGGTTATATAGACTATGTCTAGGTTATAGATGCAGCTGGGAGATTGGTGAACCCCGACAGAGAGAGTGCATCTTCTGCCAAACTGTCACAGAAAAGCCATTACTTCACTATCTTCTGAAATGTGAAGCAACCAATGACCTTAGAAGAGCTTTAAGAGTTCCTGAATCATGCAGTGGCCACCCTGAAGCCATCAACACAGCCACTCTCCTGGTCAACAAAGGTGTTCAGCAGCTGGACACCCTCATAAAGACTGTGAAGCAGTATCTTCCCCCGCGATAACAGCTTGATGGTTAAATGGAAACTCAGAATACTGAGAAAAAAAAATTGTACCACTTACGGGCTATTCATGCCCGTGCCACCTCTTGGGTGGCTTAATCTTCATCAATCAATCAATCTTCCTCATCACGACCATTTGGTCACCATTTGGTCCGGGAGACATCTCCCGTCACGCAGGGTGTAGTCGCACCACCACAGATCTCCAGTATCATCTATTGATACTGGTGATGGCTCAAAAGGGCCACCACTTACGAGCTACTCATGCCCGTGCCACCTTTTGGGTGGCTTCATGTTCATCTTAACACATTCACTCAGGAGACATCTCCCGTCACGCAGGGTGCAGTCGCACCTCCACAGATCTCCAGTATCATCTATTGATACTGGTAATGGCTCAAAAGGGCCACCTCTTACGGGCTATTCATGCCCGTGTCACCTATTGGGTGGGCTTAATCTTCATCAATCAATCAATCTTCCTCATCACAATTGACTTGAGAATGGTCCAGGACGGACCGAAACGTCGTCATCCCTTCACCTTCTAGTGTGTGGTCTGGTCAACAACCATTGGTAAAACTTTTATCATGCGTAAAATAACTTATTTACATTAAATAAGTTAACAATGCACTGTACTGGTTTGATTAACATGGCTTGAAGGTTAACATCCTGAGAATAACCTTTTTTTTTTTTTTTTTTTTGAGATATATACAAGAGTTGTTACATTCTTGTACAGCCACTAGTACGCGTAGCGTTTCGGGCAGGTCCCTGGAATACGATCCCCGCCGCGAAGAATCGTTGTTACAACCAAGTACACATTTTACTGTTGAGTTAAACAGAGGCTACAGTTAAGGATTTGCGCCCAGTAAATCCTCCCCGGCCAGGATACGAACCCATGACAAAGCGCTCGCGGAACGCCTGGCGAGTGTCTTACCACTACACCACGGAGACTGTATATTAAACTTAGTAAGTGTAACAAGGGTAAATGTAATAATGTGTAACTTCCAGAGAATAAGTCTAACAATGGGGCTATTACATTTTACATTAGTAAAAGTGCTACCTTCGGTAAAATGACAGTGTAATACTGTAACATTCTATGCGGTTAACATTTAATTGCCGGGAAAGGGGGGGCGCCAGACGGCCCCCCCCCCCTGATAGATTAAGCACTTGCCCAAAACTATGTGGCTTTACAATAATTGTAAGAACACCACTGTTATGTACTCTGACAAATCCAATGTACCTTCTTGTATATAACACAAACAAATAGATAGTAATTTCTTCGGAAGAACAATATTGGATGAGAAGGGAGGATAGTAATTTACAGGATCCTCATGAAATGAATTGTTTGTGTATTTGCTATTTGTATCCATAGGCTAAAGCTGTTAGCTCTTGGATTCCGCCTTTCTAACCCTCTGCTGTCTAATGTACTGACTCCAGACCTAATTTTCTCTCGTATCTAGTATTACACACACACATTCCCAGGATAAAGATTCAGAGAATTTAATTCCTTTCACATCACTAATCTGATGTCTTTCTGCTCACTTAAAAAGTCCTCTGTCATATATGGTGAAATAAACCCATCTGGCCTTGTTGCTTTCTATTGATAATAACTTTAGTCTACACAAACATGTGTGCTTGGGTAACATTTAAGAGACATTCTTAATGGTTCAACTATAGACGAATGTGATAGAAATGCTACTGGATTTTTGTGGTCTCAATTCTTACCTGATCTGAAATGTTAATTAAAATGTTTTAATGGTTACTGGTAAAGTAGTAGTTCTGCTTAGAGCTAGCTATACGCTACTAATTTCAATTGAATACATTAATTCTAAAACATATTTTCATGTACTCAAAAGATCTTGAATTTATCAAGCGAGGAGTGAATGTAAATAATCTTCAAGGAATGAGTATGGGGTGCAAAATAAATTACTAATCACAGGATATGACACTATGATATTCGTGCTCTACTTTGGGGTAAATAAAATAATACATAATTGTTTTCAGAATATATACTTTAATAACAAATATTTGAAAAGATATTTAAAGTTGAAATATTTATCTTTAAAAAAGATAAAACCTCCTTGCATTACACAAGTATTGATGAAATATGACATATTTTCCGACTATAATGATGGCATTGAATGTAGTGTTCATGTGTCCGGATACCGGCGATTATGTAGTATTATTTATTTAAAAATATAATGCCTTTCACATAAATTATATATATTACTTGAAATGTAGCTACAGTAATGTCTACATCTCTGCCTTTCTTCTGACATATAAATCTTGAAGGTTAATTAGCATATATATGCATGTTAATTAGACAATTGATTTGCTGGTGTGTAGCTCTCCCCACACCCAGAGCGGGTCCATGTATTTTCCCAAAGCTATATCCATAGTTACCTAGTGCTACTCCAGCCTTCTAGCATTACACAAGTAATGAAGATATGACATATTTACCCCCTATAATGATGTTATTGAATGTATATCACACTACACACACACACACACCCAGAGCGAGTCCATGTATAGCGAACGCATACCAGTGAATAATCATCAGCATCTATATAACAAAACTATTGTCCCATGGAGTTAATTTCACTTCCAGACACCTATTTTTCAATACAATTTCAATATTTTCTGGCTATTTATGCTAAATATTATTGTAACTATGCATTATTGTAGTTTATACTATTACTGTATTTCAATTTGTGACGACGTGTGTACAAGAGGCTGATATGCCAGCAAACACTCTCCAGGCAACAATCTGTCTTGGATAAGTCGCTCCACAACATTGACGCTTGGATCGTCGACTTGATTTGGCGTCACCTGCTCTTTATTTTCGTCTAATTTCTTTATAAAAAGATACTTTTTCAGATTAAAATTATGTTTTTTCATGTTGTATGTTTAGCACCAACATTGTATTGAGTAAATATATCATATTTATTCATTACTAACGTATTGCCAGGAAGCTTTCGGAAGCTTGTGTAGCTTGTGTTAGTTTTTAATAATTAGACGGACCCAGGGAGGGAGGTGTTTGGTTAATCTGGTTCACTTGTTATATGGTCCACTTGTCCACTTGTGTGATTCAACTTGTGATGTGAAGGAATTATTAATTGTAACCTGTAATAGAATGGGCACTAACACAGGAACTAACTTGGAATGCAATTACACAATGAACTTTATTTAATTTTAGTTATACAGTATAAAATATATCCTACCTGAATGTTACTTGAAAAATTACAGACATCATAACTTCGGAAATACCGGAGCTGTGGGAACCGACCTGTGAGATTTATATATATTTAATTTATATGAATTTATATAGAATTTATATTAATGTTAATTTATATTTCGATAGCAATTTGTATGATGTTAAGTGGACTGTATTTCTGCAATAATCTCACAAATCGATCCATACACATTAGGGGGTTTATATTATATTTATATATATGCAGCCAATCAAACTACAATATTAAACTACATATATTAGTATACATTGAGGAGGTTCCTTATCTTATTATACAGCAGGATTAGTCCACCAGATATAACTAGGATGTAGACACCAAATTATCCTCATTTGAGGCTGCTTCCATCACCCAGTAACTGATTTACCAAGCTTGCTTCCTCTTCTTGTTCCTGTCAAAGGGCGCTAGTTGTAAAGCCAGAATCCTAATATATGACAGGTATATCAGAGAAAACACTGTATAATGAATCAGATAAGGACCAAGGCTTAAATTACCTTTAGTATGAGGCGAGTTCGCATTCTAACCGGTTCGCCCAATATCTACCTAACATTAATGGCCAAAAATCATTAGATAAGCGGGTTTCGGTAGAACACTTCCCTTCAATACAGTATTGTCGACAGCGTGTTGATGATGGTAGAGCACTAATATGATCTCCATTACACTTCGTCCAAGAGAAATTAATAGGAGCCGAATTTGCTCCCTGCGCCTCAGGTCTAACAACAATGGCTGACCTCTCCTTCCTCACTGACGCCTCCCTCACTTTGTAGAGATGTCAGTAACTGATAGAAGGGTCACATTTACTTTATTTTGATACTAATAATTAAGTTAATTTAAATGAGATGTTTTTATGATGGTAAAGTCCAAAGACTAATGTATTTAAAAATAATTCCCAACAGAATAGTTGGTGAATATATAATAGTACGTGGCAATGATATCCCGTTTTTTATAGACGGAAAATTCCACTACAAGCTACATTTTCTATGGGTTAACTTGTGTATACAATGGCAGCAAATATTATCTGAAATTGCATGTAATATTATTAAATGGTGTCGGATTTTCCGACAGGAGCCCCGGAAATAACGACCAGGGTACAACCCCCATATAGGTCATTAAATCGAGTGGATACTTATTTCTTTTTTGTCTCTTCGTAGGTTTACTTCGCTTTCCATTGAGGTAGTCTTGTCCTTTCTCTCGTGGCTGTTTCCAGACCGTCATCTTATGCCAAATACTGTTGCCTCTTACTGTGTGACGCTTGCGGAGCCGCTGCAGCTTGCTTTCGGCACCGATGTTACTTCTGCACCGTTTTGCAAGCTGTCTCAGGCGTTGTTTCACCTACGGTCTGCTCATGCACCGCTTGAGCTGTCCTGGTCGTTGGACAGGGTGCTCTTCTCTCTCTCTCTTTCCCTCGGTTTGTAGCGGCCCCTTCAGTTCAGGTTTCTCCAAGACTCTTTTTCCTGTTGGCATTGGCTTCTGGGGTGTCGGGTCGGTGCCTGACCCGGTCAGTGGCAGACATAGAATGCTACAAATCACATGTGCAATTAATTCTATATGCCACTGCTCCTCGTGCCTCTATGAGGGTGGCCAGGTTCTGGCTCGTGGTCCCCGGTAGGCCTAAGCACTCTATTCACACTGATGCTAATGTCTAATATACTGCTACCATATCAGCCTGGATAGCTCCGGGTCTCGCCCAGAAAATGGGATTTCATTACATTTAACGCTGTTTTTTGTTGTTTTGTTTTTGGGGGGGGGGGGCAATCTACCCATCCTTTCTACCCCTTGCCTTATTTTTGTGACAAAATTCAGTAAAGTTTGTTAACCAGGATTTTCCCTATCTAAAGCCATGTCATGCCTCTTATAATGTTAACTCCCAAAACATTCTACAATCCTTTTTCTGATTACAGTACTCTCTATAAACCTGCATAGAGTGCATGTTAATGACACTGGTTTATCAATCTGTCCTCGACCCAAGTTCATTCCATCCAGTGGTCGACCCCAAAAACACATTCATCAATTTTAACATGCTGTTCATTCAAAACAGTAATTTTCTAAAATATAAATGAATATTATAATATGTTAGCATATTGTACATATATTGGCATAGGTTAGGTTAGGTGTTTAAGTTCTGTTGGTGATTATTTGTTTGTAGTATGTGGGTGAAGCATTTACATTGTTGTGGTTCGAACAAAAATTTGTCTGTGAAGCAGAACAAAAATTTGTTCTGGAAGTGTTCGATCGTCATCAGTTAAGAGTCGTGTGTAAACCGTTTTTCATTCATAAACGGGGTTTGGTGGGTGGATGATATCACTTCCGTGTCTGTTTGGAGGACGGGCTAGGTTTATAGTTTAGTGCTTCATGTCTGTCTTGAATATTGGAACTACATTTGCCTTTTTCCAGATTTCTGGTACCTCTCCCATCTCTAGTGTAATATTGAACACAATAGCTAAGGGGCAACCCAAGATCCATGTGGCTTTCTTCTGTAACTATAGTAAGCAAGACAAACGCTCATCCTGAAAGTCAGGACATTCAACAAGGATATGCACAACTGTAAGAGGGACAACGCAATTTGGACAGTAAGGAGCAGGGTGGGGCTCTATTAAGTGACCGTGGGTTAAGCGAGTATGGCCAGTCGCAGCCTTGCTAAAGAAGTTTCCCACCGCCGGTTACAGTGGTAGGAGGAAGGCCACAGGGACACACTACATTTGAGAGTATGCAGCTTGTTACTAACTACAGAGGACCAACAACCCTGCTAACGGGCAAGGATGGAGGCAATAACAGGATAAAAGTTGGAATAAGGAATACCTTTACAGGAGATGGGAGAAGAACGGATAGCTTCCCTAGCGGCAGCATCCACACGCTCATTTAAAGAAACACCAATATGGCTGGGAACCCAGCAAAACTCTACTGACTTAAATTTACAAGAAATAAGAAACAGCCAATGTTGAATCTCGATGGCCACCGGATGGACAGGATTAAAGGATCCTAGAGCCATGAGGGCACTACAAGTCAACTACAACCACAAAGGAGGAATGACAATGAGAAAGCAAGAGACGGAGAACATAGAGAATAGTATAAAGTTCTGTTGTGAAGACGCTAGTCTCCGAAGGGAGGCGACACATACAAGTGCGGTCAGGAAAAACAACAGAGTAGCCCACACCGTCCGCAGACTTAGACCCATCGGTGAAGATGAAAATAGAGTGGGAGTGCGAAGAAAAGTGCTCAAGGAAAAGGCATTTCAGAACCGTAGGAGGGGTAAAAGCTTTAGTGATGCGGGTCAAGGACGTACAAAACTTTGGAAGAGAGGGGGGGGGGACTCCATGGAGGGAAGGAAGGAACAATACGAGGAAAAACATTAGAAATACAAACAGAAAGAAAATCCTGTAAGCGAGATAACCGGACAGAAAGAGGGAGGCGATGAAGAGAAACGGGAACCACAGGAGGGGTAAAAGTTAAAGAACGACAGAGGCGAGAGGAAGGATGTTGTAAGGACTGCGCAAGATAGCAAAGACAGTAGCGATCATGGTGGTCCTGGAGAGAGAGGAAGCCAGTGTCAACATACAAACTGAAGGCAGGAGTCGGACGAATGGCACCAGAGCTGAGACGCAACCCAGTATGGTGCAAAGCATCAAGACGGCGAAGAGTAGAAGGAGAAGCAGAAGAGTATGCAGGGCAACCATAATCGAGTTTAGACAGGACGAGAGAGGAGTGCAAATAGAGGAGCGTGCGCCTATCCGCTCCCCCAAGAAGTATAGGACAAAACTTTTAAGTAGGTTAAGGGCCTTAAAGCATTCAACTCGGAGGTAAGAGATATGTGTTGACCAAGACAAACAAGTGTCAAAGATTAACCGCAAAAGCTTAGCGGAATCCCTGTACACAATGGGATGACCATAAAGTGACAAAGAGGGACGAAGAACGACATGCTTCCGAGTAAAAGTCATAGCACAAGTCTTAGACGCAGAGAACTTGAAGCCATGATCGGTGGCCCAAGATGACACGGCATCAATCGCAAGTTGAAGCTGCCGTGGAAGGAGAGGCGAATCATCACCCCGACAGCAAAGGGTAAGATCATCAACATAGAGAGCGGAGAAGATGCCAGAGGGAAGAGAGGAAAGAAGACCGTTGAGGGCAACTAGAAAAAGAGTAGTGCTCAGAACACTACCCTGGGGTACAACCTCATGCTGCCTAAAAGGGGCAGAGAGAGTGGTACCAAGCCGCACACAAAAGGAACAATGAGAGAGGAAACTCTGGAGGAAGAGAGGGAGATTCCAACGAAGGCCAAAAGAATGAAGGCGAGACAGAATGATACTGCCAGGTAGTGTCATAAACCTTTTCCAGGTCAAAAAGGATGGAAACAACGGAGGTCTTCGCAGCAAAAGCAGTACGAATATAGACCTCCAAGTTCACCAGGACATGAACAAATCCACAAGGGCTGTGACGAGGATTCGAACCTGCATCCGAGAGCATCCCAGACGCTGCCTTAATCAACTGAGTTACAACATGGTCAAAAGGTTTGTGCCTCAGAGAGGCTGCAGGATCCAGTAAGTTCAGTAGAACTTCGGTTTCAACTCCTTTTGACCATGTCATTAGCCGAGTCGATTAAGGCAGCGTCTGGGATGCTTTGAGACGCAGGTTCGAATCCTCGTCACGATCCTTGTGGATTTGTTCATTTGATGCATCACGCAATTGTGATTTCTGTCTGTCACCAGGACATCCGTTGTGCTGCGGAACTTACGAAAACCAAACTGAGAAGGGGAGAGATGGCGATAGTGTTCTAAGAACCACATGAAACGAACGTTAACCAAACGTTCAAAGAGCTTGCAGACACAACTCGTGAGGGCAATAGGGCGGAAGTCCTTGAGAGACCTCTGGTTTCTAAACAGAGAGGACAACAGCATCGAGCCAGTCCTCAGGGACTGACGATGACTCCCAGACCCGATTGTACAGACTCGGTAAATACTGAGACGTGCACGGAGGGAGATGGTGAAGCATTTCATAATGAATGCCATCGGAGCCCACCGCCGTAGAACCGCAAAGGGCTAGGGCAGACTGAAGCTCAGAGAGAGAGAGAGAGAGAAGGGATCATTATAGGGAAGTCAAAGATGAGTACAGAAATTTAAAGGACGAGATTCAAGAATAGGCTTACGAAGAAGGAAGGATTGGGGAAGATGAGAACCAGAGCAAACAGACGAAAAGTGGGAACCCAGTTCGGTCACGACTTGCAACGGGTCCGCCACAAGAGCACCACGGAGGCGAAGGACCGGAGAGACATCGGGAACAAATTTACCCGCAATCTTGCAGATACGCTTTGGGAGCCGGTCGGCCGAGAGGACAGCACACTGGGCTTGTGATCCTGTGGTCCCGGGTTCGATCCCGGGCGCCGGCGAGAAACAATGGGCAGAGTTTCTTTCACCCTTTGCCCCCTGTTACCTAGCAGTAAAATAGGTACCTGGGTGTTAGTCAGCCAACACGGGCTGCTTCCTGGGGGTGGAGGCCTGGTCGAGGACCGGGTTGCGGGGACACTAAAGCCCCGAAATCATCTCAAGATAACTCAAGATAAGGCGACCCCAGGTGTTTGTCAGCACATCACCCCAAAGGGCATGACAACAATTGAAATCACCCAGCAGGAGCACAGGCTCCGGCAAGGAGTCTAGGTGGTGTTTAAGATCGGGAAGAGAAAGTGGGACTTAGGGGGTGGGGGGGAGATAAATGGAACAAACCATGTACCATTTACACACAAAGACACGGGCAGCAGAACAGTGGAGAGGCAAAGAAAAAAGTAAGGGGACGAAGGGAACATCTGAGCGAATCAAGAGAGCAAAAGAGTTATGGGCCCCCAGCTGGGTGGGGGGGGGGGGGAGAGAAAAGAATAGCCACGGAAGCGACCAGGACGAGCACCAAGCATCGGCTCCTAGAGACAGACACAAAGGGGCGAAAATTGTGAAATTGGAAGTTGGAGGTCAAGGAAATTGGCGTAATATCCACGGATGTTCCATTGAAGAATATACATCGGCAAAAAGAGAAAGAATAGCAACAGAGAGCAAAGAAGAAACAAAGGTGAAAAAGGAACACAGCACGTTAAAGAAGCACAGGGTCAGGATCAGGGTCAGCGAAGTCAGGGTTACGGGGGACATGGGTAAACTGAGTAAAGGAGGAGCGAAAGAAGTGGGGGGACAGACCAGAGGTGGACGGACAGGATCTGTAGGAGGAGGAGGAGGAGGAGGAGGAAGGGCAGAAAGAGGGGGAGCGCACCTCAGCAAGGGCAGTAACCGAGACGGAACTCGGGGCTAAAGAAACCCCCACAGTAGGAACAGGGGGCTCCACCACCAAAGCGGGAAGGGAGGGAACGATAGAATCAGAGATAGGGGGCGAAGAGAAAAGTGAAGCCTTTTTACCTACCGGGGAGGAGAAAGGAGAGGAGCCAGGTTTCCGTTTCTGACTCAAAGAGACAGGTGTCCCAGCAGCAATGTACTGGGCAACAGACTCTAGTGTCTCGATAGGAGAAGAAGAGCGAGAGCGAACAACATGACCACCAGGAGAGCGAACAACATGACCACCAGGAGAGCAATGGACATCGGCCTGCACAGTCAGGTGGCGTGGAGAGCCAAGAGACGGAGAATGACGGGAAGGAGGACAAGTGGGTGAGGAGAAAGAACACACAGGAGACATGACAGACTGGGTAGAAAGAAGGGGAACCCTAGACAGAGAACCTGGAGAGGGACCCTCCGGGACAGAACGGTGGGAAACAGGGGAGGTGGTGGTGGGCGTGTCCTGGTCTAAGGCGTGGAAATGGTTGTGAGACTGCGGAAGGCGGGAAGGACGAGGCGAGGAAGAGCGCACCACGCTAGCATAGGAGAATCCAGCGAAAGAGGGGAGACGATGAACTTGGCGCCGAGCCTCAGGAAAAGACAAACGGTCCCGGTGTTTCAAGTTGAGGACGGTCGCCACAAGTTTGTAACGTATACACGTGCAAGAGAAGATAGGGTGGGCCTCACTGCAATTGAGGCAGTAAGCCTGGGCAGAAGTGCACTCCAACTTAGAGTGACCCTCGCCTCCACACATGGCACAGAGACAGACAGGACTAGAGCATTTGAGGACACCATACCCTAACCTCCAGCACTTATTGCAGAGCTGAGGAGATGGAATATACTTCTGAACGCAGCATCTGGCACCAGCAAGAATGACAGAGGGCGGAAGGGTCTTACCATCAAAGATAATCTTCACCACCCAAAGGGGCAGACGGCGATGACCATGAGGGGGACAAGTAAACGTATCCACCTAGAGGACAGAATGACCCTGGGACTCGAGGATATGCTTGATATCCTTGTGACAGTCTTAGATTCCTAACACTGGTCACAACATGGTGCGGGACGAGAACAGTGCCAACACTGGCATTTAACCGAGCGTTTTTTGAGACCCGAACAGGGGTATCGCCAAGACAGAATAAGGCGGCGAAGCGGGTGACTGCATCCTGAGAAGGAGCAGCAACGACACAGGTACCAAGACGGGTGGGGTTGAAGGTAACAGTGGCATCTACTGAATCTACAAGATGCCTATGAAGGGAAAAATCGTCAGGAGGGGTTGAATCTAAAGGATGGAGGTCAAAGTACTTAGGCCACATAGCAGGACCAAACAAAGCATGGTACGAATTAGCATGGGAAGGGAGCATACGAGAGCGGCTGTGGTGGGGACGGTGATGAGAACCTTTAGAGAGACGGGTCATAAGGCGCAGTAGTCACAATAAGAGATGGAGCCGTGCAAGGGGACAGGGCGGTCACCACAGCAGGCTTGGGGCTCGACCCAACCACAGAGGAGGGGAGCAGGGAGGAAGAGTCCGATCTGGGCCTAAACCGGGCCCTGTAGTGGGGGCTACATCCGTGGGGGAAGATCCCGGTCTTCCAGGACAATCCGACTCGGGGGCCAGGGGCCAGATTCATGAAAGCACTTACGCAAGCACTTACGAACGTGTACATCTTTCCTCAATCTTTGACAGCTTTGGTTACACTTATTAAACAGTTTACAAGCGTGAAAACTTCCTATTCAACTGTTATTGTTATAAACAGCCTCCTGGTGCTTTGGAGCTCATTAACTGTTTAATAATTGTAAACAAAGCCGCCAAAGATTGAGAAAAGATGTACAGGTTCGTAAGTGTTTGCGTAAGTGCTTTCGTGAATCTGGCCCCTGGTCGCCCACCCCATGAGCCTGGGTAAGAGAAGTCGTGTCGTCATCCATGCAGCAAACAATATCAAAAGTTTGGGACCTGGAACCAAGGGATACCACCTACCAGGGAAGCCAGGGAGGCCGAGCACGGGTCAGTGCAGGAAGGGTGCGTCGTCCCCAGCAGTGCTCCCCCTTTTCAACAGGGGAGTCCTACTACATCGTCCATTCTCCCACACTGGTGCTAAGACCCCATTCCCCCTATCTCCCCAGCCTGGACACCCAACCATTCACTCAGGGCGACCCCTCACAGGCCAACCCATTCTCGCACTTTCTTACAGTCAATATTGACTTATTAAATACGTGCATATGTGTCATACTAAACATACTAGTTTACCTTGAAAAGCTTCATAAAAAACACCGACCTTACCTAACCTTCTTAGTATGTTAAGATAAGCATCTTATTGCTTATTACAATTATTACTTAACCTATACCTATAATAAGTTTATATAGGTTTAATATAGGACTTAACCTATA
Source organism: Procambarus clarkii (assembly GCF_040958095.1). Taxonomy (NCBI): domain Eukaryota; kingdom Metazoa; phylum Arthropoda; class Malacostraca; order Decapoda; family Cambaridae; genus Procambarus; species Procambarus clarkii. The sequence continues at coordinate 34,255,965 of NC_091198.1, forward strand.
CCTATAATAAGTTAAGTAATAATTGTAATTACGAAGCAATAAGATGCTTATCTTACCATACTAAGAAGGTTAGGTAAGGTCGGTGTTTTCTATGAAGCTTTTCAAGGTAAACTAGTATGTTTAGTATGTCACATATGCACGTATTTAATAAGTCAGTATTGACTATATGAAAGTGCGAGAACGGGTTGCACAGGCTACCCCTCCAGCGGGTGGTCTGATAGCTCACAAGGCCCCTACGTGGTGACCCTCAGCACGTGCACCACCCAAGGTGGGGGCAGGAGAGGGGGCAAAGGCAACCCACACCGGCCCCAGAGAGGTGTACACGAGCCCCTCACCACGGAGGGGCCCCTATCTGATCGGATGGTCTCGTACTGTTATTTTCCTCTGAATATGGCTATGCAATAGCTCAGGGTGGCTCTCTGCTTCTGCTACAATGTCATTTTCAAACTGCTGCCTCTGTACTATATAGTCCCTATATTTTTTCTATGCCTTTTTGCCTTCTTTTCCTCCTTATTCTGTTGAACATGGATTTGCTGTGTTTCTTCGTCAACTTCTCTTGTGAGAGGTACGAATTGTTCTGTTGCTTTTTTTCATTTTTGTGCTACGAGTATCATTTAATCTGCTGATTTTCCTTCCATTCAGTCTCCCACTGACCCTCCTGCAAACAGTCCCTAACCTTCTGTATTTTTTCATGTTCCGTGTCCTATTCCCAATTTGCTCTCAGCTCTTTAATATATTCAAACACAATAATGTAGTGGTCACTGGCTTCTAGTGGCACCTCATATTTAAAGCTCTCTACACCTTCATTTTGAGTAAACACCAGGTCTAGCGTAGCTGGTAGATCACCACCTCTTTCTCATATTCACTCCTTGATATGCTGCATGGTTGAAGTGTTTGCAGTGTCCACAAATCTTGTTCACCTTGTTTCATCTTCAATAATTAAAATACCACTGTGTCAGGATCTTTGCTCTGGCTCTCCTTGTTACTGTGGCAAGCCCTTGCAGGAAACAGAAGCACAACATTCATGTTTACAAATTTAATGGTAAACTTACATTTAGTAGCGTACATGATTTAAACATCACACCAAAAGTTCCTCAGATAAAATTGCTGTTATATACATTAAACTTATTAGTACTTTTATGTACATAATTATATATGACAGTATGGTAAATAACAGTATGGTAAATAAATGTAAATAACAAATTTTACTATGCATATAAAGCTTTGTTAGTAACCATTTATCTGTTCAGTGTTCCAATTTATTATGCAAGCTATTAGAAATTACATATGCAACACTCAAGTTTGCACTTCCTTAAATAATTTTTTGCAGAGCAGTACTGTATTCTAATTTGATACTTTAATATTGCTGCCCATTATAAACAGTCTAACTCTGCTGGACATGCCTCTTCTCTTCTGAAAAGAAAGAACATTAGTATTAGCTATGACACTTTTTCAAATTTATCCTAGTTTATGTAAGAAATATTTCATGGGCAAAATCTGAATTTTTTTTAGAGAAATGGAGAGGTTTCTGCAGAAACAGCCAAGTTGAGATGAATATGCAGCTTCCAAACTGCTGCCAGCCACTTTACCAATCAAGTTACCATGAAGTAAGCAAGCAATTATCAAAAGAAGGCACCAAACTGGGAAGGCTATATAGCACCATCAAATGTGCGGGATAATCAGAGGGCGCTAAATATCACCAAGGATGCCAATACGAGAACAGAAACGCATAAGGCGAACGATATCAAAAGTATCTGAATCACCAAGAATACTATCAAGGGACAAGCGACAGTGGGGGACGATCGGAAAACAAAACACACCCTTGTCCTGGAAGTCAGGGCATTCAAAAGGATATGCACGACCGTAAGAGGGACAATGCAATTTGGACAATAAGGCGCAGGGCGGTGCTCCATGTGACCATGAGTTAAGCGAGTATGGTCAATACGCAACCTCGCCAGAGCCGTTTCCCTTCGCCGTTTACGGTGGTAGGAAGACGGCCGCAAGGACACACAACTCTTAAGTGTACGCAGTTTGTTTCCAGTAACCGAAGACCAACAAGCCTGCCAACGGGTATGGATGGAGGAATGGATAACCGGGTAAAAATCGGAATAAGGAATACTGTACCTTTACGAGAGATGGGACAAGAGCGGACAGCTTCGCTGGCGGCAGCATCCGCACGCTCATTTAAAGAGACACCAACATGGCTTGGAACCGAACAAAACTCAACCGACTTAAATTTACTGTGAACAAGAAACAGCCAATGCTGGATCTCAACAACCACTGGATGAACCGGATTAAAGGACCCGAGAGCCATGAGGGCACTACGAGAGTCAACAAAAACTACAAAGGAAGATTGACCATGAGAAAGCAGGAGAAGAAGAGCATAGAGAATAGCATAAAGTTCCACTGTGAAGATGCTAGTCTCCGGAGGTAAGCAACACATATAAGTGCAATCAGGAAAAACAACGAAGTAGCCTACACCGTCTGCAGACTTAGACCCATCGGTGAAGACGGAAACGGAGCAGGAGTGAGGAGAAAAGTGCTCAAGGAAAAGGCGTTTTAGAACCGCTGGAGGGGTAAAAGCTTTAGTGATGTGGGTTAAGGATGTACAAATCTGCGGAAGGGGGACTCTCCACGGGAGCAAAGAAGGAACAACATGAGGAAAAATATTAGAAATACGAACTGAAAGAGAATCCTGTAAGCGAGATAACCGGACAGAATGAGGGAGGTGGTGAAGAGAAACAGGAACAGCAGGAGGGGCAAAAGTTAAAGCACGACAGAGGCGAGAGGAAGGATATTGCAAGGACCGCGTAAGATAGCAAAGGCAGTAGCGATCACGGCGGTCCTAGAGATATAGGAAGCCAGTGTCAACATACAAGCTGAGGACGGGAGTTGATCGAAAGGCACCAGAACTGAGGCGCAACCCAGTAAGGTGCAAAGCATCAAGACGGCGAAGAGTAGACGGAGAAGCAGATGAGTAAGCAGGGCAACCATAATCGAGCTTAGACAGGACGAGAGAGGAATGAAAAACGAGTAGAGTGCACCTATCTGCTCCCCATGACGTATGGGACAATACCCAAAGGAGGGCCAAGGGCTTTAGTGCATTCAACACGGAGGTAAGAGACATGGGGCGACCAAGACAAATGAGTGTCAAAAATCAACCCCAAAAGCTTAGCAGAATCCTTGTACACAATGGGGTGACCACAAAGCGACAAAGATGGACAAAGAACGACACGCTTACAAGTAAAAGTCATAGCACAAGTCTTAGAAGTAGAGAACCTGAAGCCATGATTGGTGGCCCAAGACGACACGGCATCAATCGCAAGTTGAAGCCGGCATTGAAGGAGAGGTGAATCATCACCCCTGACAGCAAAGGGTGAGATCGTAGACATAGAGAGCGGAGAAGACGCCTGAAGAAAGAGAGGAAAGAAGACCATCGAGGGCAACCAGAAAAAGAGTAGTGCTCAGAACACTACCATGTGCACACCTTCGTATTGCTGAAAAGAGGCAGATGACCATGCAGGCCAAAAGAATGATGTTGGGATAGAATATGATATCGCCAAGTGGTGTCGTAAGCCTTCTCCAGGTCAAAAAGGACGGTAACAACGGAGGTCTTCGCAGCAAAAGCAGTACGAATATAGACCTCCAAATTCACCAGGACATCTGTTGTGCTGTGGCACTTGCAGAAACCAAATTGAGAAGGAGAGAGGTGGTGATGGTGTTCTAAGAACTACATCAGACGAACGTTAACCATACGTTCAAAAAGTTTACAGACACAACTTGTGAGGGCAATAGGGCGAAAGTCCTTAGGGGATGTTCCCAGAGACCCTGGTTTATGAACAGGGACGACAACGGCATCGAGCCAGTCCTCAGGGACTGACGACGACTCCCAGATCCGATTATACAGACTCAGTAAATACTGAGACGTGCACGGAGGGAGATGGCGAAGCATCTCATAATGAATGCCATCGGATCCCGCCGCCGTAAAGCCGCATAGGGCCAGGGCAGACCGAAGGTCAGAGAGAGAGAAGGGATCGTTATAGGGAAGGCGAAGAAGAGTACAGAAATCCAGAGGACAAGATTCAAGGACAGATTTACGAAGAAGGAAAGATTGGGGAAGATGAAAACCAGAGCTAACAGAAGAAAAATGGGAACCCAGTTCGGTAGCGACCTGCAACGAGTCCGCCACAAGAGTACCACGGAGGTGAAGGACCGGTGAGACATCGGGAACGAACTTACCCGCTATCTTGTAGATACGCTTCCAGATCTGTGGCAGAGGAGTTTCAGACGTAATGGTGGGTACATAAGATGCCCAACATTCACGTTTAGCCGTATGGATGGGGCCACTGCATTTTGCCTTCCGAAATAAAAGAAAAGAATCGGCTGTCTGCCGGCGGTGGTCTCTCTTCCAGGCTGCATGCTTACAGTGGACAGCCCGTGCACAGTCTGTATTCCACCAGGGAACACACTTCCGTGGGCCCCGATAGGAAGAGCGAGGAATAGAGCGGAGGGCAGCGTCGAAGACAGTGTCATGAAAAAGGAGGAGAGAGCGAGTAAGAGGCAGAAGGGAGAGGTCAGAGAGAGCAGCATGGAGGGTAAATAGGTACCAGTCTGCCTTAGCAAACTGCCACCTAAGGAAGGAGAGGGGGAGGGTGAAAAGAGAAAAAGGTAACAAGGATGGGGAAATGGTCACTGCCATGGAGGTCATCTTGAGGTTATCTTGAGATGATTTCGGAGCTTTTTAGTGTCCCGGCGACCTGGTCCTTGACCAGGCCTCCACCCCCAGGAAGCAGCCTGTGACAGCTGACTAACACCCAGGTACCTATTTTACTGCTAGGTAACAGGGGCATAGGGTGAAAGAAACTCTGCCCATTGTTTCTCGCCGACGCCTGGGATCGAACCCAGGACCACAGGATCACATGTCCCGCGTGCTGTTCGCTCGGCCGACCGGCTCCCTCAAGAAACTGCCACATGAAATCTAAGTAAAGAGAAGACGAGCAAAGAGAAAGATCAAGACAGGAAAGGGTGCGAGTCCAAGAGTCCAAATGCAGTGGGCTCACCAGATTTCAGAAGAGACAGGGAAGAAGAGAGGATGAACGGCTCAAGAAGGCGACCCTGGGTGTTCGTCAAAACATCACCCCAAAGAAAATGACAACAATTGAAATTACCTAACAGGAGCACAGGCTCCGGCAAGGAGTCCAGTGGGTATTTCAGGTCGGGAAGAGAAAGCGGAACACTCAGGAGGAGATAAATGGAACAAACGGTGTACCATTTCCTCACAAAGATACGAGCAGAACAATGGAGAGGCGAAGGAAAAAGTAAGGGGACAAAGGGAACACCAGAGCGAATCAAGAGAGCAGAAGAGTTAGGAGCCCAGCAACAGCTGACGGGGGGGGGGGGGGGGAAGAGAAAGGAATAGCCACAAAAGCGACCAGGACGAGCACCAAGCATCGGCTCTTGGAGACAGACAAAGGGGCGAAAACTGCAAAATCAGAAGTTGGAGTTCAAGAAAATTGGCGTAATAACCACATACATTCCATTGAAGAATAGACATCGACAAGAAGAGGAAGGCCAGCAACAAAGAACAACGAAGAAACAAAGGCAAAAAGGGAACACAACATGTTAAAGAAGCACAGGGTCAGGGTCAGTGAAGTTGGGGTTAGAGGGCATTGGTAAACTGAGTAAAGGAGGAGGGAAGGTGGCTAGAGGACCGACCAGGGGCGGACGAGTAGGGTCCGGAGAAGGAAGGGAGGGGGGATAACCGAGGGTCAAGGACAGCAGCAGGAGGGGCAGAAACCAGGGGATGCACCTCGGCAAAGGCAACAACCGAGAGGGAAGCGGGGGCCAAAGATACCTCCATAGCAGGAACAGGGGGCGTAACCACTGAAATGGGAGGGGATGGAGCGAGAGTCAGAAGTAGGGGGGCGAGGAAGAAAGGGAAGCCTTTTTACCCGCCGGGGAGGAGGAAGGAGAGGAGCCAGGCTTACGCTTCTGACTCAGAGACAGGTATCCCAGCAACTACATACTGGGCTGGTTGATACCTGGTTACCTGGTTTATGGGGTTCTGGGAGTTCTTCTACTCTTCAAGCCCGGCCCGAGGCCAGACTTGACTTGTGAGAGTTTGGTCCACCAGACTGTTACTTGGAGTGGCCCACAGGCCCACATACCCACCACAGCCCGGTTGGTCCGGCACTCCTTGAAGGAAACAATCTAGTTTCCTCTTGAAGATGTCCACGGTTGTTCCTGCAATATTTATGATGCTCGCTAGTAGGACGTTGAACAACCGCGGACCTCTGATGTTCATACAGTGTTCTCCGATTGTGCCCATGGCACCTCTGCTCTTCACTGGTTCTATTCTGCATTTTCTTCCATGTCGTTCACTCCAGTACGTTGTTATTTTACTGTGCAGATTTGGGACCTGTCCCTCCAGTATTTTTCATGTGTATATTATTTGGTATCTCTCTCGTCTCCTTTCAAGTGAGTACATTTGGAGAGCTTTGAGACGATCCCAATAATTTAGGTGCTTTATCTCGTCTATGCGTGCCGTATATGTTCTCTGTATTCCCTCTATTTCAGCAATCTCTCCTGCTCTGAAGGGGGAAGTGAGTACTGAGCATTACTCAAGATGGGACAACACAAGTGATTTGAAGAGTACAACCATTGTGGTGGGATCTCTGGACTTGAAGGTTCTCGTAATCCATCCTATCATTTTTCTGGCCTGACGCTATACTTGCTTGGTTATACTCCCTAAATGTTAGGTCGTCGGACATCATTATTCCCAGATCCTTGTCATGTTGTTTTCCTACTATGGGCTGATTCGATTGTGTTTTGTACCCTGTATTATGTTTAAGATCCTCATTTTTACCGTATCTGAGTACCTGAAATTTATCACCATTAAACGTCATGTTATTTTCTGCTGCCCAATCGAAAACTTTGATAAACTACAAACAGATATTAACAATGTCTTCAGCAGAGGTAATTTTCATGCTGATTTTTGTATCATCTGCAAAGGATGACACGAAGCTGTGACTTGTGTTTTTGTCTATATTTGATATGAGAATATGGAACAGCAGTGGTGCAAAGACTGTACCTTGAGGTACAGAGCTTTTAACTGCGCTTGGACTCGATTTTACTTGATTGACTGTTACTCTTTGTGTTCTGTTCGACAGAAAATTGAGTATCCAGGGTCCTACTTTACCAGTTATACCCATTGACCTCATTTTGTGTGCAATCACTCCATGGTCACATTTGTCGAATGCCTTTGCAAAATCTGTGTATACAACATCTGCATCATGTTTTTCCTCTAATGCCTCAGTGATTTTGTCATAGTGGTCAAGTAGTTGTGAGAGGCATGATCTACCTGCTCTAAATCCATGTTGGCCTGGATTGTGGAGGTCATTGGTTTCCATGAATCTAGTGACCTGACTCCTGATCACTCTCTCAAATACTTTTATTATGTGGGACGTTAGTGCAACTAGTCTATAATTCTTTGCCAATGCTTTGCTACCACCCGACCGGCTCCAGGGAGCCGGTCGGCTGAGCGGACAGCACGCTGGACTTGTGATCCTGTGGTCCTGGGTTCGATCCCAGGCGCCGGCAAGAAACAATGGGCAGAGTTTCTTTCACCCTATGCCCCTGTTACCTAGCAGTAAAATAGGAACCTGGGTGTTAGTCAGGTGTCACGGGCTGCTTCCTGGGGGTGGAGGCCTGGTCGAGGACCGGACCGCGGGGACACTAAAAAGCTCCGAAATCGTCTCAAGATAACCTCAAGATAACCCTTGTGTAGAGGGGCAATGTCTGCTGCTTTAAGCGCATCTGGTATCTCTCCTGTGTCCAAGCTCTTCCTCCACACTATACTGAAGTGCCTGTGCTATTGGCACTTTGCATTTCTTTGTAAATATTGAATTCCATGAGTCTGGACCCAGGGCTGAGTGCATGGGCATATTGTCAATTTCTCTTTCAAAATCTGCCACGCTCGTGTTGATATCAATTATATTTACAGGTGTTTGAGTATCATTCATAAAGAAATTGTCTGGATCTTCCACTTTCATGCTGAGTATCGGAGTGCTAAACATGTCCTCATACTGCTTTTTTAGGATTTCACTAATTTCTTTGTCATCCTCAGTGTATGAACCTTCACTAATACGAATAGGTCCAATACTGGCAGTGGTTTTTGCTTTTGATTTAGCATATGTGAAGAAATATTTTGGGTTTTTCTTTATTTCTTGAATTGCTTTCTGTTCTAGTTGCCTTTCTTCAGTCTGATAGGAATGCTTCAACCTCTGTTCGATTTCTTCAATCTCCCTTCTTTAAATTATTTCTTCTTTGTATGGAGAGTCGTGTCTGCTTCAGCATTTCCGTTAATTTCTTCCTTCTTTTGTAATGTCGTCTGCGTTCTCTTTCTGCGGGCAACGGATTCCAGCGTCTCAACAGAAGCTGAACGTGAGCATACACGACGGCCGTTGGGAGAGCGATGGACATCAGTCCGTACTGACAGGCGGCATGGAGAGCCAATAAATGGAGGAGAAGGATGGTAAGGAGGATCGGAGGGAGACGAGGAAGAAGACAAAGGAGACATGACATACCGGGCAGAAAGAAGGGGAACCCCAGACAGAGGACCAGGAGGGGGACCCTTCGGGACAGAACTCAAAGGAATAGAGGAGGGGGCAGTGGGCGTATCAGGGTCCAAGGCCTGGAAACAGTTTTGAGTCTGAGGAAGGTGGGAACGATGAGAAGAGGAAGAGCGCAACATGCGAGCACAAGAGACATTAGCATAAGGTGGGAGCCGGCGAACTTGGCGCCTCCCCTCAGGAAAAGATAAACGCTCCTGGTGCTTCAAGTTGAGGATGGCTGCCTCAAGCTTGTAATGTATACACGCACGGGAGAAGGTAGGGTGAGCCTCGCCGCAACTGAGGCAGCGAGCCTGGGGAAGAAGTCCACTCCAACTTAAGAGTGACCTTCTCCCCCACACAAAGGACAAAGAGAGTTTTCCAGAGCAGCGGAGGGCACCATGCCCAAACCTCCAGCACTTATTACAGAGCCGAGGAGAGGGAATGTACTCCTGGACGGAGCACCTGGCACCAGCAAGAATGACAGAGGGCAGAAGGGTCTTACCATCAAAGGTAATCTTCACAACCCGAAGGGGTTGACGGCGACGACCACGAGGGGGCCGAGTAAACGAGTCTACCTGGAGGGCAGAATGGCCCTGGGCATCGAGGATATGACGAATATCTTCGTGGCAGTCCTGGAGATTCTGAACACCGGTAGCAACATGGGGTGGGAGGAGAATAGTGCCAACACTGGCATTCAACCGAGCGTTCTTGGAGACCCGAACAGGGGTCTCGCCAAGGCAGGACAAGGCGGCCAAGCGGGAGGCTGCATCCTGAGAAGGAGCAGCAACGACACGTGTATCGAGACTGGTGGGGTGGAAAGTAACAGAGGCATAGATAGAATCAACAAGGTGCTTAGGGAGGGAGAAATCGTCATGAGGCGCATAATCAAGAGGGAGGAGATCAAAGTATTTGGCCCACGAAGCGGGACCAAACAAGGCATGATACGCATCAATATGGGAAGGAATCGAGCGAGTGCGGCCGTGTCGATGACAGCGTTGAGAACCCCCCAGAAAGAGAGGGGGTTTAAAAGGCGCAGTAGTCACAACTAAAGACCGAGCCGTGGCAGGGGACGAGGTGGTCACCACAGGGGGCTTGGGACTTGACCCAACCACAGAGGAGGGAGGGGAGCCGAGAGGAGTAGTCGGAAAGGTCAAAGGAGGAGCAAGGTCGGGGCCCAACCCAGTGGGGGCTATAGAGCCCAGGTCCTCCAACAGGGTCCAACTCGGGGGCTTGGTCGCCCCCCCACGAGCCTGAGAAGGTAAAAGAGGAACAGAATTTGACGTAAATATGAAAAGAAAAACATTCATTCATGAATGCGCCCCTATACCCACTATGGAGCCACAATTAGAGGCAGGACACCCAACAAGAAGCTATTGCCGATCATGTCGGGGCACCCCTACGGATGCGTCGTGAGTATATGCCCCATAAACCTCACCTTAAGAACCGTTAGTCCAGTCGAGATCGGGTTTAGTGACGAAAGGAGGATTGACAATAAAAGGTTCCTCTCGCTCTCTATGTTGGGTACTACAGATCTACGGGTGCAAGTGTATGCCTCCTCAAGCACCCGAGCGTCAAAATAGAAGTAGTCCTAAAGGAATAACCAAAACAAGCAAAAGGTCGGCAGGAAACGACAAGCAGATAGGAGAAGAGTGGGGAGAAAACCGAAACATAAGGAAAAGTGATCCGGCACAATTGGAGAAGACAGCAGCAGGAGCATAAGGCCATAAAAGGACAGAGGACTGTCCTATGGCGCATCACACTCTGGCAGCCAATCACCAAGTCCCCTCACGGCGCCAATGGGCCGGACGAGGAGGGGGTACCACTAAGTAATTACAGTAATTATCCTCTGTTGTCTTTCGAGACCAAATTTGCATGTGCCGCCTACCTCTAAAGGCTAGCATCTTCACGGCTGTACTGTATGCAATCTTGTATACCCATCGTCGATTGTTTTCCGTCATCAGCATTCTTTCATCATTCTGGTTAACGCTCATAGTGCTCACATGGCATTGGAGTCATTTAATCCTATACATCCTGTGGTAGTCAAAATCCAATCTTGGCTGTTTTTAATCTCTAGCAAATTTAACCCTTAGACAGCAGTTATTATCAATTGTTAACCACTTAACTGCGCCAACCAAGTATTCTCAGTTGGTGGGAAACTGCGTTGAGAAAACTCTTTTAACCATTTTACCCTCTTTGTACCCATTTTAACACTTTCGCGCTTTATATTAGAGATAACTCGTCACTGGTTTTTCTTACGATTCCGCATAACTGCCTACTTTTCTCGTCAATCGAAAAAATATTTCTATAAATTCCATTTTTTAACCGAAATGGATAGGGATACTTTTGTTTTGTAGAGAATTTATTTGCGAATTTTTTGGTACCAGAATGAATATTATATCACATAAACTTCTATGAGTAAAAAAAAAATACACAAAGTATGTTTGGGGGTGTGGCGAGCGTGTGGCAGTGGGTTCCCTTTAGCCGTTGATATATCCAACACGTGGGAAATATTTGTTTATGTATATGTCTGTGTAGGGAATTTTACTGCGATCACTGTCATACAAATTATAAAATGTTTCAACAAGTATAAACATGACAAACATCAAACGAACGAAAACAATGCGTTCGTTTCTGCCGCGAACGCATACTGAGCGACGTGGTTCTATATTTGGCGCTTCTCTTACACATGCTTTGTACCAATGTTATACAGTTCATCTTATAGAAAATTTTATTGCAAACACATTGGTATAAAAAAGAAATACGTACATAGAAAAGTAGGGTCAGGAAACTTATAAACTTTCCAAGCATGATTTCCCCCCTGTGTTTTCGCCAGTGCGCTCGCGGCTAACTACTCTCCACTTCACACACTCTTGCGGGTGGGCAATTACCTATATTAAACATTCATATGCATATGTCCGTGTAGAGAATTTTATTGCAATTCCAATGATACCAAAATTAGCGATGTAGGACAACTGTAGGCTTCACAACCATTAAGAAAGTGGAAACATTTTGTTGCTGTTTGGCGCTCTCGGCGAGTGATCTGCATAGTTTTTTATTTGGTGTTGATACTCCTTATGCTTGGGCGGCATTTTATAGGTATGCTCTTATAGACAATTTCATTGCGAACACAGTGATACCAAATTTAAATACGTGCGCCTTCAATTATTGTCAGGACAGTCAAAAGAGTGTACACTTTTTCGGTCTTACCGCGTAGGCGCGCGAAGTGCCGAAAGCATCTGGGGTATTGTTTTTTTTTTGAGCGCCGAGAGCGCGAAAGTGTTAAATGTGTGCGCGGTTGGTTGTGTACGAAATGGACTCTTAGGACCTCCAGTGAGAGGCAGTCATCTTGGAAAAATTCCCAGAATGCCCTAGGGCTGCTGGGTGGGTTAGTACTGAGTAAGCAACCATGGGTGGCACACGCGCCTCAGGCTCCAAAACACCTTTCCGAAGCGGTGTGTAAAGATCGCACTGTCGGTGAAATTCAAACCTTATTGTATGAAGAACATGATGGTCATAATATTGAAGCTAAGCGCAATAAGGACCTAACACAAAGGTCGGATGCAAGTGATACAGCACCTATGAGGACGATACAGCGAGCGTATCCAGTTGTAACTCTGAGCGTCACCCTTGCCCACCTATGCTATCTCCAATTTATTTAAGATGACACATAGATGAATCGTTTTCTGCGTTCAGTGATGATGCATCTGATATAAGTAGCATAGATGAAGTGTTAGTGGTTTCCATGGTGGTGTTTTCCATAGATATTTTCAAGAATAGCTGAATCTCTTCTTGACTGACAGACACTCTTTGAGGCTAGCTGAATCTCTTCCTGTGTGTGACCTTACAAAGCGATCTTTTCAAGACTACCTTACAAATTTATCTTTTCCTGTAATCTTTTCAAAACTACTTTATGTTTTACAAGCTTGGCTACATACCACCTACAGGTACTAATGCCAAGGGTGTAGGTGAGTGCGTTATTTGCAAGCACACAGAACGAAGAAACAGGAAGCAAAAATCTATCTGTACCTGGTGCAACTGAGAGCGAAGTCGCTCTGTGTACCATGGACTACTTCGTTGATTATTACTCACTTCCGAAGTACTGAGTGTGTAATACAGTGTATTACTGTGTAAATTAGTGTGTGAAACTGTACATAGTGTAGTTTTAGTGAATTTTTAACAAGTAATATTGCGACAATAAACATTTATTGTGGACACATGTATCACAGTTCCACGGAACATTATGAACGTTCTACTGTATACATATTGTAAAGGACACAAATATGCATCATATACGATAAAAAAACAACAAATAAAACTGCATTGGAATTACATAAAACAAATAATTTAAAATATATTTGTGGCAACACCCAGTGTTTGAATGGCACGCGCGACCGTGTCTGGGCATGCCACGCACGGGCTACCAGCCCCTGATGACGTCACAGCGCACCTTGTCCACGTCCCTACAGCCAAAGTAAGTGGAATTTGGTATTTATTTTTACATAGACATGTTCAGGGAAGGGAATTTATCATTTTACGAAGAAAAAAAACAAGGTTGAATGTAATGAAAAGCCATTTTCTGGGCGAGTCCCGGAGGCTCTCTGGAGCTTACCCGGCTGATATGCTAATGTCAGACTTTGGCATCAGTCATATGTATGGAGTTCTTACAGGCCTACCAGGGACCACGAGCCAGAACCTGCCCCCTCAGAGAGGCAAGGGGAGCAATGGCCTATAAAAAACCCCGTGTGGTTGGAAGCATTCTGTCTGCCATCGACCGGGTTAGGCACCCAAAGAGGTAGGCGTCCCAAAACAAACCCCCTATTCTGGTGAAAATTGCAACCAAAAACCGAACGAGTGGATAGAACTCCCCAAACAAAAACGATCAAATTAGTATGACGTCATTCGTCGTCACGCCGCTGTCTGCGCAGCCCCCCTCCCTGGGAGGGGAAAGGGGGAGCCCCAGACTTACCGCGCCAGCGATCCACACCCCAGTTCTGAGGATGGACGTCAAAAACATGCGAAAAAGCGCCGACCGGAGGGGAGGGAGGGATGCCGGGTTGCCTCCGGGACTCAGCCAGAAAATGGCATTTCATTACATTCAACGCTGGTTTTCTGAGGGAAGCCCCTACGGCTCCCCGGACCTAACTACCCACAGAGGAAAAGAATAGGGATTGACCCAGGAGGCGGTCGCCACACACTACACAATTCGAAGTCGAGACAACAGGCCGCATCCGCTGTCCCAAAGCGACACAGGCCCGTCTGGGCCCAGGAACGTGTACAAGGTAATGAACAGCCATGGATCCTGTTCGACCTACCAAAATCCATGTGCCTGAACAGTCCTCCCAGGACACAGTACCAAAGATAGCGGCAAGAGCCGCGAACTTGCGGACGTCATGCACACGGAGATAGATCGCAGGCAGGAGAGCCTGAAGGACCCTGCAGACGACCTGGGAGACCTGCGCCCTCTAACAGGGAAGAAGGGAACCGGAGCATCCCAAACCGCGTCCATGGACCCAGAAGCCATGGCATGCCAACCACGGCAGAGAGCTGCAACTGGACAAAAACAAATGCACCCCCGGCCCAATCAACCAAGCATCAACAACCCATGGACCCCTTTGGAAAGCAGCAGTCTCATCCGTCTCCAGAAAAGAAGGAGAAGGCAGCAGACGACCAAACCAAACACCTCAACCGAAGGAGCAGAAAACCTCTGCGCAGGAGGAGAGCATGAAGCTCACCTACCCGACCGCCAGAGGCCAACGCCAACCGGGAAAGGGGCCAACGAGAAACAAACAGGAACCGAAGGGGCCACAAGAAAACGAGAAGAAAGAAAAGAGCACTATGTCCAATTACCAGGACGGCTCAGGCGGCGCAAGAACAGGCCGGAGGTGAAACAAGCACGAGACAGCTTACCAACGGCGCAGAGGAAATTCCAAAAGCACGCCGAAGCGGCTCCGCCAGCTTAAAACCTCCAGCAGAAAAGCCAAGCCCACGCCAACAAACGCAGCCACCGAAAAAGGGACAGAAGGAAAAGGAAGGACCTCCAAACCCCCCCTTACTGCTGCCAAGAAGCACACAGGTGGGACACCAACAACGAAGCCACCAGACCACCAACGGACGCGAGATCCCTGAGGCAGAACGTAATCAGCACTGCCAAGGATCACCCGAGCCTAGGAAGAGGCGGAGCTGCAGGAAGATCTTGGGTGCGACCACCAAGGAAGCAGAGCCGGTAGCCCAAGCCGGCAAGGAGACAGAACGTCCCGCCGAACAGAAAACTCTCCAACACGAGCAAGCTTGCCAGGGGACAGAAACCATGGGTCAGACGTGACACACCAGAGAAGGGACATCGCAAGACCCTGAAAAAAAAAAACAGGCAGGGCAAGCCAGGAAAACAAACCTGGCAACAAGAAGGCCAAAACCCACCAACAAAACACACAACAGTGTGAAGAAGGAAATGATAAAAAGACTAGCAGAAACACCCCAGCACCAGCGGCCAGGACAAGAGTGAAGCAAAAAACCAGCGTTGAATGTAATGAAACGCCATTTTCTGGGTGAGACCCAGAGGCTCCCCGGAGCTTTACCGGCTGATATGCTAATGTCAGACTTTGGCATCAGTCATGTGTATGGAGTTCTAGGGCCTACCGGGGACCATGGCCAGAACCTGGCCCCCCCTCAGAGGCAAGGGGAGCAATGGCCTATAGAAACCCCCGTGTGGTTGGAAGCATTCTATGTCTGCCATCGACCGGGTCAAGCATCCAGAAAGGTAAGCATTTCCAAAACAAACCCCTATTCTGGTGAAAATCGCTACCTAAAGCCGAACTAGTGGACAGAACTCTTCAACAGAAAATAAGGAAACTAGTATGACGTCATACGTCACCGCGCCGCTGTCTGCACAGCTCCCCCCTCCCCGGGAGGGGGAAGGGGGAGCCCCAGACCTTCCACGCCGGCTATCCACCCATCAGTTCTGAGGCTGGATGTCAAAACACGCGAAAAACCGCCGACCGGAGGGAGGGAGGGTTGCTGGGGGAGCCTCCGGGTCTCACCCAGAAAATGGCGTTTCATTACATTCAACGCTGGTTTTCTGGGGGGAGCCCCGTCGGCTCCCCGGAGCTAACTACCCACAGAGGAAGGTCAAAGGGACAGAACCGGGAGGCGGACACCACACACCCCCCCAAGGAGGCGAGACTAACTGGCAGCAAACGCCTAACCCAAGGCGCCACAGCCCCGAAAAATCCCTGGAACAACACGAGAACAACGAGCAGCAAGGCCCCTGCACGAACACCAAAAATCCACGCCCGAAAGACCGCAAGGCCACGTCGCCCAGACGGCAGCGAGAGCAGCGAAGCCACGAACGCCACAGGCATGAGGGAAGAACACAGGCAGCTTAGCCGCAAGAACACGGCTGACCACCCGGGAGACTATCACCCGCGAACCGGGAAGAACAGAACCGGATCAACGCAAAACGCGCTCCGGACCCAAACGCCGTGGCACGCAAACAACAGCGGAGGGCCGCCACTGAACACACAACACGACACACCCCCGGCCCGACCAACGAAGCACCAACAAACCATGGACCCCTCCAGAATGCAGCAGCCCCACCCCGCGCCAAAAAAGATGGAGACTGCTGCCACCGAACAACCAAAACGCTAAAACCGAAGGAGCAAGAAAACTCAGCGACTCGACCCCCAGAGGCAAAGGCCAAAAGGAAAGAGCAGACGAAAAAACACACCGGAACCGAAGGGGCACTACACACCGAGGAGAAGACAGAGCACGCTGACCAGAGACCAGGATGGTGCAAGCGGAAAACACATGAAAATGGCGTTTCATTACATTCAACGCTGGTTTTCTGGGGGGAGCCCCGTCGGCTTCCCGGAGCTAACTACCCACAGAGGTAGGTCAAAGGGACAGAACCGGGAGGCGGACACCACGCACCCCCACGGAAGTGAGACAACCGGCAGCAAACGCCAACCCAAGGCGCCACAGCCCCGAAAAATTATTTTTCTGGGCTGAGACCCGGAGGCTCCCCGGCAACCCTCCCTCCCTCCCTCCGGTCGGTGGTTTTTCGCGTGTTTTGACATCCAGCCTCAGAACTGATGGGTGGATAGTCCGGCGTGGGAGGTCTGGGGCTCCCCCTTCCCCCTCCCGGGGAGGGGGGAGCTGCGCAGACAGCTGCGCAGACAGCGGCGCAGTGACGTATGACGTCATACTAGTTTCCTTGTTTTCTGTTGAAGAGCTCTATCCACTAGTTCAGCTTTAGGTAGCAATTTTCACCAGAATAGGGGTTTGTTTTGGAATGCTTACCTTTCTGGATGCTTGACCTGGTCGATGGCAGACATAGAATGCTTCCAACCACACGGGGGTTTCTATAGGCCATTGCTCCCCTTGCCTCTCTGAGGGGGCAAGGTTCTGGCCATGGTCCCCAGTAGGCCCTAGAACTCCATACACATGACTGATGCCAAAGTCTGACATTAGCTTATCAGCCTGGTAAAGCTCCAGGGAGCCTCTGGGTCTCACCCAGAAAATGGCGTTTCATTACATTCAACGCTTGTTTTTTGCCACACTTCCCTACTCTATTGCGGCTAAAATATGCCACCTACGATTTTTTTTTGTTATTTTTTCCGTGATCAGGGAACAAAAATGAACACTTCTATAAGACGAAAGAATTTTTTGTATTTTTTTTTTTTTTTTTTGCGCCTAGTGGGTGTGAATTCCATTTGGGCCCCTAGCGGTTTGAGGATTAAAATTAACTACAAATTTGCGTGTCTAGCTGTAAAACGGAAGATCCATCAGCTGCGATATTCTCACATCAATTTCTGAAAATTGTGAACGGAAACGTGCCAGTTGATCTGACCTCAGGACAAATTTCATTGCCTCATAACTTCTGCAATTTAGTGACATCAAAAGAAGAATTGGTTGAAAAAGTATTTCCCAATATTCAAACCAATTATAAGAATCACGATTGGCTGAATGATCGAGCTGTTCTTGAGGCCAAGAACAAAGATGTCTACGAACTTAACAATATTATTCAGTCTAACATTCAAAGCGAGGCTGTCACATATAAGTCCGTCGATACTGTTGAGGAAGCAGATAAAGTGGTTAATTATCCAACAGAATTGTTGTATTCACTCGATCTGCCTTGCAGTAAAAAAATTAATCAGCAACGTCGTAGAAGCAACAATCTTGACAGGACTTTTCAATGGTGAAGATGTCCTCATTCCTCGCATTACTATGAATCAAACAGATATGCCATTTCAATTTAATAGATTGTAATTTCTAATTCAATTGGCGCTTGCAATCACCATCAATAAAGCTCAGGACCAATCTTTAGAATTGTGCACTTTATATCTAGACATGGATTGCTTCTCACATGGACAATTTTATGTTGCGTGTTCTCGAGTCGGCAATGTCGGAAAATCCGACACCATTTAATAATATCATACAGACAGATAATATTGCTGTGTTGTATAAACAAGTTACCCATAGAAAATGTAACTTGTAGTGGAATTCCCATCTATAGAAAACGGGATATCATTACCACATACTATTATAAATTCACCACCTATTATGGTGGGAATTATTCTTAAATACATTAGTCTTTGGACTTTACCATCATAAAAACATCTCATATAAATTAACTTAATTATCAGAATTAAAATAGAGTAAATGTGACCCTTCTATCACTTACTGTCATCTGGACAATGTAGACCAGTAGCGTCAGTTGTGAGGGAGTGGTCAGCCATTGTTATTGTACTTAGACCAGAGGCACGGGAGCAATTCGGCTCCTGTTAATTTTACTTGGACGAAGTGTTATGGAAACCAAAGGTGTACCATCATCAACACGCTGTCAACAAATACAAGTTAAGTGTTCTGCCGAAACCCATTTATCTATCATTTGTGGCCATTAATGTCATTAGATAGGGTGATCCGGTTAGATCACGAGATCGCCTCATACTAGAGGTCAAGACGAGGAAGCATGCTTTGTGTACCAGTTACTGGGTGATGGAAGCTACCTCAAAGAGGATAATTTGGTGTCTACATCCTAGTTATACCTGGTGGACTAAGGCCTGCTGTACAATAAGATAAGGAACCTCTTCAATGTATGTAGTCTAATACTGTAGTTTGATTGGCTGCATATATATAAATTTAATATAAACCCCCCTAATGTGTAGAGGATCGATTTGTGAGATTATGAGATTATTGCAGAAATACAGTCCACTTATCATACAAATTGCTATCGAAGTATACAAATTAATGTAAATATAAATTCTATATAAATTCATATAAATTAAATAAATATAAATCTCACAGGTCGGTTCCCACAGGCAAACCAGACAATCTCTATATCTCCACAGACAATGGAACAGCAAAAATATTGTATACCCACAAGCTTTGTGAAATTAAGCATATTAGAAATGTGCGCTTTCTCTTTTCTTTCTTTTGCATTTAAACAGACTGAGCCACAGCAACTAGTGGTGGGTACAGCTAGTGATGATTAAAATAAGTAACTGCAATTATTTTGCATTGATAGTATCATAGATGATCCTGAGTGTAATAATTATGATGTTCATAACACACTGCGGAGGTTTGTGAATCTAAGCATCATGCAACATGACATCATGATCCTTTAGAAAATAATCTTGTGGAAAATTTAAATAAAGATTTAAAAATTTTAACCCTTAAACTGCGCAACGCGCCTGCAGGCTCACGTCTGGTTTGCGCAACGCGCCTCCGGGTATTTGTATTTTTCACGTTCCATTCAAAACTCCCGCGGCTACATGGGGTTCACATCAGCTTCCTCAGGGCTCTTGTAAACAGACGCCATCTTTAAAAAAAATCGTGGTCCACATTCCCAGGTGTGGGAGCCTCAGTAGTGTGTGAGCAACCAAGGCTGGCGCTCGCAGCATGAGCGCACAGCACTGCTGTTCAGCATGTGACCACAGCATCGCCTAATAATGTCAAAATATATATATAACTTGTATTATTTAGCTATGATAGTGTTATATTAGAGCCTGAGTGTGATAATGACTGGGTACAATGTTCAAATATCAGTGACTCAATGCTGTTCACGATGTTCACAGCTCTAGTCACAGCACCACAGCATTATTTCGTTCATCTAGGAATCTTCAAATGATTTCTTAGGTTCCTTTTCAAAATAAACGTGTGGTCAATTATTCATTTACAGGAATTAGTGACCAGGAATGTGATAATAGCAGGATTGTGGTTATAATTAGCATTGTGCGTAGTACTGTGGAAGGAGGAATTTTGATGAGGGAGGGAGGGCGAGAATTGAGGTAGCCTCATTGTGTGTGTGGCTGCCACTCTTGTTTTGCTCTCCATACTAGCTTAGTGGTTCGCTATGGGCAACACATATGTACATGGGAATATATAGTGTGTGTATATAGTGTAAGAACAGCAACAGGAGAATGTTGAGAGGAGCTATTTTGGCGAGGGAGGTGACGTAATCGTAGCGTCGTCTGCTGTGTGATTTTTCATGCAGTGTATGGTGGCCACTGTACTGTTTGGACACAATACCGGCTTACTTGCATAGTTCTGGTAAATAAAACATGTAGATAGGTATATAGAACATGTGTAATAAGAACTATAACAATATGGTGGGAGGAGCAATGTTGGCGAGTAAGATGTTGGAGTGAGGGAGACTGGCTGGTTGTGGCTGCTCTCACTCGAGGTGTTCTGAATGTGTTCATGACCAAATGCTCCTATTGGCCCATACGAGGCAGCTGCTATTGGCCCTTACGAGGCAGCTGCTATTGGCCCATACGAGGCAGCTGCTATTGGCCCATACATAAGAACATAAGAACATAAGAACAAAGGTAACTGCAGAAGGCCTATTGGCCCATACGAGGCAGCTCCTATTCTATAACCACCCAATCCCACTCATATACTTGTCCAACCCGTGCTTGAAACAATCGAGGGACCCCACCTCCACAATGTTACGCGGCAATTGGTTCCACAAATCAACAACCCTGTTACTGAACCAGTATTTACCCAAGTCTTTCCTAAATCTAAACTTATCCAATTTATATCCAAACGGGGCAGCTGCTATTGGCCCATACGGGGCAGCTGCTATTGGCCCATACGGGGCAGCTGCTATTGGCCCATACGGGGCAGCTGCTATTGGCCCATACGGGGCAGCTGCTATTGGCCCATACGAGGCAGCTGCTATTGGCCCATACGAGGCAGCTGCTATTGGCCCATACGAGGCAGCTGCTATTGGCCCATACGGGGCAGCTGCTATTGGCCCATACGAGGCAGCTGCTATTGGCCCATACGAGGCAGCTGCTATTGGCCCATACGGGGTAGCTGCTATTGGCCCATAGGAGGCAGCTGCTATTGGCCCATACAAGGCAGCTGCTATTGGCCCATACGAAGCAGCTGCTATGCGGTGTTCTGAATGTGTTGATGGTGAATGTATATAGTGTGTGACAGTGTATAGTGTGTAAATAGATTGTATATATACACATATTAGCATGATACATAGTAAATATGTACTGCATATGTGTACACAAGTTTCATGCACGTAACACAGTGTCTACGGACAGTACGGATGTTGTACTGCGATATTATAGTGTGCGTGTTCATTACCCGCCAAACACACACCGAAACTACGACGTTGGTACAACGTTCGAACAAGTTTTAACACCTCCTAACCAGTTATAACAACCAATATAGCAAGTTGTAACAACGTTCTAATACGTCATAAACACGTTAAGCCAAGATGTAACAACTTTATTACAAGTTGTAACAAGCGGAAAATAGAGACAGTTTCGGTTTGTGTTTCCAGGGTATACATTGGATTGGCACATAAAAACAATGAAAATGTATTTGGAAAGGTGCGCCAAAAATGAACGAAAATATATTCGCAGCAACTCGCTCGCCCTGCCCCGGGCGCCCCACCGCCCCCGAGAGCTTATGGCACAGGCGCACGGGGAATGATGACGTCACGCCCCAACTTCCGGACCCCATAGCAGCCAAAGTAAGTACTATTTCGACTTTTTTTTTTTACATACCCATACTGAGGGAAGGGTTTTTGACACTTTAAAAAGAAAAAAGAATTTTTTCCAGAAGAATTTATTTCCTGCGCACTGCGGGGGTGTCACATTTGGAGGCAACGCAGTTAAGGGGTTAAGGAGTACTAATAATTTAGATGTTTTATTGAGTGGATTCTAGCAGTAAATGAGCTTTGCACTCTCTCCAGGTCAGCAATTTCTGCAGCTTTGAATGAGGCTGTTAGTGTGCAACAACATTCCTGTCTAGAAAACACCAGTGTCTTCAAAAGCATCATCACTATTGTGGCATCTCTTCTTTGAAAGACAAAAGGTGAAACCTTTGAAATTTTCATGTTGTGTTGTCCTTCCTTATTGTGGAGCCATCTTTGTTGTTGATACTGCTTATGTATTGAAATAACTTTACCTATTAAAATTTTTTACTTACTTTTGCATATTTGTTGAATCTCAGATATTATTCAAATTACCAATACAGTGCCTTCATGTTCCCTGGGACACAGTTCATGGTCCTCAACATGTTTCACAACACAGTACTTACATAAATTAATACAGTAACTAGAAGAATGCAACAAACCTTTAAAAAAGTGAACCTCTTGAATATTTGGAACCAGAAACCTTAGCTGTCAGTGAAGTTTGGTTTTCTCTTCTCAACAAATGCAGTCATACCTTCACTACGGTCATTCTGGAAGAAAAATAAAAGTAACTAATTCAAGAAATTACAATTATTTTGCAATGACATTTAAATTAGTTTATGACAGCTTACCACAATGAAGATATCAATCCTTAAACCGCTCAATACATATATAGACGATGGGAAGTAACTTTACAGAAACGTCGTCGCGCCGCTGTGCAGCTCCTCCCCTCCCCAGGTGAGGGGGGGTCGGGGGGGAAGCTCCAGTCCCCCGCATCGGCTATCCACCTCTCAGGTCTAAGATTGATGCTAGAGGCAGAGGTTGTGTGCTCTGGCTCCAGTGATTTTTCAGCACTGTTTAGAGTGTGGTGGCTGTCTTCTAGGGGGTACGAGAGCCAGGAATTATTCTACAGTACTCGGGCTGCATGCTCCTAGGGTTGCCTTCCCTAGGTGCCCTGTTAGTACTGCCCTTGGGACTACCTTCCACAGGTTGCTTGGGTCCTGCCTCTGCTGGGCTGTTTAACTGCATGGTTTTTCGGCCTCCCTTTTGGTGCTTGGATGATTTGTCTCCCTTGTTTACCTTAGGGTGAGAGGCAGCTTGCACTCGTACAAGGTGCAGGGTGCTGCACAGCTTGTTTTCACCATTCATAGCGGCCGGCTCTGTTCCCTTGGGTGCGTTGTCCTCTTGCATTTTTTTTCTTTTTGTTTGTGCCTTGTGGGGGAGGTCTGCCTTGCTTGCCCCTTGGTATCTGACCTAATACGGTTTTCTTCTGGTGGTGCCCCCTGCTAGATCCCTGTGAGTGTACATGTCCCTGAGGTTCAGCTTTAGAATGTTGCTTGGTAGTTTTGGGTGCCGGTTAGCAGTACCCTGCCTGGGATTCCCTGAGCTTGAGTTCCATCTTAGGACCCTGGGAAACCCCACGGGGGCGCGTGGGTCTGATGGATGTGACCCCGGAGTTCCACCCTCGCTTCGTGCAAGTTCGAGGGTTGCTCGGTCCCCTTGTCTCAGGGTGACTCTGTTTTTGCCTGTCATGCTGCCTGTTAGGTCGGTGACACTTTCGACCCCGAGTCCTGCTGCTTGCTGGTGATTCAGTTTACCCAGTCTAATGATCATCTTCTACAGGTACAAGTGAGGCAGGCATTGCATGTGCACTTTGGGTTGTTGCAAAGCGCTCGGTTGGTTGCTCACCCGGATGCCCCGAGGCTGCCCCGTTTTGCTTATAGGGACCGGGACTTGGGGGTGGGGGTCATTTCGACCTTGGTTCAGCCTGCACCTTCCCTCGTCCTTTCCCCGTTGTGGTTCATCCCGGTCCCCCCACCCCCTCGCCCCTGCTTCTGGCCCCAAAGCGTCTGAGGGTTTTGGAGTTGGGGCAGGGTTTAGACGGTCTTGAGACTCGGGCAGTCATGGGGAATGTCCCTTCTGGTGTGGCGAAAGAGGCATTCGAGTCCCGATCTCCCTGCCGCAGCCTCCGAGTCTGACCAGTGGACTCCCTTCCGTCCGGCTTACGAGGCTGTGCCGGCCTTTTCTTTAGAGGCCGGTGCTCTGGTGGATGACTCGGCCCCATGCCCTGTTGAGGAGGATCCTGGGGTGGGGGAGGGGCTGACTTGGAGGCCTTGGGCCCCGCTGGACCCCGCCTGGATTTTTCTGCCCTCTGAGCTAGGTTTATTGTTACAAGGAGTGGGGTTCTCTTTTCACCCCTCTGTGTACGAGTTGGATTTGGTGTCTGCCCCTCCCCGGGATCGGTTCCGTTTCCCCCCAGGTGTGTTGGTTCTTTCTTCCCGGAGGTTTTCGGCTTACCACATCCTACTGTCTGCAGATCGGGCAGGCAGCCCTAGCGGCTTACCTCCTACGTGATCCGGATTATGCCTCGCTTATGGATCCGTCTTCTTTCAAGTTTGGGACGTCGTTCCCTTTCTGGGTCCGTTACGAGATTCTGGAGTTGTCCTGGCTGGCAGACTGTCCTGTTTGCTTTGGAGGCTTGGCATTCCTTCTGTCGTTCCCACACGTTTGAGTGGCGCGAGGCTTCGACGGTGGTTCAGGTTTTCCTGGGGGACGACCTTGAGCATCTCAATGAGTGCTTGTTTGCCCCTGCCCTTCTCTGGGATGCTGACATCATGCAGCTCCATGTGCAGGTTCCCTCCCTTTCGGCTGCGCACCTTACTGAGGACTTGCGCGCCTGTGGCCTCTTGGCTTCGGCCTTGCATTTCTTTTCTCTCCTGGAGCTGTCTTCGTACTGGCTTGCGGAGGATGTGGGGGCGCTTGTGGCCGTTCCTGGGTTCGGTGCCTTGGGCTCGGCAGCTCACTCGTTGGCTGCCTTGTTGAAGCTCTTTGCGCCGATCTTGCGGGATGCAGTTTCACTGTTTTATGCTTCCCGGCTTGCGTGTCATGTCGGCAGGTGGTGCTTGCCTCCTCTTTGGAATTGGCCTGGGCCCTGGCTCTTAGGATGTCTTTGCCGTTTTGTCCACTGCTTTTTGAGGATTCTGCCGTGGAGCAGTATAAACAGGCTGCTTTGGCTACTTGTCACCCTATGTCTGACATGTTGGTTGTTCCGGGGTCCTTGGGGGACGTTCCCGGAGGGGTTGTGCCAGGGCTCGGGGTTCCTCTCATCACGGAAGGCCACGAGTGCCAGTTTCGGGTCCGGCGCCATCTTCGGACTCGCCTTCGTCTGGTCGGTGCGGTGGTCGCTCTGTGCGAGGTTCTGGGTCTCGTAAGGGGCACCGGCCTTTTAGCGGTTTACTACATTGACGGAGCGATGGGGGAGAGGCTTGTGCTGCTCACTCACTCCTGGTCCCACGATTTGTGGGCATTTCATGTCGTTTCTTTCAGCCTGAGGTGGCACTGGGTGGCCCCTCCTCCTTTAAGGGGGTTCGGGGCCAGCGAGGCAGGCCTCTTCTCCTGTGCTCTGTTGGGTCATCTGAGTGGGTTCGCTTGGGCGTGGTCGAAACAACAACGTCCTTCAGATGGGTTTCCAGTCTGTTCCCAGTACTGAAACAGGGATGTGTGGACCTGCAGTTCATTCTGGATTTGTCCCGCCTGAACCCCTGGTTTCATTGCCCCTCCTTTTCGGATGACTACGCTGTCCCAGGTTCGGCTTTGCCGGGCTCTTGGATGGTGTCCCTGGACCTCTGGGACGCTTATTGGCCCATCCCGATTCATCCGGGGTTCAGGGACTGGCTAGGTTTTGTTGTGGGGCGTCAGAGTTACCGCTTTCGTTGTCTCCCGTTTGGGTTGAACCTGGGACCTCGCATGTTCATACGCCTTACCCAGGGTCGTTGTGGCCCGTCTGCATCTCTTAGGTGTTCAGGTGTTGGCCTACCTCGACAACTGGCTGGTTTGGGCTCCCAGCCAGTCCTCTTGTCTGCTAGCCAGGGACTTGGTTCTTTCCCAGCTCGCCGGGTTCGGGTCCCTGGTGAACTGGAGGAAGTCCCATCTGGTTCCCTCCCAGGCTCGAACCTGGCTGAGTCTTGTGTGGGACTCTCGGACCGCTTCCTCCTGAGTTTCTCCTACAGCTTCGGTCCCGCATGATACTGTTTCTGGGGGGGCTCCCGGGTCACCCGGTGGTTGCTCAAGGATCTGTGTGGGAGCCTGAACTTCGTGACGATGGTCTACCCACCGGGTTGGGTTTGGCTTCGTTGGCTGTTCTGGTTCCTTCAGGGACATCCCTTCCGCCTCTCTCGCGATAGCCGAGTTCGGCCCCTGGGGGCCTTGCGTCGGCTGCTGCATCGCCGGCTTCCTCTTCAGGTTTTTCGGGGTTCAATGCTTTAGCGCCTGCCTGAGCCCTCGCTCGATGTGTTCACGGACGCGTCGTCTCTTGGCTGGGGTTTTGTGACCAATGCTCACCAGGCCGGCCAGGGATGGTGGTGTCCGTCCTTCTGTCGAGCCCACAGCATACGGTGCGGGAGTTCGCGGCGGTGTAGTTTGCTCTTCGGAGGCTTCAGGTCGCCCATGGATCGACAATCTGGGTCCATTAGGACTACTCCCCAGTGGTTCATTGCCTGAACCAGGGGGATTCGATGGGGTCCTTGGCTTTTTGGCGCTAGTCGCTTCGGGTGACTTGTCTGCCGAGTTCTCGGGGTTTGGCTCTCCTGGCTGTTCATGTGCGGGGAGTGTCAAACGTCTTGGCTGACGGCCTGTCTCGTTTCGTTCCCCTGTCTACGGAATGGACGGTCAACACCGACTCCTTCCGTTGGCTTTGCCAGACGTTCAGGGCGCCCCGAGGTGAACCTCTTCGCGTCGGCATGGTCGTGGCGCCTTCCTTCTGTATGTGGCTCCCTTCCCCAATTGCGAGGCCGTCAAGGTCGATGTCTTTCGGCAGGACTGGTTGAGGTTGTCGTTCCTGTACCTCTTTCTCCCGGTTCAGCTGTTGCTCCAGGTCCTGACTCACTTGGAGACTTACCAGGGGAGAGTAGTCCTCTTGGCCCTGTGGTGGCCGACCCAGCCGTGGTTTCGGGCGCTGCTTGTCCTAACCCGGAGGTTTTTCCATGGCTCCAGTCTTTTCCAGTAGATCGGACCAGAGCGTCACATGGCTGGTTCGATCTTCTCCTCGAGTCTTCACATATGGTATTTTATATTCAGGTTTATCATCATCTGTATGGTGATCAGGTGGCTTCCTTATTAGTGTCCCACCTGCGGGCTTCTTCTCGGCGGCAGTATGAAGTTCCCTGGCGGTCCTTCCGGTTCTTTTTGCGTCTTCGTTGTTGTGCTTTACTGTCTGTTAGGGTGGTGGTGTCCTTTCTCTCTTGGTTGTTCCATGGCGGTCATCTAATGCCTAACACTGTCGCCTCGAATCATGCGGCGCTGGCAAAGCTGCTTCAGCTTGCTTTTGATATTGATGTTATGTCTGCACCATTACACTAGCTGTCTCGTGCATTGTTTTCACCTCCGGCCTGCTCATGCACCGCCTGAGCCGTCCTGGTCATCGGACAGAATGCTCTCTTTTTCTTTCTTCTCTGAGGTTTGTTGTCGCCCCTTTGTTTCGGGATTGTTTCTCGAAGACTCTTTTTCTGTTCGCATTGGCCTCTGGGGGTCAGGTTGGTGAGCTTCATGCTCTCCTCCAGCACAAGGGGTTTCTGCTCCTTTGGTCGTGGCTATCGATTTGTTCGTCTGCAGCCGTCTCCTCCTTTTCTGGCTAAGAATGAGACTGCTGCTTTCCGGAGTTTTGTTGATGCTTGGTTCGTCAGGCCGGGGGTGCATCATGTTCTGTGTCCAGTTGCGGCCCTCTGCCGTTATTTGCACGCCATGGCTTCTGTGTCCGGGGACGTGTTTTGGGTTGATCCCGTTTCCCTTCTTCCCTGTTCACGGGTGTGGGTCTCCCAGTCGTCTGCAGGGTTGTTAAGGCTAGCCAACCTGCGGTCTATTACCGTGCCCATGACGTTCGCAAGTTTGCTGCTCTTGCTGCCGTCTTTGGCAACATGTCCTGGGCTGACATTCGGGTGCAGGGATTTTGGCGGTTGAACAGGGTCCTGGCTGTTCGATATCTCGTGAACATTCCTGGGCCTAGTCGGGCCTGTGTCGCTTTGGGTTGACGGTTGCAGCCAGTTGTCTCGACTTTGAGTTGAGGAGTGAGCAGGGACTGCCGCCCGAGTAAGTCCCTCTACTTTTCCTCTGTGGGTAGTTAGCTCCGGGAGGCCAACGGGGCTCCCCCCAGAAAACCAGCGTTGAATATAATGAAACACCATTTTCTGGGCGAGACCCTGAGGCTCGCCCGCATTCCGTTCCTCCCTCTGGTCGGCGTTTTTTTCGCGTGTTTTGACATCCACCTTCAGAACTGAAGGGTGGATAGCCGACGCGAGGGTCTGGGTGTCTGTTTAAGGGGTCAAGGGTCTGTTGTTGTTGTTGTAGCCGACCCGGGGGTCTGTTGAAGTAAAGCTGGCTGCGCCTCACCCAGCCAATAACACTCCCTTACCCTGGGCAAGACTGAAAGCCCTAGACCACCGACATACCCCAAAGGGATAAGACAACATCATGCATGAAGTCCTAAAACGGGGAGTGATTATCTTAACACCCCAAGGAAGATATCCCTGACATGCAAGGGCAGTACTCACTAAGCACCTAAGGAAGGAAGGTCACCCTAGCCTGTACATTAAGACACCTGGCCACCACACCATACATAGCTGGTACAGCTACACAAGGCAATAATCCAGAACAGGAACTTGTAGCCAGAGGTGACTGTCTGACCATTAGCACATCAGTTCAAGAACTGGAGTGGTGGGCTGCTGGTTTACCTTCCCCTCTCAAATGGGGGAGGGGGGGATAATGCTAACGAGCAGAAGAGCTAGTTGCCGAAGTGTTGCTTGTTGGGGTTCTTTCTAAGGGGAGTTATTTTTATCTTTTCAGATGTAGATTGCACAGGTTAACCAGACACGTCCGTTTTGATTCGCCTACTTTTCTGGGTCCTTTCCTGGTCGATGGCAATTATGACATACTTTAAATGTAAAGTGCTCATAGGCCATTGCTCCCTGCGCCTCTCAGAGGGGGGCCAGGTTCTGGCTCGTAGTCCCCGGTAGGCATAAGGACTCCTGTGACTGATGCCCTTAAACTGATATAGCACATACCAGCTCAGATAGCTTCAGGGAGCCAATGGGGCTCCCCACATTAAAAGTATTTTTAGGTTAATGTATCTGGATGTCTGGAACAGATTAATTAAATTTACATTATTTCTTATGGGAAAATTTAATTCGGTGTACAAATTTTTGGATTACGATCCGTCTCTTGGTATGGATAAAATTTACAGACCAAGGTTCCACTATACTGTATATAGTTTTTTAGTGAACAAATCCACAAGAGCCGTCACGAGGGTTCGAACCTATGTCCGAGAGGATCCCAGACAATTAACCACTTAACTGCGCCAACCGAGTATTCTCAGTCGACGGGAAACTGCGCCAACCGAGAAAGCTCTTTGATTTTTCGGTACCAATTCTAAATGTGTACAAGGTTGGTTGTGTACAAAATGGACTCTTAGGACCTCCAGTGAGAGGCAGCCATCTTGGAAAAAAATTCCAGAATGCCCTGGTCAAGGCCTGGTCAAGGACTGGGCTGCGGGGACACTAAAAAACCCCAAATCATCTCAAGATAACCTCAAGATAATCAAGCCCTAGGGCTGCTGACTGGCTTAGTACTGAATGAACAACCATGGGTGGCACACGCGCCTCTGGCTCCCAAACACCTGTCTGACGCGGTGTTGAAAGATAACGCTCTGTCGGTGAAATTCAAACCTTATTGTTTGAAGAACATAAGGGTCATAATATTGGTGAAGTTAGGTGCAATAAGGACCTAACACAAAGGTTGGATGCAAGTGATACAGCACCTATGAGGACGATACAGCGAGCGTATCCAGTTGTAGCTCTGAGCCTCACCCTTGCAATCCTATGCTATCTCCAATTTATTTACATGATACATTGATGAATCGTTTTCTGCTTTCAGTAATGATGCATCTGATACAAGTAGCATAGATGAACAGTGTTAGCGGCTTCGATGGTGGTGTTTTCCATAGATATTTTCAACAATACCTGAATCTCTTCCTAACTGACTGGACACTCTTTGAGGCAAGCCGAGTCTCTTCCTGTGTGGGACCATACAAAGTGATCTTTTCAAGACTTCCTTACAAACTGATCTTTTCCTGTAATCTTTTCAATACTACCTTATGCTTTACAAGCTTGGCTACATACAGCCTACAAGTACTAAAGCCAAGGGTGTACGTGAGTACGTTATTTGCAAACACACAGAATGGAGAAACAGGAAGCGAAAATTTATCTGTACCTGGTGCACTGAAAGCGAAAGTCGCGCTGTGTACCATGGACTACTTCGTTGATTATTACTCACTTCCTGAAGTACTGAGTGTGTAATACAGTGTGTTACTGTGTAAATAGTGTGTGAAACTGTACATATTGTAATTTTTGTGATTTTTAACAGGTAATATTGCGACAATAAACATTTATTATGGAAACATTACAGACACATGTAATCACAGTTTCATGGAACATGAACGTTCTACTGTATACATATTGTAAAGGACACAAATATGCATCATATACAATAAAAAAATAAATAAAACTGCATTGGAAATACATAAAACAAATAATTGAAAATATATCTGTGGCAACACTCAGTGCTTGAATGGCACGCGCGACCATGTCTGGGTGATTCACGCACGGGCGACCAGGCCCTGGTGAGGTCACAGCACACCTTGTCCACGTCCCTACAGCAAAAGTAAGTGGAATTTGGTATTTATTTTTACATAGACATGTTCAGGGAAGGGAATGTATCATTTTACGAAGAAAAAAGGAATTTTTTGGGAACACTTTATTTCATGCACACCGGGGGGAATTTCACAATAAACTCAGCGCAGCATGGTGGTTAAGGCAGCGTCTGGGATCCTCTCGGACATAGGTTTGAACCCTCATCACGGCCCTTGTGGATTTGTTCATTTGATGCATCACACTATTGTGATTTTCTATGTGTATTTTTTTAGTCCCTTGTCAACATCAGTAACTTCCCTGTGTGTATGGAGAATGACGACTATCCTACCTACAAAGGAATTCTTCATAGACTTTAACCGTGCTCCACCAACTCCATACTATACTTGACCTCTATCCAATCTCTACAATATCATATTAACACTTTGGCGTACCCCGCGCGCCACCCCTTAACTGTGCGATTTGGGTCCCAGGGTGTCACAGGAGCGCGCGTAAATTTTGAAAAGTGTATACTCTCTTCAACTTTGTCACCTTAATTCTCGTCCTACGAGATTAAATTTGGTATCATTGTGTTCGCAATAAAATTTTCTACAGCACTAAATGCATATAAACTCCAAAAGCCAGGCTAATTACCCGCAGCAAACAGAGAAAGTGCGAATGAGTTACCCAGGAGCGCGCAAACGCGATAAAATGTTTTCACTATTTTCACTCTGGTCACCTCAATTTTCGTCCTAGGTCTTTCATTTTGGTCTCAATGGGTTCGCAATAGAATTCTCTAGAGGAACATTAGCATATAAAATAAAAAACCTGGTCACGCTCCAACCGCCGACGAGTTGAAGACGGGCCACGCGTTAGCCGCGAGTGAGCGCTCAGACGCCTTCCAGCTACATTCCCAATTCCCGCCCCTTTCAAGCCTTTCTTTCGCAATTTTCTTCCTGGAAAGGCCTTGTTCATGATCACTATCCATCGTGGAGTAAGCGTAGATAGTTTCTAAAGCCGCAGTAAGAAATATAGCCACGGAAAATAGCAGAAATGTTCACACGTTTGAGATGCGAGGGGAGGCGACATTGGTCACAACAGTGGAGCGAAAACAATGGGCCCACGGCGTGTGCCAAGCCGCCTGAGGGCCACGAGGCTCAACAAAGAAAATGGGAAGACATCGGCGCCCATTTTAAAACCAGTCCCCCCAAAACTGGATAAAAACCTGATTTTTGGCGATTATTTAAAGTGGATGACACAATGCTGCGTCATCCCCGGTATTACCGCCAGTAAACGGATGACGCAATGCTGCGTCATGCCCGGGCGAAAGTGTTAAATTGGGTATTAATTTTCAATAAGACATTGCCACATTTTTTCTCTCCTGATTAATACAAGATTCAGTATTGCTGGGATATAAAGTTATCTTACTCATACTTTCCTTTAGAGGTAGATACACAAATGCCCTCAGGCTAGGGCACTTATGCCCTAGTCTGAGGGCATTTATGAATCTGCGACTAATTTATGTATCGGCGACATTTACGTATCTGAGACTAATAAGTGCAAACAAACTGCACTTATTAGTGAGGTGTTGGAGGCACACTTCATACATAACTTCAAATTCAATTAACGAAGCCTAAAAGGCTTGGGAACTTGTACACTGTTGGTTTTAAGTTTAAAATGCAGGCCCAAAGAGTTGATGCTGAACCCCCATAAGTATAAAAATGTTAAAGCACATGCTACTTCAGGCTATTTCCTGTTCTTCCCTGTGCGTGACCGGTCAACTGGTACTACACACATCATCTTAAATTTTCAGTCACACCAGAATAAGTGCGACAGTGGAATCCACAAAAATTTACATGGATGCTGCCTCCATTCACAACTTTAAGAGCAAATACAGCACAAAACCTAAACACGAGATTTAATAGCTTACTACAGTAGACATAAAAAAAGCTTGGAGGCAGGGCATATAGGGATAAATCACATTCATCATTGTCACTGATAGATAAGATAGGCACACTCACAAATGGTAATAAATATACTCACAGTAGCAAAGGTGCAATGGAACAATCTCTTCTCAAAGTGGAGGCCTTCACTCAGAGGTAGCTCATAAGCTGAAAGTGTAAAATAATATGTATTATATTCATCAGGTGCAAAGGAGTAAACTGATTTTGAAACCACACTACTGTATTTTAAATATTTTCCTGAACAACAAAAATTGTTGTGAAAATAAGTACGTATGAGGGAACTGAGAATTTAGTTAGCAATGAACGAGAGGAGTTCAAAGTCAAGATTTTGTGGATCAGATATTTGCATCAAGACAACTAGAAGAAAAAGCCTATTAGGAAATTATAAGGTTTAAATGGCCATTATGGAGATTTTAGAATGTTAATAACACTTTACCCTACAGCTGCACATGTTGAACAGGAACAGTTGCGGCATATCTGACCACATTGCGCAAGTCAGAAATGATTTAGAGAGGAGTATAATATTCAAAAATCCTACGCAGGTACTAGTTCGGTACCGTGTGGTACTGGTACTAGAACACATGGCCGTGGTGTTGGTGGTGTCACCAACAGAACAGGTGTACTTTCAAAGTACAAGGATACCTAAGTTTTTGTAGTTAATCCATTCCCAAAGACAGTACGAAAACCGAAATGAATTTTTCCATAAAACCAGCGTTGAATGTAATGAAACGCCATTTGCTGGGTTAGACCCGGAGGCTCCCTGGAGCTTATCCTGGCTGATATGTTAATGTCAGACTTTGGCATCAGTTATGTGTATGGAGTTCTATGGGCCTACCGGAAGCATGGTAGGAAGCATGGTGTGGTTGGAAGCATTCTATGTCTGCCATCGACCGGGACAGGCACCCAGAAAGGTAAGCGTCCCGAAACAAATCCCAATTCTGGTGAAAATTGCTACCACAAGCTGAACAAGTGGATAGAACTCCCCTAAAAGAAACGAGCAAAAGATCATGACGTTACAAGTCGCCGCACCACTGACTGCGCAGCTCCCCATCTCCCTGGGAGGGGGAAGGAGCCCCAGACCTACTGCACTGGCTATACACCTGTTCTGAGGCTGGATGTCAAAAAATGCAAAAAACCTCCGTCCCTCCCTCCCTCCGGTCGGGAGGGATGCCGGGGAACCTTCGGGTCTCACCCAGAAAATGGCGTTTCATTACATTCAACGCTGCTTTTCTGGGGGAGCCTCTTCGGCTCCCCAGAGCTAACTACCCACAGAGGAAATAAGAGAGACCTATCCGGGAGGAGGTCGCTGCACACTCAACTCAAAGTCGAGACAACTGGCTGCAACTGCCAACCCAAGGTAACATAAGCCAGAAATGGGCCCGGGAACGACCACGAGATATCGAGCAGCCAGGACCCTGTACGACCGCCAAAAGCCCCGTGGCCAAGTGTCAGCCAGGACATGTCGCCAAGACGGCAGCAAGAGCAGCGAATCTACGAACGTCATGGGCACAGGGATAGAACGCAGGCTGGCTAGCTTTAATAACACGGCGGACAACCTGGGAGACCCTCACCCACAAATAGGGAAGAAGGGAACCAGATCAATCCAAAGCACGCCCCGAACACAGAAGCTGTGGAGCGCAAATAACAGCGGAGGGCCGCAACCGGACACAAAACACGATGCACCCCCAGCCCGACCAACCAAACACCAACAAACCAAGGACCCCTCCGGAAAGCAGCAGTCTCATTCTGTGCTAGAAAAGAGGGAGACGGCCACAACCGAACAAACCTATCGCCATGACCGAAGGAGCAGAAACCCCTGCGCCGGAGGAGAGCAGGAAGCTCAACGACCCAACCCCTAGAGGCAAATGCCAACAGGAAAAGAGCCTTCGAGAAACAAACCCGAACCAAAAGGGCTGCAACAAACCGAGGATAAGAAGAAAGAACACGCAATCCAAAGACCAGGACAGCTCAGGAGGCGCATGAGCAAGCCGGAGATGAAACAAAGCAGGAGACAGCTTACGAAACGGCGCAGAAGTAACACCAAGACCGAAAGCAAGCTGAAGCGGCTCCGCCAACGCCGTACGAAACGAGGCGACAGTATGCGGCAAGAAGACGGCCCCAAACTTCTACTAGAAAAAGACAAGGCAACACCAACAAATGCAGCTACCTAGGATGGGACAGAAGGAAAAGGAAGGACCGCCAAAAAAAACCATACTGCCGCCAAGAAGAAGCACGCAGGTGGGACACCAACAACGAAGCCACCTGACCACCAACCTAAGTTGAGAGACTCGAGGCAGAACCTCAACAGCCCTGTCAAGGTTCATTCGAGCCTAGGAAGAGGCGGAGCTGCGGGAAGATCTCGGGTGTGACCACCGAGCAAGCACAGCCGGAAACCCAAGCCGGCAAAGGAGGAGATGGAACGTTTGACGAACAGAAAACTTCCCA
Organism: Procambarus clarkii; assembly: GCF_040958095.1. Taxonomy (NCBI): domain Eukaryota; kingdom Metazoa; phylum Arthropoda; class Malacostraca; order Decapoda; family Cambaridae; genus Procambarus; species Procambarus clarkii. The sequence continues at coordinate 34,290,811 of NC_091198.1, forward strand.
ACGTGAGCAAGCTCGCCAGAAGATCCGAGACTACGGGTCCGACGCCAGAGAAGGGACACCACGAGATCCTGAAAATGCCAACAGGCAGGGCAAGCTAGGAAAACAGGAACCCAAACCTGGCAACAGAAGGGCCAAAAGCCACAAACAAAACACACAACAGTGTGTAGGAGAAAACGAGAAAAAGAAAAAACAAGAAAAGAGAAATTCTCCAAAAAGAATTCAAGCATGATCATTATTAGGCAGGAGACACTGGTAAACTGAGTGTGGTGGACCCATACACGTGTATGAACAAACTCCAAACACCGAGGCAAACAACGAGTACCGAATCGAATTTTTCGGAGAAATTTGAAAAACCGAGTACCAAAAAATACGAGAACAGGGGGCATACTAGAACCGAGGTTCCACTGTACATCTGCACACCAAGTAAGGCAAAGTAGGGAGATTGAGTGTGAACTTTGTGCCACAAATTCCAACATTTGATGATACAGATGTTGGGGTTATTGACCTTTTCCCTTATATGATTCATATGAACTACTGTATTTTTGGTACACTTTGACAAGCCACGCATGGCACATAATGCTCAGAAAACAAAGAGGTATGCTCACAAGCTCAATGGAACAGAGGATATAACACCATATTCACAATTGCAGCAGTGGAGGAACACCACAGTACCAAAATTTTGTGTGTTTTTTGCTCTCTCTATGACGAAGCATTCAGTGAAACATGTAATCCAGTAAAACATGTAAGGCCTTGGTAAGTTAGGCAGGCCACCACCCTCCAGCTCTTTTACTGATGTAGTCGTGCTGAGTGGTCGCTGTCACTCTGGCTCCATGTTCTCGTTTTCTTTGGTGTTTCGCCCTTGCAGCAGTGTCATGAAACGAATGTGCGCATGTTACCAGGAGTTTCGAGTACTGGAGCAGCATGTGCCTAAGGCTTTCTTTCCTAGGTGCTCCGTGAGTACAATACTGCCCTTGCATCTCAGGGTAATCTTCCCTGTGGCATTTGGGAAACACTCCCCATTAGAGGACCTTCTTCGCTTGTGGTTGTTCTTACCCTTGGGGTGAGTTGGGAGTCTTGGGCTTTCTGCCTTGCCCCCAGGTAGGGGCGTGTTTGTTTGCTGTTGGGGCACACTGTGGCTAGCACAACCTGTATTGCTATCATGCGGCGGCAAATGTTTCTCTCTGGCTGTTAGTTGTGAGGTTTGGGGGAGTCTTTCGTTTTCACTTTGGAATTTTAGCCTGTTGTGGCAGTGGAGGTCTGCCTAGCTCCTTATTAGGCTTAGCCTAAGTTGTGGTGGTGGTCATCTTCTGTTGCCCCCAAGGTATCACAACTGCTACTTGCAGTCAGTTTGCCTGCTTCGGACAGGGTTTATCGGCTTAACTGGCCCCAGTGCCTGGGCTTCCCATGGGGCTTATTCACTCTACGGGCCCTGCAAAACCCATGGGCTCGGTCGTACCTTCGTGGTACTTCCGAGCTCACTCTCGCCTTGGGCGAAATTGTGGGTTGTCCATCGCCCCTGCCTCAGGGAGACGAACATCCATCATGCTGCCTGTGGGTCGGGGACACTTGTGACCCAGGGTCTGGCGGGATTTGTTCCCCGCTAGTGCACCTATTATTTATTTCCTTCTTTAGTGATCTTTGGGATCAGGCGGCAGCCGTGTTGCACGATCGGTTCTCCTTATTGCAACAGGCCAGGTTGGTTGCCTAGTTGCAAGCCCATGCAGCTGCCCCGCTTGGGTTTTTGGGCATTGGTTGTTTCGGTCTTGGTTCAGGCCTTGGTTCAGTCTTTTCCTCCTCCCCTTTTTCCAGCTCCCAAATGTCTGAGGGGTTTGGAGTTGGGGCGGGTTTTTGTTCTTCGGGGGCTGCCCCTTCCAATGTGGTGAAACCCCCTCTTTCCCACCAGGACTTCTGCGTCGATCCAGCAAACTCTTCTTCGAAGCCTATTCCCTGGACTCTGCCTTCCCTTTTGGGGCGGTCGGCATGGATAAGGGCTCTGCCTCCCGGGGCTGCTTCAGCAGGGGAGGTTTTTTTTTGTACCCTCTTTCTCTTTATGAGTGTGTTAGGTGCAGCTCCCCCTCCCCCACCCCCCAGTTCATTTTCGAGGGCCTTTGGTTTTCTCGGATTTGTTCCTTCTGAGGTTTTCTTCCTCTTGAATTACCTCTGCGGAGGTTCAGGGGGATATTCCATGCTTACCTCCTGTGGGACCCGGCTTCCACTTCAGTGCTGGATCCGGTTTCTTTTCAGTTCAGCTCCTCTTCCCATCTTGGGGGCATTCCGTGGTGCCTATGTTTTCTGGGTGGCAGACTCTTCCTTCTTTCTCTCTGGGCTCAGCGTAGCTATTGTCATACCTGCACTCTTGAGTGGCGGGAGGTTTCCAAGGTGTTGCTGGTGTTTTTGGGGGGCTCTTTGGAGTTTATCAATGAGTAATCAATGAGTTTATCAATGAGTTTATCAATGAGTGAGGGTGAAGAGTACCTCTTCACCCTCACACTTCCTTGTGATGTTGGTCTGGTGCAGCTGCATTCTTGGGCTCCCACTCTTTCGGCTGCTTTGGTGGCTGATGACTTCGACCTTTTGGGCTTTAGGCCACTGTCTTGCATTTCTTTCTTCTTCTGTAGCTGTCTTCGGATTGACTTTTGGAGAAGGTGAGAGCGCGGGGTGGGGAGACCTCGGCTCGGGTCCTGGTCTCTGCTGCTTGTAATTACCTAAGTGTAGTTACAGGATGAGAGCTACGCTCGTGGTATCCCGCTTCCCAGCACTCTTTGTCATATAACGCTTTGAAATTACCGACGGTTTTGGCCTCCACCACCTTCTCACTTAACTTGTTCCAACCGTCTACCACTCTGTTTACAAAAGTGAATTTTTGTATATTTCTCCGGCAGCTTTGTTTCGTTAGTTTAAATCTATGACCTCTTGTTCTTGAAGTTCCGGGTCTCAGGAATTCTTCCCTATCAATTTTATCGATTCCTGTTATTATTTTGAACGTAGTGATCATATCGCCTCTTTTTCTTCCATCTTCTAGTTTTTGCATATTTAATGCCTCTAACCTCTCCTCGTAGCTCTTGTCCTTCAGTTCTGAAGCCACTTAGTGGCATGTCGTTGCACCTTTTCCAGTTTGTTGATGTGCTTCTTAAGATATGGGCACCATACAACAGCTGCATATTCCAGCTTTGGTCTAATAAAAGTCATGAACAATTTCTTTAGTATTTCGCCATCCATGTATTTAAAAGCAATTCTAAGGTTAGAAAGTGTAGCATAGGCTCCTCCCACAATGTTCTTAACACTTTCGCGCTTTCGAGTAGAGATAACTCGTCACTGGTTTTTCTTACGATTCCGCATAACTGCCTACTTTTCTCGTCAATCGAAAAAATATTTCTATAAATTCCATTCTTTAACCGAAATGGATGGGGATACTCTCAGATTGTTCTCCATGAAATTCCCGTTCTCCCTCACCGAACACATGGCATCTCGGCCTACCCAGTCACGTGGTCGGCCCATTGTTTTGTTGACACGCCAAGTGCCCACACTGTGCTCCCCTCTCGCGGCAAACGTGACCCGTTTTACGCATTTATTTCCGTTCCGTTTCCGTTCTCGTGTACCTAAAACCCATTCAATACCTTCAACATGGATGCTGCACCAGGAACAAGCAGTGGAACGCAAAACAAAGGTAGGAAATCTAGGAAAGTAGAAGAGATCGCCAGGATTTTCGATCTGTATCGTGGGGTCAATCTCACTCCATCCAAGATTCCCGACGTTGTTGAAGCCTTTTCAGGGTCTTCTGATGATGATTTGGAGGCTGACGAACTGGAAAATGATGTTCTTTATGAGGTTTCCTCAAGTGATGAAGATATTTCGAGTGAGAGTGAGGATGAGAGTGATGAAGAAGCCCCAGCCCCGCCACGCGGTGACCGCACGTGTCCGGTACCAAAGAGGGCTAGGCTGGGTGATGAGTGGAATCGTAGCAATACTCCTCCCATCGTTGATAACTTTACTGCAACCCCTGGCCTAACAGTTCCACTACCTGCTACTCCATTGCAGTTTTTACAATTATTTTTCACTAGAGCAGTGGTTGAATACTTAGAGTATGAAACAAATTTGCATGCCACACACGTCATACATCTCATGGCTGAGTCAGCAAGAAAAACGTGGAAACCAGTGTCGGTGAAAGAAATGGCCCGATATTTGGCCCTGTGCATACTGATGGGCATAGTGAAGATGCCTACAATGAGGATGTACTGGCAGACGAATCAGATGTGGCATTGTCGATTCTTCAACTTGTTTATGTCGTCTGCTCGGTTCCAACACATTTCTAAGTTCTTCCACATGTTTACACATGTGGCACACTTAGACTACAACGTGGCGCCCCCAAGGATCTGCAACAAGTTGTAAAGGGTAAAATGGCAACCGACACGACCGTATACATGCGTAAGGATAACACCTTTGTTATAGTTTGGAAGGACAAGCGCCCCGTCTCTGTCATCACCAATATCCACAATGCCGACACTACTCAAGCACAGCGCAGGAAACGCGTTCGTAAAGGTGACGGGAGAACTGGAGTAGAAACTGTGAAAATGAACAAACCCAAGGCCATAGTGGATTACAATAAGTTCATGAAAGGTGTTGATCATTTTGATCAAATGGTCAAATATTATGAGTTTGCAAGAAAAACCCACAAATGGACCAAGAAGATCACTTTCTATTTTCTGCAAATGGCCATGCACAATGCATACGCATTGTATAACCACTACTCAACAGATACAAAAAAACTAACACTATTAGAGTTTCACGCAGTAGGAATAAAAGCCTTATTGGCGTGGAACAGCAAGGAATGGCCAACAACAACAAGTATACCACATGTTCCCGACATAGATGCCAGCGCAACTCCTCCTGCTGACGCGGCAGTTTCAACACCCGGGCCATCTGGTGCTAGGCGTCCTCTGTTCACCTCAACACCTCAAGCCCACTCATCAACCACAAATTCTGAAATGGACATTGAGGACATAGAACCACTTGATGTTTCTGATTTCATAGAAGATTCTACTACAAGTTTGGTGGTTCCTGTAGAAGACAATATTCTTCCAGTGAATCCAAAAAATACAAGAATTATAGATTCAGAACAACGTCTCAACTACAAGTTGACGCATGAACTCGTGCACTTGGCTAAAAAAAAAAGATGCCGTGTTTGTTACAAGTCTGGCAAAAGGAGGGACGTGATATATGGATGTAAAACTTGTGATGTGGCACTGTGCGCTGCGCCTTGCTACACAAGGTACCACCGAAGAAAGATATTTTGGGTGGAGAAAAAATAACCACCGGCAACAGCTTCACTCCACCTAAGAAACATCAGATGAGCAACTTCAGGATCAGAAGCCTGAAGATGGTGGAGTGAAGAAAAAATGCTCAACTGTTGATCTTCAATCAACATAGACAGGGTAAGTACACCTATTTGGAATTTTTTATCATCTATAAGAAGTTGTATTATATACGTTTTGTAGAGAATTTATTTGTGAATTTTTTGGTACCAGAATGAATATTATATCACATAAACTTCTATGAGTAAAAAAAAAAAACACAAAGTATGTTTGGGGGTGTGGAGGGTGTGGCTCTGGGTGTGGCGGTCGTGTGGCAGTGGGTTCCCTTTAGCCGTTGATATATCCAACACGTGGGAAATATTTGTATGTGTTATGTATATGTCTGTGTAGGGAATTTTGCTGCGATCACTGTCATACAAATTATAAAATGTTTCAACAAGTATAAACATGAGAAACATCAAACGAACGAAAACAATGCGTTCGTTTCTGCCGTGAACGCATACTGAGCGACGTGGTTCTATATTTGGCGCTTCTCTTACACATGCTTTGTACAAATGTTATACATTTCATCTTATAGAAAATTTTATTGCGAACACATTGGTATAAAAAAGAAATACGTACATAGAAAAGTAGGGTCAGGAAACGTATAAATGTATAAACTTTCCAAGCATGATTTCCCCCCTGTGTTTTCGCCAGTGCGCTCGCGGCTAACTACTCTCCACTTCCCACACTCTTGCGGGTGGGCAATTACCTATATTAAACATTCATATGCATATGTCCGTGTAGAGAATTTTATTGCGATTCCAATGATACCAAAATTAGCGATGTAGGACAACTGTAGGCTTCGCAACCATTAAGAGAGTGGAAACATTTTGTTGCTGTTTGGCGCTCTCGGCGAGTGATCTGCATAGTTTTTTATTTGGTGTTGATACTCCTTATGCTTGGGCGGCATTTTATAGGTATGCTCTTATAGACAATTTCATTGTGAACACAGCGATACCAAATTTAAATACGTGCACCTTCAATTATTGTCAGGACAGTCAAAAGAGTGTACACTTTTTCGGTCTTACGCGTAGGGGCGCGAAGTGCCGAAAGCATCTAGGGTATTGATTTTTTTTGAGCGCCGAGAGCGCGAAAGTGTTAATGTGGTCCTCAGGGCGACAGTTTTCTATCTACAACCACCCCTAGATCCCTTTCTTTGTCAGAATTCTTTAAAGATTTCTCACATAATTTATTGGTTGTGTGGGGTCTATGTTCTCCAATTCCACATTAAATAACATAGCATTTATTCACATTAAATTCCATTTGCCAAGTATTGCTCCATATACTTATTTTGTCCGGGTCTTCTTGAAGGGCATGAAAATCATCTTATCTTACCTATTATCTTAGCATCATCAGCAAACACATTCATGTAATTCTGTATTCCCACTGGCATATCGTTTATGTAGACAATGAACATTACCAGTGCAAAACTGAACCCTGTGGTACTCCACTCGTGACATTCCTCCAATCCGATACCTTGCCTCTGAATACAGCCCTCATTTTTCTGTCAGTTAGGAAATTTTTCATCCATGTTAGTAGCTTACCTGTCATCCCTCCAATATGTTCCAGTTTCCAGAACAACCTCTTATGGGGAACTCTGTCGAAAGCCTTTTTTAGGTCCAGATAGATGCAGTCAACCCAACCATCTCTTTCCTGTAAAATCTCTGTGGCTCGATCATAAAAACTGAGTAAGTTCGTTACACAGGATCTTCCAGTTCGAAAACCATACTGTCTGTCTGATATTACATCGTTTTCCTCCAGGTGTTCTACCCATTTAGTTTTAATTATTTTTTCCAATATTTTCACTATTACACTTGTCAATGATACAGGTCTATAATTAAGGGGGTCTTCCCTGCTTCCACTTTTGTAGATTGGAACTATGTTAGCCTTTTTCCACACATCAGCTACAACTCCTGTACACAGGGATGCGTGAAAAATCAGTTGAAGTGGAATGCTGAGCTCAGTTGCACATTCTCTCAGAACCCATGGTGAAACTGCATCTGGACCAACTGCTTTGTTCTTACTTAGCTCCTTGAGCATTTTTTCCACTTCGTCTCTAGACACCTCTATGTGCTCTATGTTATTCTCTGGAATTCTTATTGTGTCTGGTTCCCTACAGATTTCATTTTGTACAAACACACTTTGGAACTTTTCGTTTAGTGTTTCACACATTTCCTTTTCATTTTCCATGAATCTATTTTCCATTTTCAACCTCTGAATATTATCCTTTACCTGTAATTTGTTGTTTATGAATTTATAGAATAGACCTGGTTCTGTTTTACATTTGTCTGCAATCCCTTTTTCAAAATTTCTTTCTGCCTCTCTCCTCACTGCAGTGTAGTTGTTTCTCGCATCTTTGTATCGTTGGTATGTTTGGGGGTTTGGCCTCTTCCTGTATTGATTCCATTTTTGTGTCTTTTGGTCTCTGGCCCTCTCGCAATTTCTATTGAACCAATCCTGTTTCCTACTTCTGCATCTCTGTTTTGGTATAAATTTTTTTGTGCCTTTATCATATATTTCCCAAAACTTAACATACATCTCATTCACTTCCTTGCCTAGTAACAAGTCTGTCCAATTATACTCGCTAAAAAAATTTCTAAGGTTGCCATAATGTCCTTTCCTGAAGTCAGGTTTTCAACTGCTTCAACCTCCTTATTTTCTTCCAGATTATAACACATTGCATACTTTATTCCCAAAAAGACATGGTCACTTTTACCCAAGGGAGGAAGGTACTGAATGTCAAATCTCTCTTCCTCCTTCCTGGTAAATATCAAATCTAGCATGGAGGGAACGTCCCCTTTCCTCATCCTCGTAGCTTGCTTAACATGTTGATACAAGAATGTTTCCAGGATGAGGTCTACAAATCTACAGGTCCAAAAATCTTCTGTTTTAGCTTCATATGCTTCCCAGTCTATGGATTTCAAGTTGAAGTCACCGACTATCAACAGTCGTGATCTATCATTATCCACTCTCGCTATAATCTCTCTCATTATTGTTATAAGTAAGTAAGTAATTATCAAAAGAAGGCACCAAACCGGGAAGGCTATGTAGCACCATCAAAGACGCAAAATAATCAGAGGGCGCTAAATATCACCAAGGATGCCAATACGAGAACAAAAACGCATAAGGCGAACGATATCAAAAGTATCCGAGTCACCAAGAATTCTATCGAGGGACAGGTGACCGCGAGGGGCGGTCGGAAAGCAAGACATACGCTCGTCCTGGAAGTCAGGACATTCAAGAAGGACATGCACAACCGTAAGAGGGACAATGCAACTAGGACAATAAGGAGCAGGGCGGCGCTCCATCAAGTGACCATGGGTTAAGCGAGTATAGCCAATACGCAACCTCGCCAGAGCTGTTTCCCACCGCCGGTTACGGTGGATGGAGGACTGCCACGAGGAAACACAACATTTAAGAGTACGTAGCTTGTTACCAGTAACAGACAACCAAGAAGCCTGCCAACGGGTAAGGACTGAGGAATGGATAACCGGGTAAAAGTCGGAATACGGAATGCCCTTACGAGAGATGGGACAAGAGCGGACAGCTTCCTTGGCGGCAGCATTCGCACGCTCATTTAAAGACACACCAATATGGCTGGGAACCCAACAAAACTCAACCGACTTAAATTTACTATGAACGAGAAACAGCCAATGCTGGATCTCGACAACCACTGGATGAACTGGATTAAAGGACCCGAGAGCCATGAGGGCACTACGAGAGTCAACAACAACTACAAAGGAAGACTGACAACGAGAAAGTAGGAGACGAAGAGCATAGAGAATAGCATAAAGTTCCGCTGTAAAGATGCTAGTCTCCGGAGGCAAGCGACACATATAAGTGCGATCAGGAAAAACAACAGAGTAGCCAACACAGTCCGCTGACTTAGACCCATCGGTGAAGACAGAAACGGAGTGGGAGTGAGAAGAAAAGTGCTCGAGGAAAAGGCGTTTTAGAACCGTAGGAGGGGTAAAAGCTTTAGTGATACGGGTCAAGGAAGTACAAAACCGCGGAAGAGGGACCCTCCACGGGGGCAAAGAAGGAACAACACGAGGAGAAACATCAGAAATACGAACGGAAAGAGAATCCTGCAGGCGAGATAACCGGACAGAAAGAGGGAGGTGGTGAAGAGGAACAGGAACCGCAGGAGGGGTAAAAGTTAAAGCACGACAGAGGCGAGAGGAAGGATGTTGCAAGGACCGCGCAAGATAGCGAAGACAGTAGCGATCACGGCGGTCCTGGAGAGACAGGAAGCCAGTGTCAACATATAAGCTATGGACGGGAGTCGAACGAAAGGCACCAGAACTGAGGCGCAACCCAGTATGGTGCAAAGCATCAAGACGGCAAAGAGTAGAAGGAGAAGCAGACGAGTAAGCAGGGCAACCATAATCGAGCTTAGACAGGACGAGAGAGGAATGTAAAGCAAGGAGAGTGCGCCTATCTGGCCCCCAAGAAGTATGGGACAAGACCCGAAGGAGGGTAAGGGCCTTAGAGCACTCAACACGGAGGTAAGAGATATGGGGAGACCAAGACAAACGAGTGTCAAGAATAACCCCAAAAGCTTCGCGGAATCTTTGTATTCAAGGGGATGACCATAAAGTGACAAAGAGGGACGAAGAACAACCCGTTTCCGCGTAAATGTCATGGCACAAGTCTTAGAAGTAGAGAACTTGAAGCCATGATCAGTGGCCCAAGACGACACGGCATCAATTGCAAGTTGAAGCCGGCGTTGAAGGAGAGGCGAATCATCACCCTGACAACAAAGGGTAAGATCATCGACATAGAGAGCGGAGAAGACACCAGAAGGAAGAGAGGAAAGAAGACCATTGAAGGCAACCAGAAAAAGAGTAGTGCTCAGAACACTACCCTGGGGCACACCTTCGTATTGCTGAAAAGAGGGAGAGAGAGCGGTACCAAGGCGCACCCGAAAGGAACGACGAGAGAGGAAGCTGCGGAGAAAGAGAGGGAGATGACCACGAAGGCCAAAAGAATGAAGTTGAGATAGGATATGATAACGCCAAGTGGTGTCGTAAGCCTTTTCCAGGTCAAAAAGGACGGCAACAACGGAGGTCTTCGCAGCAAAAGCAGTACGAATATAGGCCTCCAAGTTCACCAGGACATCTGTCGTGCTGCGGCACTTGCGGAAACCAAATTGAGAAGGGGAGAGGAGGTGATGGTGTTCCAGGAACCACATCAGACGAACGTTAACCATACGTTCAAAGAGTTTGCAGACACAACTTGTGAGAGCAATAGGGCGAAAGTCCTTAGGGGAAGTACCCAGAGACCCCGGTTTGCGAACAGGGAGGACAACGGCATCGAGCCAGTCCTCAGGGACTGACGACGACTCCCAGATCCGATTATACAGACTCAGTAAATACTGAGACGTGCTTGGAGAGAGATGGCGAAGCATCTCATAATGAATACCATCGGAGCCCGCCGCCGTAGAACCGCAGAGGGCCAGGGCAGAACGAAGTTCAGAGAGAGAGAAGGGATCATTATAGGGAAGCTGAAGATGAGTGCAGAAATCTAAAGGACGAGACTCAAGGACAGGTTTACGAAGAAGGAAAGATTGGGGAAGATGAAGACCAGAGCTAACAGAAGAAAAGTGGCAACCCAGTTCGGAAGCGACCTGCAACGGGTCCGCCACAAGAGTATCATGGAGGTGAAGGACCGGTGAAACATCGGGAATGAACTTACCCGCTATCTTGCGGATACGCTACCAGATCTGGGCCAGAGGGATTTCGGACGTAATTGTTGGGACATAAGATGCCCAACATTCACGTTTAGCCGTACGGATGGCCCTACGGGCCACCGCACTCGCTTTCCGAAAGAAAAGAAAAGAATCGGTCGTCTGCCTACGGCGGTGCCTCTTCCAGGCTGCACGCTTACAGCGGACAGCCCGAGCACAGTCCGCATTCCACCATTATGGTGACCCTAGAAATTTTTTCAGTGAGTATAATTGGACAGACTTGATGCTAGGCAAGGAAGTGAATGAGATGTATGGCAAGTTTTGTGAAATATATGATAAAGGCACAACAAAATTTATACCAAAACAGAGATGCAGAACTAGGAAACAGGATTGGTTCAATAGAAATTGCGAGAGGGCTAGAGACCGAAAGACACAAAAATGGAATCAATACAGGAAGAGGCCGAACCCCCAAACATACCAGCGATACAAAGATGCGAGAAACAACTACACGGCAGTGAGGAGAGAGGCAGAAAGAAATTTTGAAAAAGGGATTGCGGACAAATGTAAAACAGAACCAGGTCTATTCTATAAATTCATAAACAACAAATTGCAGGTAAAGGATAATATTCAGAGGTTGAAAATGGGAAATAGATTCACGGAAGATGAAAAGGAAATGTGTGAAACACTAAACGAAAAGTTCCAAAGTGTGTTTGTACAAAATGAAATCTTTAGGGAACCAGATACAATAAGAATTCCAGAGAACAACATAGAACACATAGAGGTGTCTAGAGACGAAGTGGAAAAAATGCTCAAGGAGCTCGGTAAGAACAAAGCAGCTGGCCCAGATGGCGTTTCACCATGGGTTCTGAGAGAATGTGCATCTGAGCTCAGCATTCCACTTCACCTGATCTTTCAGGCATCCCTGTGTACAGGAATCGTAGCAGACGGGTGGAAACAGGCTAACATAGTTCCAATCTACAAAAGTGGCAGCAGGGAAGACCCCCTCAATTATAGACCTGTATCATTGACAAGTGTAATAGTGAAAGTATTGGAAAAACTAATCAAAACTAAATGGGTAGAACACCTAGAGAGAAATGATATAATATCAGACAGACAGTATGGTTTTCGATCTGGAAGATCCTGTGTATCGAATTTACTCAGTTTCTATGATCGAGCCACAGAGATATTACAGGAAAGAGATGGTTGGGTTGACTGCATCTATCTGTACCTAAAAAAGGCTTTCGACAGAGTTCCACATAAGAGGTTGTTCTGGAAACTGGAAAATATTGGAGGGGTGACAGGTAAGCTTCTATCATGGATGAAAAATTTTCTGACTGATAGAAAAATGAGGGCAGTAATCAGAGGCAATGTATCAGAATGGAGAAATGTCACAAGTGGAGTACCACAGGGTTCAGTTCTTGCACCAGTGATGTTTATTGTGTACATAAATGATCTACCAGTTGGTATACAGAATTATATGAACATGTTTGCTGATGATGCTAAGATAATAGGAAGGATAAGAAATTTAGATGACTGTCATGCCCTTCAAGAAGACCTGGACAAAATAAGTATATGGAGCACCACTTGGCAAATGGAATTTAATGTTAATAAATGTCATGTTATGGAATGTGGAATAGGAGAACATAGACCCCACACAACCTATATATTATGTGAGAAATCTTTAAAGAATTCTGATGAAGAAAGAGATCTAGGAGTGGTTCTAGATAGAAAACTAATAGAAAACTATCACCTGAGGACCACATAAAGAATATTGTGCAAGGAGCCTATGCTATGCTTTCTAACTTCAGAATTGCATTTAAATACATGGATGGCGATATACTAAAGAAATTGTTCATGACTTTTGTTAGGCCAAAGCTAGAATATGCAGCTGTTGTGTGGTGCCCATATCTTAAGAAGCACATCAACAAACTGGAAAAGGTGCAAAGACATGCTACTAAGTGGCTCCCAGAACTGAAGGGCAAGAGCTACGAGGAGAGGTTAGAAGCATTAAATATGCCAAAACTAGAAGACAGAAGAAAAAGAGGTGATATGATCACTACATACAAAATAGTTACAGGAATTGATAAAATCGACAGGGAAGACTTCCTGAGACCTGGAATTTCAAGAACAAGAGGTCATAGATTTAAACTAGCTAAACACAGATGCCGAAGAAATATAAGAAAATTCACCTTCGCAAATAGAGTGGTAGACGGTTGGAACAAGTTAAGTGAGAAGGTGGTGGAGGCCAAGACCGTCAGTAGTTTCAAAGCGTTATATGACAAAGAGTGCTGGGAAGACGGGACACCACGAGCGTAGCTCTCATCCTGTAACTACACTTAGGTAATTACCAGGGAACGCACTTCCGTGGACCCCGAGAGGAAGAGCGAGGAATAGAGCGGAGGGCAGCGTTGAAGACAGTGTCATGAAAAAGGAGGAGAGCGCGAGAGAGAGGCAGAAGGGAGAGGTCAGAGAGAGCAGCACTGAGGGTAAATAGGGTCCAGTCTGCCTTAGCAAACTGCCACCTAGGGAAAGAGAGGGAAGGGCGAAAAGAGAAAAAGGAAACAAGGATGGGGAAATGATCACTTCCATGGAGGTCATCAAGAACCTGCCACGTGAAATCTAAGTAAAGAGAAGAAGAGCAGAGAGAAAGATCAAGACAAGAAAGGGTGCGAGTCCGAGAGTCCAAATGAGTGGGCTCACCAGAATTCAGAAGAGACAGGGAAGAAGATAGGAGAAACGGCTCAAGGAGGCGACCCCGGGTATTCGTCAGAACGTCACCCCAAAGAGAATGACGACAATTGAAGTCACCCAGCAGGAGCACAGGCTCCGGCAAGGAGTCTAGAAGGTGTTTCAAATCAGGAAGAGAGAGCGGGACACTCGGGGGGAGATAAATGGAACAAACTGTGTACCATTTCCCCACAAAGATACGAGCAGCAGAACAATGGAGATGCGAAGGAAAAAGTAAAGGAACAAAGGGAACATCTGCACGAATCAAGAGAGCAGAAGAATTAGAAGCCCCAGCAATGGCTGGGGGGGGGGGGAGAAAGGAATAGCCACGAAAACGACCAGGACGAGCACCAAGCATTGGCTCCTGGAGACAGACACAAAGGGGCGAAAACCGCGAAATCAGAAGTTGGAGTTCGAGGAAATTGGCGTAATAACCTCGAACGTTCCATTGAAGAATGGACAACGACGAGAAGAGAAAGGACAAAAACAGAAAACAAGGAAGAAACAAAGGCGAAAGAGCAACAGAGCACGTTAAAGAGTATCAGGGTCGGGATCAGGGTCAGCAAAGTCAGGGTTAGGGGGCATGGGCAAACTGAGCAAAGACGGAGGGAAGGAAACGGGAGAACAGATCAGAGGTGGGCGGGCGGGGTCCGGAGGAGGAGGAGGAAGAGGAGGAGACAACGGAGAGGAGCAGTCAAGGACAGCAGTAGGAAGAGGGGGAGTAGAAAGAGGGGAGCGCACCCCAGCAAGAGCAGCAACCGAAAGGGAAGCAGGGGCCAAAGAAACCTCCATAGCAGGAACAGGGGGCGCAACCACTGAAACGGGAGGGGAAGGAGCAACAGAGCCAAAAGTAGGAGCTAAGGAAGAAAGCGAAGCCTTCTTACCCGCCGGGGAAGAGGAAGGAGAGGAGCCAGGCTTACGCTTCTGACTTAAAGAGACAGGTGTCCCAGCAACTACGTACCGGGCAACGGATTCCAGTGTCTCAACAGGAGAAGCCGAACGAGAGCACACACGACGGCCGTTAGGAGAGCGATGGACATCCGCCTGCACCGACAGGCGGCGGGGAGAGCCGATAGATGGAGGAAGAGGATGGGAAGGAGGATCGGAGGGGGACGAGGAAGAAGACACAGGAGACATGACAGACCGGGTTGAAAGAAGGGGAACCCCAGACAGAGGACCAGGAGGGGGACCTCTCAGGAAAGAACTCAAAGGAACAGAGGAGGGGGCAGTGGGCGTATCAGGGTCCAAGGCCCAGAAACGGTTGAGAGTCTGAGGAAGGGGGGAAGGACGAGGAGAGGAAGAGCGCAACACGCGAGCATAAGAGATGTTAGTATAAGGCGGGAGCCGGCGAACCTGGCGCCTCGCCTCAGGAAAAGACAAACGCTCCCGGTGCTTCAGGTTAAGGACGGCCGCCTCAAGCTTGTAATGGACACAGGCACGGGAGAACGTAGGATGGGCCTCACCGCAGTTCTGGCAGCGAGCTTGGGGAGAAGTGCACTCCGACTTAGAGTGACCTTCACTCCCACACAAAGGACAGAGAGAGACAGTCCCAGAGCAGCGGAGGGCACCATGCCCAAACCTCCAGCACTTATTACAAAGTCGAGGAGAAGGAATATACTCCTGGACAGAGCACCTAGCACCAGCAAGAATGACAGAGGATGGAAGGGTCCTACCATCAAAGGTGATCTTCACAACGCGAAGGGGTTGACGGCGACGACCACGAGGGGGGACGAGTAAACGAGTCAACCTGGAGGACAGAATGGCCTTGGGCATCAAGGATATGCCGAATATCATCGTGGCAATCCTGCAGATTCCGAACACCGGTTGCAACATGGGGTGGGAGGAGAATAGTGCCAACACTGGAATTCATCTGAACGTTCTTGGAGACCCGAACAGGGATCTCGCCAAGGCAAGATAAGGCAGCCAAGCGGGAAGCCGCATCCTGAGAAGGAGCAGCAACAACACGTGTACCGAGACGAGTGGGGTTGAAAGTAACACACGCATCCACGGAATCTACAAGATGCCGATGGAGGGAGAAATCGTCAGGAGGCGCAGAATCAAGAGGGAGGAGATCAAAGTATTTGGCCCATGAAGCAGGACCAAACAAGGCCTGATACGCATCAGCACGGGAAGGAATCGAGCGAGTGCGGTTGGGGCGCGAACGGCGTTGAGAACCCCTAGAGAGAGAGGGGTCAAAAGGCGCAGTAGTCACAACGAAAGACTTAGCCACACCAGGGGACGAAGTGGTCACCACCGGGGGCTGGAGGCTCGACCCAACCTCAGAGGAGGGAGGGGAGCTGGGGGAAGAAGTCAGGATGGTCAAAGGAGGAGCAAGGTCGGGGCCCAACGCAGCGGGAGCTACAGTGCCTGGTCTTCCAATACAGGCCGACTCGGGGGCTTGGTTGCCCACCCCACGAGCCTGAGAGGGTACAACGGAAACATTCAACGACATAGAGACGAAAAGTGACAAATTCATCCACGAATGTGCCCCCATACCCACCATGGAGCCACAATTAGAGGCAGGACCCCCAACAGGAAGCTATCGCCGATCATGCCGGGGGCCCCCTAGGGGTGCGTCGTGAGTATACGCCCCACAAACGCCACCTTAAGAACCGTCAGTCCGTCGAGATCGGGTTCAGCGACGAAAGGGGGATTGACAATAAAAGGTTCCCCTCGCTCGAGACGTCGGGTACTACAGTTCTACGGGTGCAAGAGTATGCCTCCTCAAGCACCCGGGCGTCAAAATAGAAGAAGTCCAAAGAAATAATCCAAAACAAGCAAAAGGTCGGCAGGAAACGACAAGCAGATAGGAGAAGAGGGGGGAGAAAAACGAAACATAAGGAAAAGGAAAAGCGATCCGGCACAATTGGAGAAGACAGCAGCAGGAGTGCAAGGCCAGAAAAGGACAGAGGACTGCCCAACGGAGCATCACACTCCGGCAGCCGTCCACCAAGCCCCCTCACGACGCCAACGGGCCGGAAGGGGAGGGGGCATTATTGTTATAAGACCTTGTTTACTATCTAGCTCCTCCTTTGACCATGTGCTGCTTGGCGGTGGACTATATGCATTTATGATCATTAGTTTATCATCCTCATGGCAGAGCTCTAGTGCTATTATGTCAACTTCTTGTGGATTGGCAGTCATTATTTCCTTCACCTTTAGGTGTTCTTTCACCAGCACAGCAACGCCACCGCCTTTCCTATTTTTTCTGACCCGTCTCTAAATTGAGTAGCCCTTTGGGAATATGACCTCATTTAAAATAACATCTTCAAGTTTTGTCTCCGTGAGTGCAACAATGTTTGATGTCTGCAGCTGTATTACATCACTTAACTCCAGAATCTTCGATCTCACTCCATCTACGTTGGTGTATGCAATCTTCAGGAACTTCTCCCCCCTCTCCTTATTCTTCACTCCCCCTCTCTCTATTGATTTTGTTGGTTTGCCTTTATGTACCACTTTACTGGTCTGCCTACCCCTAACACTTTGTAGAAAAAAGAATTGATTTCTTCTTCATTCCTGCTCTCATTTAAACGTTTTGCCTCGGCGAGGTTCAGTTTCAGCTTCTCTGTCTTCTTTTGAAAGATCTCGTCTTAACGACCACACTTTCCCATCCTTACCACTTTGTAATTTTCTAGCATTCCTTAGTACTTCTTCCATCTGTTTGGCACCTGTTTAGGGTGATCCTCAAAGGTTGATCTTTCCCTTTTACGTACCTGCCTATTCTCCTGTAGTTGCACACATTCTCTATGGTTGTAAGACCTTCTACGAAGCCAACAATTTTATCTACTACTTTTTCTTCTTCTACAGTTCTTTCTGACCTAGATGTTATCTCCTTTTCTTTGCAACCAAAAATTATCAGGGACTTACTCCGATCAACTGAGTTTTGCACCAACTTCGGATTAGATGCCAATTCCTTTCTCACTTCCAGCCTAATGTTTGTTTTATCCTGGTTGCTGCAGTGTTTGGCTTCCTTTCCTGCTTCTTCAATTTTTTCCTTCTCCTTGGCCACTTGTGCATAGGTGAGTTGCCTATCTTTCTTGCACTGTTCTATTCCCTGTGTAACTTCCTCCATCTGTGCTAACAAAAACTGTTTCTCTTGTTGAATTTCCTTACCTAACCTATTGTAGTCATTTATGTTTAAATTTACTTTAACTTCTTCCAAAGCTATTTTTAAGAGTTTATTTTCTTCTACCATGGCTTTGCAATTTGTTTAAAATTGATTTTTATCCATGCGCAAGTCTTTCACTAAACCCTCAAGACATAAAACTTTGCTATTCAAATGGTCATTACTCTCTTTCAATTTACTAATTATTTCTACATGAGAGTTCACTATAGTATCTAAGTTTACCAACTTGTTGTGTAGACTGCTAATATCAACGCTTTCTTCATTGAATCCTGCAAAATCAAGCTCTGTTTTGTTTTTCCTCTTGCCGGCGACCATCTTAAATGTTCTTCTCTGCACTGGAAACACTAGGGCAACTTTTTTTCATCCGATTTTTCACTGCCCTTAGCACATTCCTGTTATCTCACCTATTTTTCAAAAGCACTATAACTTTATGTTCTCTGGGACACCACTCACTATCATCAACCTGTACTACAATACTTATAATTGTTGAAATATGCTGGAGCTCCTCTGATGCAAGTGTTGACTCTAGGGGTGTCACCTTTTGAATCTCAAAAGTCGTTGAGCGTCGTTTGCCTTGCTGAAGCAGGGGGTGCCACCACACAAACGACCCTAATATAAAGGGGGGGGGGGGGAACACAAGGCAAACCACCCCACCAGGCAAAAACAAATATAAAAGAAAAACCACAAAAGTGAACAACATACCCAGAGGGAACAGAGCCGGACGCTGTTATAGGTGAAAACTAGCTACGCAGTCCCCTGCGCCCCACCAGTGCTATAACTACCACTTACCCCAAGGTAAACAAGGGAGGAAAACCCCCAAACACTCGGAGCGGCCAACCAACAGAGGTAGACCCAAGGTGACTTGTGGAAGGCAACCCCAAGCCCCAAGGGCGGTACTTACAGGGCACTCAGGGAAGGTGACCCTAAGCACATGCAGCCCGAGTACCTGAGACTACTACTACCAGCTCACACGACCACCGTAAGAGCAGCACTGAAAACAAGCCACAGCACTGAGACAAAACCGAAGCTGGAGCCACACGATCATGCACTATCCCATCAGCCGAGGAACTGAGGCGGGGATCGCCGGCGCGGGGGTCTGGGGCTCCCCCTTCTCCCTCCTGGGGAGGGGGGAGCTGTGCAGACATGTGGTGCGGCTCGTGTGACGTCGTGCTTGTTTGTTCGTTTTTCTTGATGAGTTCTGTCCACTCGTTTGTCGATTTTCGTTGTTAACCAGAATAGGAATTTGTTTTGTGGCGCTTACCTTTCTGGGTGCCTGTCCCGGTCGATGGCAGATATAGAATGCTCCAAATCACATGTGCATTTCTATGGGCCATTGCTCCCCGTGCCTCTGTGAGGGGGGCTAGGTTCTGGCTCGTGGCCCCCAGTAGGCCTAGAACTCCACCTTGTCAGCAGTTCTTCGTGTTGACAAGGGTGGACTTTCTTTCTAATGGGCAACTGACCAATCCTATGCAAACATTTCGGTGCCAGTATGTTAAAAATACAAGGATGGACTTTGTATTTGCACTTATTTGGACTTATTTGTCCAAATAATTTTGGATTTATTGCATTTGCACTTATTTGCATCAGTATAGACTGATGCAAAATAGTTAGGGTATCCATATCAGCCATGGATAGCTCCGGGGAGCTGTATGGGCTCCCCTCAGAAAAAGCATGTTTTTTCTGTTACAGGTGAAGCATGTATATAGTAGGCATATAAAAGAACTCGCCTATTCGAATGCAATGTTGTGTCAAAATTTCAAAGCAATCGGTAAAGAGGTTTCGAAGATTTCCCACAAATGAAAAACACACGAAAAACATAGCTTTTCAAAACAGCATGTTTTTTCCCGTCACCGACGTGACATCTATAAAGTATGTATATATAAACCCACTCGGATGCGCATGGAACGTTGTGTGAAAATTTCAAGGCAATTGGTTCAGAACTTTCGGAGATTAGCGATTCTGAACAAACGAACATTTCCATTTTTACATATATCGATGTGTAGCGAATAATTGTATTTTTAACATACTAGCACCGAAATGTTTGCATAGTATTGGTCAATTGCCCATTAGAAAGAAATCAAAGATTGCATAATACTGTATAAGTATTTTCTGTTAATTTAGAAACCACTTTAAAATCACTTTCAATGCATGCCTAGAAGAAAAAACCAACATTGAATGTAATGAAACACCATTTTCTGGGAGAGATCCGGAGGATCCCGGAGCTATCCGGGTTGATATGAATGTATTAGACCCTGACATCAATATGCATGGAGTTCTAGGCCTACCGGACACCACGAGTCAGAACCTGGCCCCCCTCAGAGAGACATGAGGAGCAATAGCCTACAGAAACCCCCGAGTGGTTGGAAGCATTTTATATCTGCCATCAACCGGGTCAGGCACCCAGTAAAGTAAGCGCCCCGAAAAAAAACCTCTATTCCGGTTAAAATATTGCTACTGAAAGCCGAACGAGTGGACAGAACTCCCCAAATGAAAATAAGCAAATGAGTATGACGTCACCTTGCCGCCGTCTTCACAACCCCTCCTCCCCAGGAGGGAGAAGGGGAAGGCCCAAAACCCCCCCCCCCCCCCTGGCTATCCACCTTGCAGTTCTGATGCTGGATGTCAAAACACATGAAGAACTGCTGACCGGAGGGAGGGTTGTCAGGGAGCCTCCAGGTCTCACCCAGATAATGGTGTTTCATTTAATTCAACGCTGATATTTTGGAGGGAGCCCTGTTAGCTCCCGAGACCTACTTACTCAAAAATAACACAAGAGAGAGAAACCCGGGAGGCGATCGTTAACGCAGCAAACTGGCCGCGATGAGGTCCACTTCCGGCAGAGCCAACTGAACAAGTTGGTGTCGACTATCCATTCAGCAGGTTTATTGGGCAGGGAAATGAACCTTGACAGGCTGTCCGCCAAGACGTTGGACACCCCAGAACGTGAACGACCAGGAAAGCCAAACCCTGAGAACTCAGCAAATAAGTCACACGAGGCGACCAGCCCCAAGGAGCCAAGGACCGCATCGAACCGCCACGGTTCAGATAATGAACCACAGTGGAGCAGTCCGAATAGAGCCGAATCGTCAATCCGCAAACGACCCGAACCCACTGAAGAACGATGGGTTCAGGTAACGCCGCCCACACCACCACAAACTCCCGTACCGTGCTGTCCGCCCGACGAAAAAACGGACCTCACCATTCCTAGCCGACCTGGTGAGCACTGGGCATAAAGCCCCAGGCAAGAAATGACACATTCGTGAACACATTTGAGCAAGGGCTCGGGTAGGCGCCAAGACGCTGAATCCCCCAAAAACGAAAAGGAAGCTGGTGACGCAGCAGCCGAAATTAGTCACCCGGAGGCCGAACCCAGAAATCGTGAGAGAGGCAGAAGGGACGTCCCCGAAGGAACCAGAACAACCGAAGAAACCAAACCCAACCCGGCAGGTAGACCATCATCACCTCACGGGTTGAGGTTACCGTGATGGTAGACCATCACGGTAACCTCAAGCATATCCTTGAGGTTACCTTGAGGTGATTCCGGGGCTCAGCGACCCCGCGGCCCAGTCGTCGACCAGGCCTCCTCGTTGCTGGACTGGTCAACCAAGCTGTTGGACGTGGCTGCTCGCAGCCTGATGTATGAGTCACAGCCTGGTTGATCAGGTATTCTTTGGAGATGTTTGTCAAGTTCTCCCTTGAACACAGCGAGGGGTCGGCCAGTTATGCCCCTTATGTGTAGTGGAAGTGTGTTGAACAGTCTCGGGCCTCTGATGTTGATAGAGTTCTCTCTCAAGAGTACCTGTTGCACCTCTGCTCTTCAACGGGGGGTATTCTGCACATCCTGCCATGCCTTCTGGTCTCATGTGCTGTTGTTTCTGTGTGCAGGTTTGGGACCAGCCCCTCTACTATTTTCCATGTGTAAATTATTATGTATCTCTCCCGCCTGCATTCAAGAGAATACAGGTTTAGGTTCTTTAGTCGGTCCCAATAGTTAAGATGTTTTACTGAGTGGATTCTAGCAGTAAAGGATCTCTGCATGCTCACCAGGTCAGCAATTTCTCCAGCTTTGAAAGGGGCTGTCATTGTGCAGCAGTATTCCATTCTAGAGAGCACTAGCGTCTTGAAAAGTATCATCATCGGTATAGCATCTCTAGTGTGAAACGTTCTTGTTATCCAACCTGTCATTTTTCTTGCCGTTGTGACGGCTACTTTATTGTGTCCTTTAATTTTTTTTTTTTGAGATATACACAAGAGTTGTTACATTCTTGTACAGCCACTAGTACGCATAGCGTTTCGGGCAGGTCCCTGGAATACGATCCCCACCGCGAAGAATCGTTGTTACAACCAAGAACACATTTTACTGTTGTGTTAAACAGAGGCTACAGTTAAGGATTTGCGCCCAGTAAATCCTCCCCGGCCAGGATACGAACCCATGACAAAGCGCTCGCGGAACGCCAGGCGAGTGTCTTACCACTACACCACGGAGACTGGTAAATGACTGGTAAATGGTAAATGTAAGTTCTTCCGACATCAGTACACCCAAATCCTTTACATTGCCTTTCCGTTCTATGTTACGATTTGACCGAGTTTTGTACGTGGTTTCCGTTTTTATATTTTCATTTTTTTCCATAGCGCAGAGCTAAAACTTATCTTCATAAAATACCATGTTATTTCTGTAGCCCATAGAAAGACCTGATTTACATCTGATTAGAGGTTTGCCGTGTCCTCTATGTTGTCTACTCTCTTAAAAATCATAGTGTCATCTGCAAAGGATGATACAGTGCTATAGGTTGTGTTCTTGTCTATGTCCGATATGAGGATGAGAAAAAGTACTGGAGCAAGCACAGTACCCTGGGGGACTGAGCTCTTCACGGTTGATGGGCTGGATTTTATTTTGTTGACTATTATTCATTGGGTTCTATTAGTCAGGAAATTGTAGATCCATCTGCCTATTTTTCCAGTAATTCCTTTTGAACGTATTTTATGTGCAATAACACCATGGTCACATTTGTCAAAGGCTTTTGCGAAATCTGTGTAAATTACATCAGCGTTTTGTTTGTCTTCCATGTCATAGTGGTCCAGCAACTGTGATAGGCAAGAGCGCCCTGTTCTGAAACCATATTGTCCAGGGTTATGGAGATGCTGTGATTCCATGTATTTTGTGATCTCATTTCTTAGCACTCTCTCAAAGATTTTTATGATGTGCGATGTTAGTGCTATCAGTCTGTAATTTCTTGCCTCTGCCTTATTTCCTCCTTTATGGAGCGGTGCTATCTCTGCTGTTTTTAATATGTCAGGGATAATGCCAGTATCTAGGCTTTGTCTCCAAAGAATGTGAAGGGCCTGCGATAGCATTTTTTTACAGTTCTTGATGAATATAGAGTTCCAAGAGTCAGGGCCTGGTGCAGAGTGCATAGGCATACTGTCTATGGCTTCTTTAAAATCCAGTGGGGATAGGGTGACATCTGATATATGATTTGATGTTGGAATCATATCCATGAAAAATTTATTTGGGTTATCAATCTTCAGCGTGTTCAGTGGCTCGCTGAAAACAGAGTCGTACTGATTCCTCAATATTTCGCTCATTTCTTTGTTGTCATCAGCGAAAGTTCCATCTCCCTTTCGCAGGGGGCCCGATACTAGATGTGGATTTTGATCTTGATTTTGCATAGGAGAAGAAATATTTCGGATTTCTCTCTATTTCACTGATGGCCTTTTGCTCTCTTTGCCTCTCCTGGGTTTTGTATGATTCTTGTAGCTTTAGTTCAATTGTTTCTATTTCTCTACCTAGCCTTCTTCGCTCTTCTTGAGATAGGGTGCGACTCAAGTTGTTACATGATTTGTTTTCTTTGCCTATAGAGAGAATGACGTTCCCATTCCAATCTGCATCTCTTCCTCTTTTTACTTAGGGGTATACGGTTTGAACATATTTCTAGTGCTACTGAGCTTATTTTTTCCAGGCACTGGCTCAGGTTTGCATTTTCTAGCTGTTCTTCCCAGCTTATTTCTGTGAAGTCTTGGTTTATTTGTTCCCAGTTTACCTGTTTATTATTGAAGTTGAATTTGCTGAAATCTCCTCCATCGGGACTGTTTTGAAGATTTATTCCCCATGCTAGTCAGAACTTCAATTAAGTTGTGATCTGAGTAACAGGTATTTGTAATCATTATGTTCCGGATCAATTCATCATTATTAGTGAAAATGAGGTCCAGCGTGTTCTCCTTCCTAGTTGGTTCTACTATTTGCTGGTTTAAGGCAAACCTGTAGCACATCCGTAGCAGGTCATTTGCATGTGACTGTTCATTTAGGTTACTTCCTGGAATTCTCTCTGATACAACCGTATCAGCTATGGTCTTCCATTTCAGGTGCCGTAGGTTAAAGTCCCCAAGCAGGATTCTGTTTGGGGCTGGATTTGTAAGGTTTTCCAAGCAGTGCTTGTTACGACCCTGGGTTCTTCAGTGGAAACCAGAGGTCAAAATTTAACTAAATAAGCTACTTTAGAGTAGGAAATCGCAACTCGATGCATCATTGTTTGTATCTTCCCTGCCAGACATAAGACTATTCTTGTTTCTCAAAGAGCATTTAAAGACTGAGCTGGGGGTTGATTATTAAATAATAACATAGGCACCAACTATGTTTACTAATACTTTAATCATTTGTAAAGTAACAATATGTTGCATAGGGGAAGATTTTTAATGTGCTTAGCTGCACGATCAATTAGGCTCCTTCCGGCACCACCACATGCGGGAGGCCTAAGCTGGTCACTGGGAGCGTTCTTCTTCTGGCTGGCGTTCGTGGGGACGAGACCTACTCTGTGGCTGCACCCCTACTCTCCTCCCTTCTCCTCTTACTTATTTCCCTTACCTGAAGTTCCTGTACCATTAAGTTAAGTACGGGGCATTTTTAAGTGTACCTACTCTGGTAGTAAATATTGGCGAGACCTGGGGGTAGTACTTGCCAGTGTTTTGGGTACCCCCTAAGTGTTGTGTTTTGTATTAGGGTCCCACGTGGTTTCATTACCCTAAGCTGCATCCAGCTTCAGTGCTTATCCAGTAGTACTTTACCCTAGCTTGTTCTCTGTGTAAACCTTGTATCCTGCCTACGTGGACAAAGGCTTTAATGTAAGATAGGGTGGTAAAGTAATTATTATTATTGTTATTGGTGTGAGTGTGTATGGGGGGGTTGTTAACACTTTCGCGTTCCACAGACTGACTATCTCGTCACTCATTTTTCTACTGAATGGGTTCCAACGACGCAATACTGAGTCACTCATTAAAATATTTTTTAAAAATTTAAATTTTATCAGATCAATCTGGTAGTGGTTTTAAAATAAGCGCCTTTAGATTGCACACAATTTGATACCAAAATCAAAGATATAACATGAAACTTGATGTCCAAACACTTGAAATATTATAAATAGGCCTATGGTCCGAATATTAAAATATTTGTTAAAATTCTATTTATTGTCCTATTATCTTGGGACTTGTTTTAAAATGTGCGCCTTTTTATTGCGAACAATTTGATACCAAAATGAAAGATGTAACACAAATATTTATGTCAGAACACTGGAAAGATATAAATAAATTTGTGATGATGAGCGTCCAGAACTAAAATATTTGTTAAAAATCCAGTTATTGCTCTATTATTCTGGGACTAGTTTTAAAATAATCGCCTTTTTATTGCGAACAATTTGATACCAAAATGAGCGACGTAGCACGAAATTTGATGTTATCAAATTGAACGAGTTGAACATTAGGTTGCAATGTACAAAATGGTGCTCGTTCACGGGTAACTTTAGGCTTTTCTGCGGGGTGGCACTCCAGCCTTTTGTACATTTTATTCATACACATCTGTAGGGAATTTAATTGCGAACACAATGATACCAAAACGAGCAACGTAGCACGAGAATTAGGGTAAAAAAATGGAACGAGAATGCACATGTTACTGATTTTGTGGGTTTTTGCCGACTTTACGCTTTGCTGTTGGGAGTCACGCTAGGCTTTTGGACATTATATTTATACACACCTGTAGAGAAATTAATTGCGAACACAATGATACCAAAACGAGCAACGTAGCACGAGAATTAAGGTGAGAAAGCTGGAACGAGTATACACATTTGGGTGTCACCGCGCGCTTACCCGCACGGAGGGGCTACCTAGCCCCTGTCAACCGCGAGTTTCCACGGAGCGCGAAAGTGTTATGGGGTTAATAAATAAGTACCTTAGAACAGAGTATCCCTTCTTCCTGTGTGGGAGTGTATTGATCAACCCTTAGACTGACATGGTCTAGTAGCAAGTATTATTACTGTGGATAATTTATTTTGGGGGCCGGGCCTTTTAACTCTCCCCTATTTGATAACTCTGTTTTCTAACTACCCTTTCCCCTTAATAGTACCAGTTCCCCCATAGCAAGCCCACCACAATTTATATTTATAACAGTGCTCTATTTTCATTAGTTGGTCTTTAAATTGCTGATGATTTGCCTCCGGTGACTTATATACAAGGGCAATAACTACATTTAAGATCTCTATTTTGATTATCAGCACTTCCACCATATCATTTGTGGTGTTTAGCAGCTCAGTACAGACGAGTGTGTCTTTGATGTAGAGGCTGACCCCACCCTGAAGCTGGTGTTTCCTATCACATCTGAAAAGATTGTACTCTGAAATCCATATTTCACCATCATGGTAGTCCCTGGTGTGAGTTTCCATTAGGGCTGCAAACCTCAAGATTTGCCTCATGTACGAGGTCATCTATGAAGTTGCTCCCCCGATAAGCTCCCCGGAGGCTCCCTGGAGCTTATCGGGCTAATGTATGTTATATTAGACCGGGACATTAGCTATGGAGTTCAGACCTACCAGGGACCAGTGCCAGAACCTGGCCCCTTCAGAGAGGTTTCAGGGAGCAATGGCACTGGAAAACCCCCTTGTGGTTGGGGTTTTCCTTATCTGCCATCGACCGGGGTCAGTCTCCCAGAAAGGTAGGCATGAAAAAAACCCCACATGGTAAAAAACTAAAACAAAAAACTGAACAGAGAGGTAGAAACTCCCTACAATCCTAAGGAAACAAGCAAACATCACACTTTACTGCCGCACCAATCGTCCGCGCAGCCCTCCCTGCCCCGAGAGGGGGAGGGGGGAGCCCCGGACCTACCGCGCCGGCTGCCAAGCTTCAGTTCGGAAGCTAAGCTTCAATCAACGCGAAAAAACCGCCGACCGGTTGGGGGGAGGGTTGCTAGGGAGCTTCCGGGGCTCACCCAGAAAATGGCGTTTCATTATATTCAATACTGATTTTCTGTGGGGAGCCCATACGGCTCCCTGGAGCTTCATACCCAAAGAGAAGAAAAAGAAAGGGCTAACTAGGGAGGCGGCCGCCACAAACTCTGCAACGCAAAGCCGAGACAACAGAATGCAACCCGTGACCCAAGGCAACAAGAACGCACAGGAGCAGACGCCCAAAAAAGAAGGGGCGGCCAAGAACCTGTACGACCCTCAATTCCCTGCACCCGAAATAAGCCCTAGACGTCGCCAACACAGCAGCAAAAGCTGCAAACGTCCGAACAACATGGGCACAAAGACAGACCGCAGGCTGGAAGAATAAAAAACTCTGCGGACGACCTGGGAGACCCGAGCCCTGAAACAGGGAACGAGGGGAACCAGATCAAACCAAAAGGCATCCCAAGACACGGTACGCAGGTAACGGCAAAACGCACAACCGGACAACACAGGACGCACCCCCGGCCAAACCAATCAAGCATCAATAACCCAAGAACCCCTCCAGAAACCAGCCGTCTCGACCGTCGCCAGGACGGAGAAAGGCTGCACACGTACAAATCTACCACCAGTACCAAAGAGCAGAAACCTGAACCGAAGGGGCTACCACAAACTGAGGGGAAGATAAGAAGGCACCCTGATCAAGGACCAGGACGGCGCAGGCGACGCATGAGCAAGCCGGAGGTGAAACAAAACACGAGAAAGCATACGAAACGAGGTAGATGTGACGTCCACCCCGAACGCAAGCCGGAGCGGCTCCGCCAGCACCGCACAAAACGAAGCAACAGTAAGAAATATCAAATAACTGTAGCCCTGAAAACCCAAGAAAGGGCAAGACAACCCGATGTGAAAGAGAAGACAACGTACAAAGAGCAAGAAAAAGTGCATAGAAACACCAGGAACATCATACTGTCGCCAAGACGAAGCACGCAGGTGGGACACCGTCAACAAGGCCACCTGAACACCACAGAGATAGTGATACCCACGTCAAAATACCAGACGTGAAGAGCCGAGGAGAAGGCCGAACCAGTCATGTACAGGACCGGTCCGACCTGCCGAAAGAGGCAGAGCCGCGGGAAAACGCCCCGGGTTTGGACACCTATGAAGCAGCGTCTGTAAAGAAAGCTGGGCCAGCCACCAAGGAACCATAAGGACTGCAACCGAGCCAGAACCCGAAAAGCATCCAACGTGAACGCCTCGCAGGTGGGTAAGGGCGCCACATAAAATGGGCGACGCCTAGACCACGCCGACTCGAAGACGTCCATGGCCAGGCGTCCATACGTCCGGCAGAGCCAACGAAACAAGTCGGCGACGACTGGCCAATTCGCGAACAGAGGAATGAACCGAGACAGCTGTCCGCCAGGACGCAGGACACACCCCGGACAAACTCACGGTTAGCCAAACCCCGAGAATCCAGCAAACGAGACACTCTAAGGAACCAACCCCCAAAGGTCAACACCTAAGAGAAACCCTGTGGTTCCGGCAAGAACCTGCCAGAGAACAGTCCGAATGGAGCTGAATGAAGCACCAAGTGACCCAAACCCTCCGAAGTGCAAACCAGACAGCCACGAACTCCCGAACCGTGCTGTGAACCCGACGGACGAACAGACTCCACCATCCCCGGCCGACCTAGTGAGCACTGGTCACAAAGCCCCAGCCGAGAGATGACCTGTCCGTGAACACATCGAGCGAAGGCTCGGGGAGGTGCCAAGGCACAGAACCCCGAAAACTCCAAAGAGGAAGGTGGTGACAGCACCAATACAAGATCCCCGGAGGAACGAACCCAACGATTGCAAGAGGCGAAAGGGGAGTCTACGAAGGAACCAACAGACGCCGAAGCCAAACCCGACCCCGCGGGCAGACCAGTACGTCGGACTCCCGCACACCCACTCGAGCAACCCGGGTCCCCCTCACGAACCGCCGAAGGCAGGACCACAGCCGCAGTAACACTTCTGGAGGGAAAGACAAGGAGTAGCCCAATAGCCCTAAACAAGGCCCAGGTCCGAACCCAGGACGGAAACCGATGGAATGGCCTCCAGATCACCAGGAAACGAAACCCAGCGATCTGGAAAGAACAACACCCCTGGCGAGCAGACAAGCGGACTGACTGGGAGCCCACACCAGCCAGTCGTCGAGGTAGGCCAGACACCGAATCTCAAGTAGACTCAGACCGGGCACCAAGATCCCGCAAAAATGCAAAAATACACCAAGTGCCAATAATTGACCTGGAGGTCTAGGGCCACCATCCAGGCACCCGGCCCCAACAGAAGCCGGACAGGAGACAACAGTCCTCCGAGGAGGGCATAGAAACCAGGGCGCAGACTGAAAAAGTCCAGAAGAACTGCAGATTCGAAAGGCCCATGTCTGCAAAGAGCAGACAGGAATCCCCAGAAGTATGGGGCAGATCGACCATGCCCAACGCACCCACCAAGATGACATGACGAAGCGCAGGGGAAGAAGCTCACCCCGCCAGCCCTGAACCCCCTTAAAGGGGAGGAAGCCGTCCACCGCTGCCACCAGAGGCTGGAAGACAACCAAACGAGCCCCCAATAACAGCAGGACCATACGAGAGTCAACAGAGCAAGCTGCTCCCCCAGCGCCCCGTCGACAGAGAAGGGAACAGAGCCCCTTCCGAAAGAAAAAGGAAAAAGTATACATACATATATACATATCATGTATATACACATACATATACACACACGTGTGTATGCACATACAC
The DNA here is from genome assembly GCF_040958095.1 of Procambarus clarkii. NCBI lineage: Eukaryota > Metazoa > Arthropoda > Malacostraca > Decapoda > Cambaridae > Procambarus > Procambarus clarkii. The sequence continues at coordinate 34,320,695 of NC_091198.1, forward strand.
AACAAAATCACAAAAAAAAGGCAAACCAACAAAATCATTAGAGAGAGGGGAAGTGAAAAATAAGATAATGGGGAACAAGTTCCTGAAGATTGCATACACCAACATAGATGGAGTAAGATTGAAGATACTGGAGTTAAGTGATGTAATACAGCTGCAGACACCAGACATTGTTGCACTCACGGAGACAAAACTTGAAGATGTTATTTTAAATAAAGTCATATTCCCAAGGGGCTACTCAATTTGGAGACGGGACAGAAAAATTAGGAAAGGCGGTGGCGTTGCTGTGCTGGTGAAAGAACGCCTAAAGGTGAACGAAATAATAACTGCCAATCCACAAGAAGTTGACATAATAGCACTAGAGATCTGCCATGAGGATGATAAACTAATGATCATAAATGCATACAGTCCACCGCTAAGAAGCACATGGTCAAAGGAGGAGCTAGATAGTAAAAGAGAAGGTCATATAACAATAATGAGAGAGATTATAGCGAGAGCGGATAACGATAGTACACGACTGTTGATAGTCGGCGACTTCAACTTGAAAGCCATAGACTGGGAACCATATGAAGCTAAAACAGAAGATTTCTGGACCTGTAAATTTGTAGACCTCATCCTGGAAACATTCTTGTATCAACATGTTAAACAAGCTACGAGGATGAGGGAAGGGGACGTTCCCTCCATGCTAGATTTGATATTTACCAGAAAGGAGGAAGAAATATTTGACATTCAGTACCTTCCTCCCTTGGGTAAAAGTGACCATGTCTTTTTGGGAAAAAAGTATGCAATGCGTTATAATCTGGAAGAAAATATGAAGGTTGATGCAATTGAAAAACCTGACTTTAGAAGAGGACATTACGGCAACCTTAGAATTTTTTTTAGTGGGTATAATTGGACAGACTTGTTGCTAGGTAAGGAAGTTAATGAGATGTATGTCAAGTTTTGTGAAATATATGATGAAGGCACAAAAAAATTTATACCAAAACAGAGAAGCAGAACTAGGAAGCAGGATTGGTTCAACAGAAAGTGCGAGAGGGCCAGAGACCAAAAGACACAAAAATGGAATCAATACAGGAAGAGGCCAAACCCCCAAACATACCAGCGATACAAAGATGCGAGAAACGACTACACGGCAGTGAGGAGAGAGGCAGAAAGAAATTTTGAAAAAGGGATTGCAGACAAATGTAAAACAGAACCAGGTCTATTCTATAAATTCATAAACAACAAATTGCAGGTACAGGATGATATACAGAGGTTGAAAATGGGAAATAGATTCACGGAAAATGAAAAGGAAATGTGTGAAACATTAAACGAAAAGTTCTAAAGTATGTTTGTACAAAATTAAATCTTCAGGGAACCAGATACAATAAGAATTCCAGAGAACAACATAGAGCACATAGAGGTGTCTAGAGACGAAGTGGAAAAAATGCTCAAGGAGCTAAATAAGAACAAGGCAGTTGGTCCAGATGGAGTTTCACCATTGGTTCTGAGAGAATGTGCACCTGAGCTCAGCATTCCTCTTCAACTGATTTTTCAGGCATCCCTGTTTACAGGAGTTGTAGCTGATGTGTGGAAAAAGGCTAATATAGTTCCAATCTACAAAAGTGGAAGCAGGGAAGACCCCCTTAATTATAGACCGGTATCATTGACAAGTGTAATAGTCAAAATATTGGAAAAAATAATTAAAACTAAATGGGTAGAACACCTGGAGAGAAATGATATAATATCAGACAGACAGTATGGTTTTCGATCTGGAAGATCCTGTGTATCGAATTTACTCAGTTTCTATGATCGAGCAACAGAGATATTACAGGAAAGAGATGGTTGGGTTGACTGCATCTATCTGGACCTAAAAAAGGCTTTTGTCAGAGTTCCACATAAGAGGTTGTTCTGGAAACTGGAAAATATTGGAGGGGTGACAGGTACGCTTCTAACATGGATGAAAAATTTTCTGACTGATAGAAAAATGAGGGCAGTGATCAGAAGCAATGTATCGGACTGGAGAAATGTCACAAGTGGAGTACCACAGGGTTCAGTTCTTGCACCAGTGATGTTTATTGTCTACATAAATGATCTACCAGTTGGTATACAGAATTACATGAACATGTTTGCTGATGATGCAAAGATAATAGGAAGGATAAGAAACTTAGATGATTGTCATGCCCTTCAAGATGACCTGGACAAAATAAGTATATGGAGCACCACCTGGCAAATGGAATTTAATGTTAATAAATGCCATGTTATGGAATGGGGAATAGGAGAACATAGACCCCACACAACCTATATATTATGTGAGAAATCTTTAAAGAATTCTGATAAAGAAAGAGATCTAGGGGTGGTTCTAGATAGAAAACTATCACCTGAGGACCACATAAAGAATATTGTGCGAAGAGCCTATGCCACACTTTCTAACTTCAGAATTGCTTTTAAATACATGGATGGCGATATACTAAAGAAATTGTTCACAACTTTTGTTAGGCCAAAGCTAGAATATGCAGCTGTTGTGTGGGGCCCATATCTTAAGAAGCACATCAACAAACTGGAAAAGGTGCAAAGACATGCTACTAAGTGGCTCCCAGAACTGAAGGGCATGAGCTACGAAAAGAGATTATAGGCATCAAATATGCCAAAACTGGAAGAAAGAATAAAAAGAGGTGATATGATCACTACATACAAAATAGTAACAGGAATTGATAAAATCGATAGGGAAGATTTCCTGAGACCTGGAACTTTAAGAACAAGAGGTCATAGATATAAACTAGCTAAACACAGATGCTGAAGTAGTTTCAAAGTGTTATATGACAAAGAGTGCTGGGAAGACGGGACACCACGAGTGTAGCTCTCATCTTGTAACTACACTTAGGTAATTACACATGTGCACAAATACAAAACATTAACAGGAATTGATAAAATCGATAGGGAAGATTTCCTGAGACCTGGAACTTCAAGAACAAGAGGTCACAGATTTAAACTAGCTAAACACAGATGCCGAAGAAATATAAGAAAATTCACTTTCGCAAACAGATTGGGTAGACGGTTGGAACAAGTTAGGGGAGAAGGTGGTGGAGGCCAAGACCGTCAGTTGTTTCAAAGCGTTATATGACAAAGAGTGCTAGGAAGACGTGACACCACGAGCGTAGCTCTCATCCTGTAACTACACTTAGGTAATTACACACACAGTGTACACATGTACATGCGTACACACACACATACAGAAGGAAAACAACAGTGAAAGAACAGGTATTGAAACTTAGAACAGGCGAGGACAGGTATACAGAGAATGACAGAGAGGTGTGTGAGGAACTCAACAAGAGGTTCCAGGAGGTCTTCACAATAGAACAGGGTGAGGTCACTGTGCTAGGAGAAAGGGAGGTAAACCAGGCGGCCTTGGAGGAGTTCGAAATTACGAGAGAGGAGGTCAAGAGACACCTGCTGGATCTGGATGTTAGAAAGGCGGTTGGTCCAGATGGGATCTCACCATGGGTACTGAAAGAGTGTGCAGAGGCACTTTGCTTGCCACTCTCCATAGTGTATAGTAAATCACTAGAGACGGGAGACCTACCAGAAATATGGAAGACGGCGAATGTGGTCCCAATATACAAAAAGGGCGACAGACAAGAGGCACTGAACTACAGGCCAGTGTCCTTGACTTGTATACCATGCAAGGTGATGGAGAAGATCGTGAGAAAAAACCTGGTAACACATCTGGAGAGAAGGGACTTCGTGACAAATCGCCAACATGGATTCAGGGAGGGTATATCTTGCCTTACAGGCTTGATAGAATTCTACGATCAGGTGACACAGATTAAGCAAGAAAGAGAGGGCTGGGCGGACTGCATTTTCTTGGATTGTCGGAAAGCCTTTGACACAGTACCGCATAAGAGGCTGGTACATAAGCTGGAGAGACAGGCAGGTGTAGCTGGTAAGGTGCTCCAGTGGATAAGGGAGTATCTAAGCAATAGGAAGCAGAGAGTTACGGTGAGGGGTGAGACCTCCGATTGGCGTGAAGTCACCAGTGGAGTCCCACAGGGCTCTGTACTCGGTCCTATCTTGTTTCTGATATATGTAAATGATCTCCCGGAGGGTATAGATTCATTTCTCTCAATGTTTGCGGACGATGCTAAAATTATGAGAAGGATTAAAACAGAAGAGGACTGTTTGAGGCTTCAAGAAGACCTAGACAAGCTGAAGGAATGGTCGAACAAATGGTTGTTAGAGTTTAACCCAACCAAATGTAATGTAATGAAGATAGGTGTAGGGAGCAGGAGGCCAGATACAAGGTATCATCTGGGAGAGGGAATTCTTCAGGAGTCAGAGAAGGAAAAAGACTTGGGGGTTGATATCACGCCAGACCTGTCTCCTGCAGCACATATCAAGCGGATAACATCAGCGGCATATGCCAGGCTGGCCAACATACGAACGGCATTCAGAAACTTGTGTAAAGAATCATTCAGAACTTTGTATACCACATATGTCAGGCCAATCCTGGAGTATGCAGCCCCAGCATGGAGTCCATATCTAGTCAAGGATAAGACTAAACTGGAAAAGGTTCAAAGGTTTGCCACCAGACTAGTACCCGAGCTGAGAGGTATGAGCTACGAGGAGAGACTACGGGAATTAAACCTCACTTCGCTGGAAGACAGAAGAGTTAGGGGGGATATGATCACCACATTCAAGATTCTGAAGGGGATTGATAGGGTAGATAAAGACAGTCTATTTAACACAAGGGGAACACGCACAAGGGGACACAGGTGGAAACTGAGTGCCCAAATGAGCCACAGAGATATTAGAAAGAACTTTTTTAGTGTCAGAGTGGTTGACAAATGGAATGCATTAGGGGGTGATGTGGTGGAGGCTCACTCCATACACAGTTTCAAGTGTAGATATGACAGAGCCCGATAGGCTCAGGAATCTGTACACCTGTTGATTGACGGTTGAGAGGCGGGACCAAAGAGCCAGAGCTCAACCCCCGCAAACACAACTAGGTGACAACTAGGTGAGTACACACACACACACACAAATGGTGGTTGACAAATGGAATGCATTAGGAAGTGATGTGGTGGATGCTGACTCCATACACAGTTTCAAGTGTAGATATGACAGAGCCCAATAGGCTCAGGAATCTGTACACCTGTTGATTGACGGTTGAGAGGCGGGACCAAAGAGCCAGAGCTCAACCCCCGCAAACACAACTAGGTGAGTACAACTAGGTGAGTACATAAAGAGAGACTACGGGAATTAAACCTCACTTCGTTGGAAGACAGAGGAGTTAGGGGGGACATGATCACCACATTCAAGATTCTCAAGGGAATCGACAGGGTTGATAAAGACAGGCTGTTTAACCCTTAAAGTGCGCATCACTTCATATGAAGTGTAAATCGTTTTACCAGTCAACTGCGCTTCACTTCATATGAAGTGTATGGGTACCGCGCACGATTTGAATGGCCCGCGGTGTAGCTGGGGGTCCCATACGCTGCCCAGGGGCTCTAGTAAACAGCGGCCATTTTGAAAAAAAATCCAGCTCACGATCCGATGGAATGGGAGGCCTCAGTTTAGCGAGAGTCACCATGGCGAGCGCACGGTCAAACACCTCACGGGCACCCCCACTCAGTCCCTCACCCCAGAGCAAATAGCCCACGAATTATTCTCTGAAGGTGAAGAAAGTGTGTTTGACGATTCAGACAACGATGAGGATTATACACAGTTGTCGGGTGATAGTAGCAGCAGCAGTGAAAGTGAGAATGACCGCCATGCCATGGCGAGGCCTATACGCTCTCCCATGCCTCCTCGCCCATTTTCTACCCCAATTCTACCACGACCTCACAGTTCCTGTGGATATTTTCTGTTTGAGGGTGACGAGTCAGAGGGAGGTGACTCCTTTTCTGGGTTTAGTGACTCAGATCAAAGTTTTATTGAGCCTGTGGCTGGTACCAGTGGTGTAACTGGGCGAGAAATTGTCGCGTCAGCAGCATCTCGCCCGGCCAAGCGCCACCGCATGGCACCACATGAGGGACCAAGACCCTCGTGTTCACGTGCACCCACCTCACGTGCACGTAGCCGCCGTGCTTCTCGCAGACGGTATTCAGCTCCTGGTCGCCGGTATGCATCGCTTCCTCGCCGTCTTTCCTCTGCATCTCGCAGGACGCCTGGTGTACTTGAGTGGAGTGATGGTGACGATTTTATTCCTAATATTCCTCACTTTGACGATAAAGATGTAGGGATTACAAACCTTTTCCCTAATCAAGGTGAGGACATGGCTGAGATGGAATATTTTACAGCATTCTATGATGAACCACTCATGGAATACATTGTACACCAAACGAACCTGCATGCTGCTTACCTGATTGAGAGGGAAATCACAGAATTTTCACGACTGCAGCGTTGGAAAAATACCACAGTGGCGGAAATGTATGTGTTTTTGGCACTCTGTTTGTTGATGAAGCACTGTCACAAACATGCAATAAATGACTATTGGAGCAAGGACAAGACAATACCAACACCTTTATTCGGGAAATATATGTCACGAGACAGGTTTCAGATACTCCTCAGGTGTCTACATTTTGGAAGTGTTCAGGACCGAACACCTGATGATAGACTGTGGCGAGTGAGGCACTACATGAACGATGTTATTGGAAAATTCAGAGATTTTTACGTACCAGCACAGAAGCTGGTGGTTGATGAATCTCTCATACTTTTCAAGGGACGTGTTCCATTCAAACAGTACATTCCCTCAAAACAAAACCGATTTGGCCTGAAATTTTTTGTTCTTTGTGATTGTGAGACAGGATACGTGTTACACATGATTCTGTACTCGGCTAGTGATGTAGACATTCCCGGTAACGACGAACATGGATTCTCGGGGAGTGTAGTGAAGACCATCATGGCTCCGTGGATGAACAAGGGACACATTTTATACACAGATAATTACTATACAAGTCCCTTGCTAGCTCGGTTCTTGCTAGAAAATAGAACCGGATTGGTTGGTACAGTAAAGCCACAACGAAGGGAAATGCCTGTGTTTGACAACGACATTGCAGTTGGTGAGTGTCAGAGAAGGAAAAGTGATAACATTCTGTCAGTTCGGTGGAAAGACAAAAGAGAGGTGAACTTGTTGACAACAATTCATGATGGAACAATGGTGAACAGTGGGAAAGTGAGCCATAAAACAAACGCACCACTATATAAGCCAGACTGTGTTTTAGACTATAATATCAACATGCGGTTGATTGATAAATCAGACATGATGATTGGCACTGCAGAGTGTGTGCGGAAGACATGTAGGTGGACGAAAAAAGTGCTCTTCCATCTTGTGGACATGAGCATGCTGAACTGTTTCAACATGTACCTTGTGAGAACTGGACGTAAGCCCACTTTCCGTGACTTTCTATTTGATGCTGCAATACAGTTATTAGGAAAGTTTGCAAAAGATGTCCCAGGTATTCAGCGGCCCATCATAAACCTACTGTTGCAGCATGCTGGTACTCCACGCCTCGCTCACACTGAAGGCTTCCTAGCACACAAACTTAAGTATTTGCCACCTGGTGTGAAGCGTGCAATAGCCCAACGTGATTGCTTGGTGTGTAAAACAACGACACGTAGAGACAAGAAACGGAAGCTTGTGCAAACATGGTGTGAAACGTGTGGTATCCCATTATGTGCTGTCGACTGCTTCAATGACTACCACAGTCTAGAAATCTTCTAAGTGTGCTTCAAAGTGTGTATAGCGTGTGCGAGTGTGTAAATATGTAAACATATAAGCAGATAGCGTGTGCGTGTGTGTAAATATATACAAATATAAGCAGAACATACAATATAATAGACTGTAATGACATATTATATTGCCGTAATTGAAAACATTTGTGTGCGCCTGTGTATACTCAAATATGCAACAATTATTGATTCAAAATATGTTCAAACAGTATTTGAAACACAATTAGTGAAAAAAAATTAGATAAAATGCGCTTAGACATTGTAAATAAATAGCGCGAAAATATATTTGTGGCAACTCTGGCTGTTTGAGGACCACGCGCAACACCTCCCGGGCGTGTACTGCATGAGCGAACATGCAGATTGTGACGTCATCACCGAGCTTCTCGGCTCTATTGCAACAAAAGTAAGTACAATAGAATTTTTTTTTTATTTTTCCCGTGATCAGTGAACAGAACTTAACAGATTAGCAAAAAATTCAAAATGACATGGGCCTGTGTGGATAGCAGGATATTAGACCCCGAGCACGTTAAGGGTTAACACAAGGGGCACACGCACTAGGGGATACAGGTGGAAACTGAGTGCCCAAATGAGCCACAGAGATATTAGAAAGAACTTTTTTAGTGTCAGAAGAGTGGTTGACAAATGGAATGCATTAGGAAGCGATGTGGTGGAGGCTGACTCCATACACAGTTTCAAGTGTAGATATGATAGAGCCCAATAGGCTCAGGAACCTGTACACCTGTTGATTGACGGTTGAGAGGCGGGACCAAAGAGCCAGAGCTCAACCCCCACAAGCACAACTAGGTGAGTACAACTAGGTGAGTACATACACTTGAAAAGAAAATTACAAGCCGCCAACCAGTGGGCACAGCACACGCCGGCCAGGTAAAGAAGGCACAAAACTGCATCAAAAGGCCCACCTCGTCAACAAAACCTCCCAAAAGTCCCAGCACGACCACAACACGTCCCAAGACCCAAAAAAATCAGTCTGCAAGCCAAGAAGACCCCGGAACTCCAGAAGGCAGAAACCGGGTCACACACGAGGAAACAAAGCCCCCTTAACCCACAAAGGGGGCCCCAAGAGGAAGAAACCTCCGGAATGAAACCAAAGAACCCAAAGGAACCTGGAATCGAACCAGGGGGAGCCCAAACCACCACATTTTGCCGGCAGAGAAACACCACAGAAAGGCAAAGCACAGCCCCCAGACAGAACCCCTGGGAAACGGTCATAACAGACCGAAAACCGAGGGACAAAGTGTGGGAGCAAGCATAACAGCCAGGGACACTAAGCCCAAACCCAAAGGCCCAGACCCAAAACAGGCAAAATGGGAAACCCGGTGTAAAATCAACACTCAAATGTTCCCAGAGGAACAGGAAACGGGCAGAAAACACCAGAAAAGCAAGGAAATGACAACAGGAGAATAAAACCCCTGAAAAAAGGTGAAAACTCACCCAAGAAGCTCACTCGCACACCCAGGCGCATGTAAATAAACCGCAACGCCGCCCTGGTGGCCACGCCGGGAAACCGGCAGACGAAAATGGCCGCCAGAACAGAAGGCTGTGACCGACGCTGAAGATACGAAAACACGCCAGCAAAAGTGGGAAGCAAGCAGACTGGATGGGCGAAAAAACGCTGCCCAAAAGTAGAAAACCCAGGCAGGGGCAAACCACCCCAGAACTGCTAGCAGGCATCCCCCACAGCCCCAGGAACCAGCAACAGAGGCCCCGGGGCAGAGGCGTCCTCCAAGCCCTCCGCCCTTAAAGAAAAGCAAGAGTTCATGGGAAAGGCAGCAAGAAAGGGCCACTGGTAAGTCCCAGAAGCCTTGGCAGGAGGAACAGGCTCGAAAACCTCCGTCCCCCAACCCGAATAGGGCAGCCCTCGAAAACTGCTCGAGTCTCGGCCCCAACGAAACCCCGCTGTGACCCCGAAACCTGCAGATGGTCCGGAGCCGGGAACAGAGAGGGAAAGGGGCGAACTGCACCTAACCAAAACGGGGCAGCCTCGGGGCATCCGAATGGGAAACCAACCTAGAATGTTGCAGCAACCAAACCTAGCTTGCAACACGGATGCCGCCTGTACTCTGAACAGTAATAACATCAGGAAAGTACTGGAGAACAAGCAGAGAAAATCTCTCGCACGACTCCAGGTCAAGGTGTCCGTGACCCAACAGGCAACATGACAGAGGTAAAAGTGGCGACTGTCACCCGGAGACAAGGGCACAGCAACCAACGATCCCATACAAGACGGGTTGGAACCCGGAAGACACATTCAATGGTCCACCGAGCCCAGACAGGGGTTTCCAGGGCCCGTAGGCTGACTGCTACGGGAAGCCTGAGCAAAGTGTTGCTAAACCGGTTAAGAAACCCAAAAATAACAAGAGGGTAGAGGATAGCACTGAAAACCCCCTGCGACGTGTACAATCATGGGGGCCTAGCAGAGGGCTGCCAAACACTACCAGTGGAACTATAGCCACACTGGGCAGACCCCCACCAGGCAATTGAAAATAAAAACAAAAGAAAACCCCTGCAAAAGTACACCGTCTCTTAGAGGCAACAGGAACTGGTCGCCGCTTGGGTGGCAGGCCGCGCAACACCTTGACGCCCTAACCAGCACAATACCAGTCCCTACCCAAGGTCAAACAAGGGCCCCAAGCCCCACCTTGTCCCAAGGGCGAGGGAAATGCAGAGCAGCAAGAACCTCTACAGGAATGGTTCCCGAACGCCCCAGGGAAGATAACCCTGTTACGCAAGGGCAGTACTCACAGGGCGCTTAGGGAAGTCAGCCACTAAGCGCATGCAGCCCCGGCACTGATGAGGTACTCCTGGCCACCGCACAACACAACACACGGCAGTGAACGCCACACAAGGCAAACACTGCCTAGGAAACTGAGGGCAGAGAAGCGTCTATCCGGGTTCACATTAGCTCACGAACTGAAGCTTGGCAGCCGGCCCAATAGGTCCGGGGCTCCCCCCCTCCCCCTCTCAGGGCGGGGAGGGCTACGCGGACGATCAGTGCGGCAGTAAAGTGTGATGTTTGCTTGTTTCCTTGGGAGTGTAGGGAGTTTCTATCTCTCTGTTCGGTTTTTTGTTTTAGTTTTTTACCATGTGGGGTTTGTTTTGTCATGCCTACCTTTCTGGGTGCCTGACCCCGGTCGATGGCAGATAAGGAAAACCCCAACCACAAGAGGGTTTTCCCAGTGCCATTGCTCCCTGAAACCTCTCTGAAGGGGCCAGGTTCTGGCGCTGGTCCCTGGTAGGTTTGAACTCCTTAGCTAATGTCCCGGTCTAATATAACATACATTAGCCCAATAAGCTCCAGGGAGCCGTAGGGGCTCCCCACAGAAAACCCTGGTTTGTGTCTCAGAAAGACTGCAGGAACCATTAGTAGATCAGGATTTCCCGGGTTGCAATTCTTTTACCATGTCTTAGCTCAATCGATTAAGGCAGTGTCTGGGATCCTCTCGGAAGTAGGTTCGAACCCTCGTCACGGCCCTTGTGGATTTGTTCATTCGAGACAAGAGTACTTAGTACACAGCGGGGGCAATAACCAAGGTAGATCCCATGCAGGCACACAAAAAAGAAAATGAAACCCTGCAAAAGGACAGCGTACCTAGGCGGAACAGAGCCGGCCGCTATGATTGGCGAAAACAAGCTGCGCAGTACCCTGTGCCCCTTACCAGTGAAAACTGCCCCCTACCCCAAGGCAAACAAGAAGACAGAACACCCGAGCACACAAAGGGCGGCCAAAAACCAAGCAGTAAGCGGCCTAGCAGAGGCAGAACTCAAGGAACTTGTGGAAGGTGATCCCAAGCCCCAAGGGCAGTACTTACTGGGCACCTAGGGAAGGGATCCCTAGGTGCATGCAGCTCGAATACTGAAGAATAACTTCTGGCTCGCGCACCACTTCGAAGAGTCACCACAAACAAGGCACAGTGCTGAAACAACCACTGGAGCCAGAGCACACGACTTCTGCCTATAGCATCAGCCTCAGAAATGGTCTGGATGGCCAGCGCGAGGGTCTGGGGCTCCCCCTTCTCCCTCTCGGGGAGGGGGAAGCAGCACAGACGGCGGCACGGCGACTTGTGACGTAATACTCGTTTGCTCGTTTCTGTTTGGGGAGTTCTATCCATTTGTTTGGCTTTTTGTAGCAATTTTCACCAGAATAGGGGTTTGTTGTTGGATGCCTACCTTTCTGGGTGCCTAACCTAGTCTATGACAGACATAAAATGCTTCCAACCACACGAGGGTTTCTATAGGCCATTGCTCCTCGTGCCTCTGTGAGGGAGCCAGGTTCTGGCTCATGGTTCCTGGTAGGCCCACAGAACTCCATACACATGACTGATGCCAAAGTCTGACATTAGCATATCAGCCTGGATAGCTCTGGGAAGCCGACGGGGCTGCCCCCAGAAAGAGAGGTTAATGAATAGTATATATACCAACTCAAAAGAACATTTCATTATTCCTACTCACCATTGTTTACTGATTCCTTGCACATGGCAACAATTAGCTTAGAATGTTGAGCAATTTTTACCCCAAGCTTGACAGCTTCATCTACAAGCTGATCAGGTGGGTGCACCGAGCTTACCAGCCCTGAAAGAATTGGAGAAAAATGGAGAATTAGATAACATGACCTTTAACCAACTTTAAAATAACCCCTTACTAATCTTTAATCTCTGTGCTACGCTGCATTTATTGTGACATTCTGATGGTGTGCTGTTAATAAAATGTTCCCAAAATTTCTTTTTTTATTTGTAAATTGTTAAAATCCCTTCCCTGAACATATACATGAAAAAAAAAACAAAAAAAAAACATCTACTTTGGCTGTTGGGGATGTGGAGAAAGTGCGATGTGACGTCATCGGGGCTGTGCACCCATGTGTGGAGCTCCCACAGGCAGTCGCGGGACGTCAAGTCTCGCGAGTGGCCACAGAAATATTTAATATATTTATTTATTTTTTCAATGCATTTTCAATTCTTTATAATTTGTTATAATTTGTTTTTATTATCGTATATGATGCACATTTGTGTCCTTTACATTATGTATACAGTAGAACGTTCATAATGTTTCAACGAACTGCAACACATATGATACTAATGTGTCCACAACAAATTATGCAATATTATCTGTTCAATATTCAATATATTTACAATACGTACACTTTCACACTACTGTATTTATACAGTCACACACTGTATTACAAACTTAAGAAGCCGTCGTAGACCAGCTGTGGGAGCGTCCTCAGCGGTCTCGCAGTCCAAAGTTCCACCCAAAGACCAAAAGGTGTCGTCTATTACTGTTCATGTAATGTATGTTTTTTTTTTAAATTTTTGGTTAGAAAGAGAAGGAGATAACATCTAGGTCAGAAAGAGCTGTAGAAGAAGCGAAAGTAGTAGATAAAATTGTTGGCCTCGTAGAAGGTCTTACTACCATTGAGAATGTGTGCGACTACAGGAGAATAGGCAAATACGTAAAAGGGAAAGATCGACCTTTGAGGATCACCCTAAACTGTGCCAAACAGATGGAAGAAGTACTAAGGAATGCTAGAAAATTACAAAGTGATGAGGATGGGAAAGGGTGGTCGTTAAGACGAGATCTTTCAAAAGAAGATAGAGAGAAGCTGAAACTGAACCTCGCCGAGGCAAAACGTTTAAATGAGAGCAGGAATGAAGAAGAAATCAATTCTTTTTTCAACAAAGTGATAGGGGTAGGCAGGCCAGTAGAGTGGTACATAAAGGCAAACCAACAAAATCAATAGAGAGATGGGGGGAGTGAAGAATAAGGAGAGGGGGAACAAGTTCCTGAAGATTGCCTACCCCAACATAGATGGAGTGAGATCGAAGATACTGGAGTTAAGTGATGTAATACAGCTGCAGACACAAGACATTGTTGCACTCACGGAGACAAAACTTGAAGATGTTATTTTAAATGAGGTCATATTCCCAAGGGGCTACTCAATTTGGAGACGGGATAGAAAAATTAGGAAAGGCGGTGGCGTTGCTGTGCTGGTGAAAGAACACCTAAAGGTGAAGGAAATAATGACTGCCTCCCTTGGGTAAAAGTGACCATGTCTTTTTGGGAATAAAGTATGCAATGCGTTATAATCTGGAAGAAAATAAGGAGGTTGAAGCAGTTGAAAACCTGACTTCAGGAGAGGACATTATGGCCACCTTAGAAATTTTTTTACTGAGTATAATTGGACAGACTTGATGCTAGGCAAAGAAGTGAATAAGATGTATGTCAAGTTTTGTGAAATATATGATAAAGGCACAACAAAATTTATACCAAAACTGAGATGCAGAACTAGGAAACGGGAATGGTTCAATAGAAATTGCGAGAGGGCCAGAGACCAAAAGACACAAAAATGGAGTCAATACAGGAAGCGGCTAAACCCCCAAACATACCAGCGATACAAAGATGCGAAAAACAACTACATGGCAGTGAGGAGAGAGGCAGAAAGAAATTTTGAAAAAGGGATTGCAGACAAATGTAAAACAGAACCAGGTCTATTCTATAAATTCATAAACAATAAATTGCAGGTAAAGGATAATATTCACAGAGGTTGAAAATGGGAAATAGATTTACGGAAAATGAAAATGAAATGTGTGAAACACTAAACGAAAAATTCCAAAGCGTGTTTGTACAAAATTAAATCTTTAGGGAACCAGACACAATAAGACTTCTAGAGAACAACATACAGCACATAGAGGTGTCTAGAGATGAAGTGGAAAAAATGCCCAAGGAGCTAAGAAAGAACAAAGCAGTTAGTCCAGATGCTGTTTCACCATGGGTTCTGAGAGAATGTGCATCTGAGCTCAGCATTCCACTTCAACTGATTTTTCAGGCATCCCTGTGTACAGGAGTTGTAGTTGATGTGTGGAAAAAGGCTAACATAGTTCCAATCTACAAAAGTGGAAGCAGGGAAGACCCCCTTAATTATAGACCTGTATCATTGACAAGTGTAATAGTCAAAATATTGGAAAAAATAATTAAAACTAAATGGGTAGAACACCTGGAGGAAAACGATATAATATCAAACAGACAGTATGGTTTTCAATCTGGAAGATCCTGTGTAACGAACTTACTCAGTTTTTATGATCGAGCCACAGAGATTTTACAGGAAAGAGATGGTTGGGTTGACTGCATCTATCTGGACCTAAAAAAGGCTTTCGACAGAGTTCCCTATAAGAGGTTGTTCTGGAAACTGGAACATATTAGAGGAGTGACAGGTAAGCTACTAACTTGGATGAAAAATTTCCTAACTGACAGAAAAATGAGGGCCGTAATCAGAGGCAAGTTATCGGATTGGAGAAATGTCACGAGTGGAGTACCACAGGGTTCAGTTCTTGCACCAGTAATATTCATTGTCTACATAAACGATCTACCAGTGGGAATACAGAACTACATGAACATGTTTGCTGATGATGCTAAAATAATAGGGAAGATAAGAAACCTAGATGATTGTCATGCCCTTGAAGAAGACCTGGACAAAATAAGTATATGGAGCACCACTTGGCAAATGGAATTTAATGTGAATAAATACCATGTTACGGAATGTGGAATTGGAGAACATAGACCCCACACAACCTATAAATTATGTGAGAAATCTTTAAAGAATTCTGACAAAGAAAGGGATCTAGGGGTGGTTGTAGATAGAAAACTGTCACCTGAGGACCACATTAAGAACATTGTGCGAGGAGCCTATGCTACACTTTCTAGAATATGCTAGAAAGTGTAGCATAGCTTTCTTTCTAGCTAGAATATGCAGTGGTTGTGTGGTGCCCATATCTTAAGAAGCGCATCAACAAACTGGAAAAGGTGCAAAGACATGCTACTAAGTGGCTCCCAGAACTGAAGGGCAAGAGCTACGAGGAGAGGTTAGAGGCATTAAATATGCAAAAACTAGAAGATAGAAGAAAAAGAGGCGATATGATCACTACGTACAAAATAGTAACAGGAATCGATAAAATTGATAGGGAAGAATTCCTGAGACTGGGAACTTCAAGAACAAGAGGTCATAGATTTAAACTAACGAAACAAAGCTGCCGGAAAAATATACAAAAATTCACTCGTGTAAACAGAGTGGTTGACGGTTGGAACAAGTTAAGTGAGAGGGTAGTGGAGGCCAAAACCGTCAGTAATTTCAAAGCATTATATAACAAAAAGTGCTGGGGAGACGGGATACCACGAGCGTAGCTCTCATCCTGTAACTACACGTAGGTAATTACTTAGTACTTCAGAAGCGAGTGATAATCAAAGAAGCAGTCCATGGTACACAGCAACTCTTCGCACTCGATGAACCAGATATAAACAGATTTTCGCTTCCCGTTTCTTCATTCTGTGTGCTTGCAAACAACGCACTCACGTACACCTTTGGCTTTAGTACCTGTAGGTGGTATGTAGCCATGTTTGTGAAGCGTAAGGTAGTCTTGAAAAGATTATAGGAAAAGATCAATTTGTAACATAAGTCTGAAAAAAATCACTTTGTAAGGTAGTCTTGAAAAGATTGTAGGATTGATAGGTAGGATTGAAAAGATCCAGGTATTCTTGAAAACATCTAGGAAAAGCTCAATGACAAAATTGTCTTGGTATCTCATAACTGTCCTGGTATCACTCATATCTTCACCTGTTTAAGTAAATGTGGGTACAACACCAACATCAGAATCATCAAATTGTGGTTTGTGTTACAGAATTATCACAGTCTTCCCTCGCAAATTCACCCGTGCTCTTTGTATTGCCACCACCAACCCTGTCAATAACCACCACCATGGAACCTCCTAACATACTGTTCATCTATGCTACCTGTATCAGATGCATCGTCACTGAATCCAGAAAAGATTCTTCTATAGTATCATCCATAAAAATTGGAGATGACATGGGTGAGCATGGATGGCACTCAGAGCTACAACTGGATACGCTCGCTGTATCGTCCTCATCAGTGATGTATCACTTGTATCCAACCCTTATGTTAGGTCCTTATTGTACCTAGCTTCATCAATATCATGATCCTTCTGTTCTTCAAACAATAAGGTCTGAATTACACCGACAGAGAGCGATATTTCAACACCGCATCCGACAGGGCATTGGGAGCCAGAAGCGCGTGTGCCACCCATGGTTGCTCACTCAAAACTGAGCCAGCAGCCCTAGGGCATTCTGGGAATTTTTGCCAAGGTGGCTGCCTCTCACTGGAGGTCCCAGGAGTCCATTTTATACCCAACCTTCCGTGTGCTCATTCTGATCAAATCTTAAATTCATGTTTTCTCGGCCTGCTCTTTGCCTGCCACAAGTATTGTCGGCCAGCACAGTTTAGTGGTTAATATTAAGGTGCCGTTAGATTAGTTTTGGAAAAGTTGTTCAATGTCAACCAATATTTTTTGACTAGTTGTATATGAAAAGGGCTGCAATTGTTCCAAGTTTCAGTACTGCAGCCTAAATAGAAAGGGAGAAATAAAAATAAAAAATTCAACAAAAATTACACATTTTCAAGTGAGTTCAAACCTTTCACCTTTTCAGATACTGTATAATCATTCTATGACACTTTTCTGACACATTAGCATATAATAAAGGATCTGTAGTTTGGGAGTTTCCAAAACATCTTCAGCTTTCCCAATACAAATAGCCAAAATTTGTATTAGGCTACAAATAGCCTAATACAAATAGCAATAGTGTATAGCCCCAAAAATTATGCAAATATGTCATGTTTATTGATATCATAAAATCAATAAATGAACTTGGAGAAACAAAACAACTTCAGATTTTAGAGACAAACTTTACATATAAGGTGTAAGGTTCATGTAAATTGAATAAAAATGAAAGAGTTTGAAGTCGTTTATGATACTTGAAAAATAAATCATTAAAATATAAAGTCTAAGGTGCTGCCATCTGTGGCCGAGGTTGACATCAACCAATTTTCTCCAAAATTGGCACCCTTACAGATAGGCTTATGTGCAGTCAGGTGTTCAAGTTTCATGCAAATCGTCCGATAAAAAAAAAAAATGAAAAAAAAAAAAAAAATAGAAAAAAATTATCTTCATTTTTTTAATAAAACTAATTATAATATTTTTTAATATATGCTATTGTGATAGCCGAGAGTCATAGACATGATTTCAGTTGACACTTGTATTTGATAATCGTTTTTGATCATTTTGGAAAAATTTTGACACCTACTTTAATATTTTTTTTCTCCCTTCCTATTTATGCTACGATGTTGAAACTTGGACCAGATGAAACCCTTTTCTTATACAACTAGTCGAAAAAGTTTGATTGAAATTGAACCAGTTTAAATTTTTGGCATATTTGAATCAGACAGCCCCTTAAATGCCTCCAAATATTTAAAACCAGTGAACTTTTTAATTAAAATTTTTAGATTTGAAAGCACAACAGAACTTGAATGATCAAAATAGTGTGAGGAAGATGAAGCCCTATTCACAGTGAGAATTAATCCCCTGCATTTTTGTTTATGAGCCTGAACAAAATCAGTGATAATATCTAGGACAAAAATGATGCAGGCTCAATCAGCAACAAACCTATGTTTCAACCCGTTCTCGCACTTTCGTATAGTCAATATTGACTTATTAAATACATGCATATGTGACATACTAAACATACTAGTTTACCTTGAAAAGCTTCATAGAAAACACCAACCTTACCTAACCTTCTTAGTATGTTAAGATAAGCATCTTATTGCTTCGTAATTACAATTATTACTTAACTTATTATAGGTATAGGTTAAGTAATAATTTTAATTACGAAGCAATAAGATGCTTATCTTAACATACTAAGAAGGTTAGGTAAGGTCGGTGTTTTCTATGAAGCTTTTCAAGGTAAACTAGTATGTTTAGTATGTCACATATGCACGTATTTAATAAGTCAATATTGACTGTAGTAAAGTGCGAGAACGGGTTGCATGTTTATACACAAATATCTCAAGCTTGGTAAATAAATTTGGCACAATACAATCCAACTTTGAATAGGGCAACTACTGTAACCCCGCGATTATCCGGGATTCAAACATCCGGAAAACGCCCTTATACGGCCAAAATCGTGATCGGATAAAGTTATCACAATATCCGGCCAAAATGGCCACAGGAACCGGATAAAAGCTGGTTTGGCCGGATAAAAATACGGCCATACCGTATTAATCCCGTCTGTGGCTCTAGACGCACTGTGGAGGAGGGGGTGGGGTGGGTGGGTGGTGTTTTGGTGCGTCAGGAGGGACCACCTGGGTACAGGAATTACCATTAATTTTAGAACAATTAATCATAGACAAAAACAAATGAAATAAGTACTAGTAATTAAGTAATAACAAATAAATAAGTTTCCTAAAAGCATTGTGCACAGGCTGAAGTTTCCTTCAAAAATATTGTGAATTTTTTTCCTCCTGGCGGCCTACGTAACGTGCTATAGCTGCCCCACCCCAAGTGGACCCGTCCAACACTGGTCAACCCATGTGCGTCCGTCCCTTGTGTTATACACAGTGCTGCGCCATTAGTGAAATAATTTTTTACATAACTCTTTTATTTTCAAAGTAACTTTGAACATTTTTGGCCAAGACTATGTCTGGTAGCAGCATCAGTCGTTCTGAAGGTGTTAAGAGGAAGAAAGTTGTCCTAACAATTAAAGACAAGTCACTGTTATACACCTCAACCAGTGCGGCCTCACAGTGCTGCGCCATTAGTGAAATATTTTTTTAAATAACTTTCTTAATTTTCATAGTAACTTTGAACATTTTTGGCCAAGAATATGTCTGGTAGCAGCATCAATCGTTCTGAAAGTGATAAGAGGAAGAAGATTGTCCTAGCAATTAAAGACAAGCTATGTGTTGTTCAACCAGTGAGGCGTCACAGGCAGCCAAGCGCCTTCAACAAGTGAGGCGCTACAGGCAAGCCAAGCACTTTCAACAAGTGAGGTGCCACAAGCAAGCAAGCGCCTTCAACAAGTGAGGCATCACAGGCAAGCAAGCTCCTTCAACAAGTGAGGCATCACAGGCAAGCCAAGCGCCTTCAACAAGTGAGGTGCAAGCAAGCGCCTTCAACAAGTGAGGCCTCACAGGCAACCCAAATGCCTTTAACTAGTGAGGCTTCAGCAGCTGGCAGTCAAAACTAACTTAGCTTAATGAACTGTACAGTGATTTTAAGTAAAAATCAGATTTTAAGTAAAAAACCTGTAATTTTAAGTGTTAATTTTAGTGTTGTGTTAGTATAGGTTACGTAAATTGTTAAGAATTTTTAACTTCAAGATGTGTGGCATCAATCAACACCAACAAGGTAAGTTGAGGTTTCTAGTTGAATATTTAATAATTGTATGTGGTAAGGGAATTCAAATTATGTCGTTTGTAGTATAAAAATAGTTGGAAATGGTCACTTTTGGACTCGTAGGTGAAAAAGTACCATTATCCGAAAAATGTGATAATCCGGCTGGGGGTCCTTCCCATATAGTCCGGATGATCGAGTGGAGACAGTATATGGGACCATCCTCAATTTAATTCGTTAGAGATATTTCTTGCAACCACAGATGTCTTCAGAAGGCTTTGTGAGATTCTATTTTTTTAAGGCAAGAATACATTACTTTCCGTTTCTTTCTTCAAATTTGTTCATTTACGGCTACCATTATAATGTGATTGAATCCATATTATACCCTAATATTATCCACACACACACTAATTTCACTAAGTGAAATTTTAGTTTGAACCTGTCTGTAACGAGATTTCACTATATCTAACATATTTCCTACATTGAGGTGAGGTGACAAGGGCAAAAATACCCGATGCACCTGAAAGGGGAAGGGAGAATCCAGGGAGCCAACAATGACCCACCAGAATGAGGCATTTCATTACATTCAATAATGGTCTTCTAGAAGGGCTCCATATTGCCTTCTCTCCACAAAGTATAAAAACACAAGGGAAACACATTACGCATGGAGGTGAGCAGAAGGCCACAACCCCCAAAGATGGGAAAATAGGGATAGGAAACCCAACCCAAAGCCACATAGGGCAGGCACAGATCTGGTATGAACCAGGAATCGAGTCGCCAAGATCCTGTCAAAACACAAGAAAACCCCAAGCCTGAAACCATCCCAAGACACTTTGACAAAACACAGCTGACAAAGCCACAAACACGTGCGCTCATCATGAGTATGAGGGTAAACTGCAGGATGGCAAAACTCAATGACACTGCAGACAACAAGAGATATACACTCCCTAGAACATGGCACCCAAAAAACTAGAACCACCAAAGAAAATGAGGAACAGGCGAAAGAAAATGCCCAAGACCCCCACACAATCGCTATGATAAACATGACCAGTGGACCTCCCACATACGTCAACTGGCCAAGACCCAGAACAATTGTAACCACAGCTGAGCCAATAGAAAAACCCCAGTCTACAAACACACGAAGCAGGAGCCAAAATAGCTATAATAGAGAACCCCCAATGGAGCCACGAAGGATGGAAACCACCCCATAGTGTCAGGTAGACACACCTTTTGTGAAATTCACCAGTGTTTAAATCCTGAAATTAGAATTCCCACCAGTACAGCAGCCAGTTCTGCATATGCACAGTGTAATTACCCAAGTGTAATTACCTAAGTGTAGTTACAGGATGAGAGCTACGCTCGTGGTGTCCCGTCTTCCCAGCACTCTTTGTCATATAACGCTTTGAAACTACTGACGGTCTTGGCCTCCACCACCTTCTCACTTAACTTGTTCCAACCGTCTACCACTCTATTTGCGAAGGTGAATTTTCTTATATTTCTTCGGCATCTGTGTTTAGCTAGTTTAAATCTATGACCTCTTCTTCTTGAAGTTCCAGGTCTCAGGAAGTCTTCCCTGTCGATTTTATCAATTCCTGTTACTATTTTGTACGTAGTGATCATATCACCTCTTTTTCTTCTGTCTTCTAGTTTTGGCATATTTAATGCTTCTAACCTCTCCTCGTAGCTCTTGCCCTTTAGTTCTGGGAGCCACTTAGTAGCATGTCTTTGCACCTTTTCCAGTTTGTTGATGTGCTTCTTAAGATATGGGCACCACACAACAGCTGCATATTCTAGCTTTGGCCTAACAAGTCATGAACAATTTCTTTAGTATATCGCCATCCATGTATTTAAATGCAATTCTGAAGTTAGAAAGCATAGCATAGGCTCCTTGCACAATATTCTTTATGTGGTCCTCAGGTGATAGTTTTCTATCTAGAACCACTCCTAGATCTCTTTCTTTATCAGAATTCTTTAAAGATTTCTCACATAATATATAGGTTGTGTGGGGTCTATGTTCTCTTATTCAACATTCCATAACATGACATTTATTAACATTAAATTCCATTTGCCAAGTGGTGCTCCATATACTTATTTTGTCCAGGTCTTCTTGAAGGGCATGACAATCATCTAAATTTCTTATCCTTCCTATTATCTTAGCATCATCAGCAAACATGTTCATATAATTCTGTATACCAACTGGTAGATCATTTATGTAGACAATAAACAGTGCACAGAACTGCCAGTGTCATAGTAGGAAAATGTCCTCCCAAAAACAGTGGAAACATCAAGAAAATACATACTGTAGACACGTGATTATCCGGAATCTGACCATCTGGAAAACGCCCTTATCCGGCTAAAATCGTTGCCGGATAAAGTTATCTCACTATCCGGCCAAAATGTCCATGGGAGCCGGAAAAGCAGGTGTTTGGTGGATCAGTGGCCTAACACTCGTTGTACACCACCACCAGATAGGGAGGGAGTCACCCCTCACTGCTGTTCACTTTCTCTATCCCCCCCCACATTCACTTTCCCTCACTCCCTCCCTCGCCAAGAGATCCTTCTGTAGGTGGCAGTAGATTGCCAGCCTGGAGAAGTTCCATCTACTACAATAAAGCATTCATGAAACTAGTAGTTATATAACTCTTTATTATCCTAATAATATTGCTAAATAAAATCTGTAACCAAAAATACATATGATCTTGTACTGTACATCCAGAATTTAAAAAACAATTCTGGCTACCGGTGACGAGTGTAGGGTTATCTGAGTGAGCCCGTCCCTCCCCCCACCAGCCCTACATCCCATAAACACACTGCTTAAAGGTCACAGTTCAACTGTCCATAATTCCCTCCCTAAGGGAAGGAGGGAGGAGTCGATCAGGAAGGGAAGGGAAGGGGAGGAGGGAGGGAGTCGATCAGGAAGGGAAGGGAAGGGAAGGAGGGAGGGAGTCGATCAGGAAGGGAAGGGAAGGGAAGGAGGGAGGGAGTCGATCAGGAAGGGAAGGGAAGGGAAGGAGGGAGGGAGTCGGTCAGGAAGGGAAGGGAAGGGAAGGAGGGAGGGAGTCGGTCAGGAAGGGAAGGGAAGGGAAGGAGGGAGGGAGTCGGTCAAGAAGGGAAGGGAAGGAGGGAGGGAGTCGGTCAAGGAGGGAGGGAGTCGGTCAAGAAGGGAAGGGAAGGAGGGAGGGAGTCGGTCAAGGAGGGAGGGAGTCGGTCAAGAAGGGAAGGGAAGGAGGGAGGGAGTCGGTCAAGAAGGGAAGGGAAGGAGGGAGGGAGTCGGTCAAGAAGGGAAGGGAAGGAGGGAGGGAGTCGGTCAAGAAGGGAAGGGAAGGAGGGAGGGAGTCGGTCAAGAAGGGAAGGGAAGGAGGGAGGGAGAAGTGTTTAGTGTAATTACCCAAGTGTAGTTACAGGATGAGAGCTACGCTACACTTGGGTAATTATGTGGCTACACTTGTGTGGGGGGTAACAGATGTGACTCGCTTAAGCCTACCAAGGAAGGTGGCATTGGAGGTGTTGCAAGAATTATATTGTTTTCTTATTGCTGTGGAGAGCTAGTTACGAATATTAAATAACACACTATAATACTTGAACAGTACAGTACAGTATTTGGTTTGCTATTTATTCATTTCAATATTTACAAGAAAATAAAGCTTGGGATTTAACAGAACTTAAGGAGCATATGTTAAAAGTCATCATACAGCGTGTCAACACCCACATGTTGACACACGTGGCAACAAGAAACTTTCTAAGTCAACACGTCAAGGGACAGACAAGAATGAGAGGAGGGGATGAACCAGCCTTGCTTGATCTGATATTTACCCCTAAATGAGTCGGATATAAGGGAAGTTAAGTTGGAAGCCCCCTTGGGAATGAGTGATCATAGTGTATTGAGCTGTGAGTACCTGGTTGAGCTAGGAATTATCACCCCCAAAAAAGAACTGGGAAACAAAGGGCTGGCGTACCGAAAGGGAAACTATGAGGAGATAAATAAATTCCTATGGGATATACATTGGGACACAGAACTCGGAACCAAGTCCGTACAAGACATGATGGACTATGTCACCCAAAAATGTCAGGAGGCTGTAAGCAGGTTTGTCCCAGCCCGACAGGAAAAAACAGAGAAGCAAAGGAAGAATCCATGGTTTAATAGGGAATGTATGAAAGCAAAGGAGCTGAACAAAAGGGTATGGAGGAACTTCCGTAATAACAGAACACCAGAAAGTAGAGAGAGATACCAGAGAACCAGGAACGAGTATGTTAGTGTGAGAAGAGCAGCTGAGAAAAGGTATGAAAATGATATAGCTAATAAAGCCAAGACCGAACCAAAGCTACTACACAGTCACATCAGGAGGAAGACAACAGTGAAGGAACAGATGATGAAACTTAGGGTGGGTGAGGACAGGTACACAGAGAATGACAGAGATGTGTGAAGAACTCAACAAAAGGTTCCAGGAGGTCTTTACAACAGAACTGGGAGAAGTCACGGCGCTAGGAGAGGTGGCAGCAAACCAGGTGACCTTGGAAAGGTTCGAAATTACAAGAGATGAGGTCAAGAAGCACCTATTGGAGCTGGATGTGAGAAAAGCTGTTGGGCCGGACGGAATTTCCCCATGGGTATTGAAAGAGTGTGCAGGAGCACTTTAATTGCCACTCTCCATAGTGTATAGTAGGTCACTGGAAACGGGAGACCTACCAGAAATATGGAAGACTGCTAATGTAGTACCAATATACAAAAAGGGTGACAGACAAGAGGCACTGAACTACAGGCCAGTGTCCTTAACTTGTATACCATGCAAGGTGATGGAGAAGATTGTGAGAAAAAACTTAGTAACACATCTGGAGAGAAGAGACTTCATGACAACCCATCAACATGGGTTCAGGAAGGGTAAATCTTGCCTTACAGGCTTGATAGAATTCTACGATCAGGTGACAAAGATTAAGCAAGAAAGAGAAGGATGGGCGGACTGCATTTTTTTGGACTGTCGGAAAGCCTTTGACACAGTACCCCATAAAAGGTTGATGCATAAGCTGGAGAAACAAACAAGCAGGAGTAACTGGTAGGGCGCTCCAGTGGATAAGGGAGTGCCTAAGCAATAGGAAGCAGAGAGTTACAGTGAGGGGTGAGACCTCAGAATGGCGGGAAGTCACCAATAGAGTCCCACAGGGCTCTGTGCCTGGACCTATCCTGTTTCTGATATACGTAAATGATCTCCCAGAGGGTATAGACTCATTCCTCTCAATGTTTGCTGACGACGCCAAAATTATGAGAAGGATTAAGACAGAGGAGGACAACTTGAGGCTTCAAGAAGACCTGGACAAGCTGCAGGAATGGTCGAACAAATGGCTGTTAGAGTTTAACCCAAGCAAATGTAATGTAATGAAGATAGGGGTAGGAAGCAGGAGACCAGATACAAGGTATCATTTGGGAGATGAGATACTTCAAGAGTCAGAGAGAGAGAAAGACCTGAGGGTTGATATCATGCCAGACCTGTCCCCTGAAGCTCATATCAAGAGGATAACATCAGCAGCATATGCCAGGTTGGCTAACATAAGAATGGCCTTTAGAAACTTGTGTAAGGAATCTTTCAGAACATTATATACCACATATGTCAGACCAATCCTGGAGTATGCAGCTCCAGCATGGAGTCCATATCTAGTCAAGCATAAGACTAAACTGGAAAAGGTTCAAAGGTTTGCCACCAGACTAGTACCCGAGCTGAGAGGTATGAGCTACGAGGAGAGACTACGGGAATTAAACCTCACTTCGTTGGAAGACAGAAGAGTAAGGGGGGGGACATGATCACCACATTCAAGATTCTCAAGGGAATCGACAGGGTTGATAAAGACAGGCTATTTAACACAAGGGGAACACGCACTAGGGGTCACAGGTGGAAACCGAGTGCCCAAATGAGCCACAGCGATATTAGAAAGAACTTTTTTAGTGTCAGAGTGGTTGACAAATGGAATGCATTAGGAAGTAATGTGGTGGAGGCTGACTCTATACACAGTTTCAAGTGAAGATAGGATAGAGCCCAATAGGCTCAGGAACCTGTACACCTGTTGATTGACGGTTGAGAGGCAGGACCAAAGAGCCAGAGCTCAACCCCCGCAAGCACAACTAGGTGAGTACACATGGAGGGGAGATGGGAAGGCCAGCATGAGGTGGGGGGGGGGGAGGAGGCCAGCGTGAGGCGGGGGGGGGGGGGGAAAGGCCAGTGTGAGGTGGGGGGGGGGGGGGAAGGCCAGTGTGAGGTGGGGGGGGGGGGGAAGGCCAGTGTGAGGTGGGGGGGGGAAAGGCCAGTGTGAGGTGGGGGGGGGGGGAAAGGCCAGTGTGAGGTGGGGGGGGGGGAAGGCCAGTGTGAGGTGGGGGGGGGGGGGGGAAGGCCAGTGTGAGGTGGGGGGGGGGAAGGCCAGTGTGAGGTGGGGGGGGGGGGGAAGGCCAGTGTGAGGTGGGGGGGCGGGGAAGGCCAGTGTGAGGTGGGGGGGCGGGGAAGGCCAGTGTGAGGTGGGGGGGCGGGGAAGGCCAGTGTGAGGTGGGGGGGGCGGGGAAGGCCAGTGTGAGGTGGGGGGGGCGGGGAAGGCCAGTGTGAGGTGGGGGGGCGGGGAAGGCCAGTGTGAGGTGGGGGGGCGGGGAAGGCCAGTGTGAGGTGGGGGGGCGGGGAAGGCCAGTGTGAGGTGGGGGGGCGGGGAAGGCCAGTGTGAGGTGGGGGGGGAAAGGCCAGTGTGAGGTGGGGGGGGGGGAAAGGCCAGTGTGAGGTGGGGGGGGGGGAAGGCCAGTGTGAGGTGGGGAGAGGCCAGTGTGAGGTGGGGGGGGGGGGGAAGGCCAGTGTGAGGTGGGGGGGAAAGGCCAGTGTGAGGTGGGGGGGGGGAAGGCCAGTGTGAGGTGGGGGGGGGGAAGGCCAATGTGAGGTGGGGGGGGGGAAGGCCAATGTGAGGATGGGGGGGGGAAGGCCAATGTGAGATGGGGGGGGAAGGCCTAGCGTGAGGGGGGGAAGGCCTGCGTGAGGGGGGGGGAAGGCCTGCGTGAGGGGGGGGGGGAGGGGGTGGGGGAAGACCAAGCAGGACGTGTGATCTGTCTCTGTCCAGTCTCGCCCACCAACCTGCCTGCATGCCCACCTACCCACCTGCCAACCTAGGCACCTGTTCACCCCACCTGCCTGCTCGCCCACCCACCTGTTCACCCACCAGCCTGCATGCCCACCAGCCAACCCACCCACCTGCCTGCCTGCATGCCCACCTGCCAACCCACCCACCAGCCTGCATGCCCACCAGCCAACCCACCCACCTGCCTGCATGCCCACCTGCCAACCCACCCACCAGCCTGCTTGCCCATCCGCCAGCCTGTATGCCCACCTGCCTGCTTGCCCATCCGCCAGCCTGCATGCCCACCTGCCAACCCACTCACTTGCCTGCTTGCCCATCCGCCAGCCTGCATGCCCACCTGCCAACCCACCCACCTGCCTGCTTGCCCATCCGCCAGCCTGCATGCCCACCTGCCTGCCTGCCCATCCGCCAGCCTGCATGCCCACCTGCCAACCCACCCACCTGCCTGCTTGCCCATCCGCCAGCCTGCATGCCCACCTGCCAACCCACCCACCTGCCTGCTTGCCCATCCGCCAGCCTGCATGCCCACCTGCCAACCCACCCACCTTCCTGCTCGCCCATCCACCTACCTGATATGCTTGCAAAGACAGCCTGTAGAAAACCAGTGGTAGACATTGATATGGGTGTTTCATTAGCAGTGACAAAGAGAATACTTAAACAAATATATAATGAAGATCTCACCAACCTAACAAATTCACAAAGACCTGAAAGTTGCAGCATTAAATATTATGATAGATATCGTGAGGAGACATTCACATATGGGACTAATGGAACAAGAACCCGGCAATGTGATGTTATAGTGGTCAGAATACGCCTGGGATATAGACGTATCTGGCAGCTTTCTCAAAACCCAAATGTCGAGTACACAATATATCAACTTTGTGAAAGAGAAAACATGCACTCACTTGAACATTATATTGTAGAATGTCCCATATTGACTGACTTTCGCCCTCCTGGGCTAAGGTAAACTGAACTCTGTAATTACTATACGAGTACTGGAACACTTGATGATATATAGGACTTGTACCCAAAATTGACCATGTATGTGATGTAACTATATAACCTGATCTTGTAAAAGCACCTTAATCACCTTCAGTGATTAAGGGCTTAATTGCACACTAGTTTCTCTATCAGCTATCTCACCCTGTCAGAGTAAAAGAGACAAATGTATGTGAATGCATGCGTGTAATTACCTAAGTGTAATTACCTAAGTGTAGTTACAGGATGAGAGCTATGCTCGTGGTGTCCCGTCTTCCCAGCACTCTTTGTCATATAACGCTTTGAAACTACGACGGTCTTGGCCTCCACCACCTTCTCACTTAACTTGTTCCAACCGTCTACCACTCTATTTGCGAAGGTGAATTTTCTTATATTTCTTCGGCATCTGTGTTTAGCTAGTTTAACCCTTAAAGTGCGCATCACTTCATATGAAGTGTAAATCGTTTTACCAGTCAACTGCGCTTCACTTCATATGAAGTGTATGGGTACCGCGCACGATTTGAATGGCCCGCGGTGTAGCTGGGGGTCCCATATGCTGCCCAGGGGCTCTAGTAAACAGCGGCCATTTTGAAAAAAAATCCAGCTCACGCTCCGATGGCATGGGAGGCCTCAGTTTAGCGAGAGTCACCATGGCGAGCGCACGGTCAAACGCCTCACGGGGCACGCATCACTCAGTCCCTCACCCCAGAGCAAATAGCCCACAAATTATTCTCTGAAGGTGAAGAAAGTGTGTTTGACGATTCAGACAACGATGAGGATTATACACAGTTGTCGGGAGATAGTAGCAGCAGCAGTGAAAGTGAGAATGACCGCCATGCCATGGCGAGGCCTATACGCTCTCCCATGCCTCCTCGCCCATTTTCTACCCCAATTCTACCACGACCTCACAGTTCCTGTGGATATTTTCTGTTTGAGGGTGACGAGTCAGAGGGAGGTGACTCCTTTTCTGGGTTTAGTGACTCAGATCAAAGTTTTATTGAGCCTGTGGCTGGTACCAGTGGTGTAACTGGGCGAGAAATTGTCGCGTCAGCAGCATCTCGCCCAGCCAAGCGCCACCGCATGGCACCACATGAGGGACCAAGACCCTCGTGTTCACGTGCACCCACCTCACGTGCACGTAGCCGCCGTGCTTCTCGCAGACGGTATTCAGCTCCTGGTCGCCGGTATGCATCGCTTCCTCGCCGTCTTTCCTCTGCATCTCGCAGGACGCCTGGTGTACTTGAGTGGAGTGATGGTGACGATTTTATTCCTAATATTCCTCACTTTGACGATAAAGATGTAGGGATTACAAACCTTTTCCCTAATCAAGGTGAGGACATGGCTGAGATGGAATATTTTACAGCATTCTATGATGAACCACTCATGGAATACATTGTACACCAAACGAACCTGCATGCTGCTTACCTGATTGAGAGGGAAATCACAGAATTTTCACGACTGCAGCGTTGGAAAAATACCACAGTGGCGGAAATGTATGTGTTTTTGGCACTCTGTTTGTTGATGAAGCACTGTTACAAACATGCAATAAATGACTATTGGAGCAAGGACAAGACAATACCAACACCTTTATTCGGGAAATATATGTCACGAGACAGGTTTCAGATACTCCTCAGGTGTCTACATTTTGGAAGTGTTCAGGACCGAACACCTGATGATAGACTGTGGCGAGTGAGGCACTACATGAACGATGTTATTGGAAAATTCAGAGATTTTTACGTACCAGCACAGAAGCTGGTGGTTGATGAATCTCTCATACTTTTCAAGGGACGTGTTCCATTCAAACAGTACATTCCCTCAAAACGAAACCGATTTGGCCTGAAATTTTTTGTTCTTTGTGATTGTGAGACAGGATACGTGTTACACATGATTCTGTACTCGGCTAGTGATGTAGACATTCCCGGTAACGACGAACATGGATTCTCGGGGAGTGTAGTGAAGACCATCATGGCTCCGTGGATGAACAAGGGACACATTTTATACACAGATAATTACTATACAAGTCCCTTGCTAGCTCGGTTCTTGCTAGAAAATAGAACCGGATTGGTTGGTACAGTAAAGCCACAACGAAGGGAAATGCCTGTGTTTGACAACGACATTGCAGTTGGTGAGTGTCAGAGAAGGAAAAGTGATAACATTCTGTCAGTTCGGTGGAAAGACAAAAGAGAGGTGAACTTGTTGACAACAATTCATGATGGAACAATGGTGAACAGTGGGAAAGTGAGCCATAAAACAAACGCACCACTATATAAGCCAGACTGTGTTTTAGACTATAATATCAACATGCGGTTGATTGATAAATCAGACATGATGATTGGCACTGCAGAGTGTGTGCGGAAGACATGTAGGTGGACGAAAAAAGTGTTCTTCCATCTTGTGGACATGAGCATGCTGAACTGTTTCAACATGTACCTTGTGAGAACTGGACGTAAGCCCACTTTCCGTGACTTTGTATTTGATGCTGCAATACAGTTATTAGGAAAGTTTGCAAAAGATGTCCCAGGTATTCAGCGGCCCATCATAAACGCACTGTTGCAGCATGCTGGTACTCCACGCCTCGCTCACACTGAAGGCTTCCTAGCACACAAACTTAAGTATTTGCCACCTGGTGTGAAGCGTGCAATAGCCCAACGTGATTGCTTGGTGTGTAAAACAACGACACGTAGAGACAAGAAACGGAAGCTTGTGCAAACATGGTGTGAAACGTGTGGTATCCCATTATGTGCTGTCGACTGCTTCAATGACTACCACAGTCTAGAAATCTTCTAAGTGTGCTTCAAAGTGTGTATAGCGTGTGCGAGTGTGTAAATATGTAAACATATAAGCAGAACATATAATATAATAGACTGTAATGACATATTATATTGCCGTAATTGAAAACATTTGTGTGCGCCTGTGTATACTCAAATATGCAACAATTATTGATACAAAATATGTTCAAACAGTATTTGAAACACAATTAGTGAAAAAAAATTAGATAAAATGCGCTTAGACATTGTAAATAAATAGCGCGAAAATATATTTGTGGCAACTCTGGCTGTTTGAGGACCGCGCGCAACATCTCCCGGGCGTGTACTGCATGAGCGAACATGCAGATTGTGACGTCATCGCAGAGCTTCTCGGCTCTATTGCAACAAAAGTAAGTACAATAGAATTTTTTTTTTATTTTTCCCGTGATCAGTGAACAGAACTTAACAGATTAGCAAAAAAAAAAAATTTTTTTTTTTTTCAAAATGACATGCGCCTGTGTGGATAGCAGGATATTAGACCCCGAGCATGTTAAGGGTTAAATCTATGACCTCTTGTTCTTGAAGTTCCAGGTCTCAGGAAATCTTCCCTGTCGATTTTATCAATTCCTGTTACTATTTTGTATGTAGTGATCATATCACCTCTTTTTCTTCTGTCTTCTAGTTTTGGCATGTTTAATGCTTCCAACCTCTCCTCGTAGCTCTTGCCCTTCAGTTCTGGGAGCCACTTCGTAGCATGTCTTTGCACCTTTTCCAGTTTGTTGATGTGCTTCTTAAGATATGGGCACCACACAACAGCTGCATATTCTAGCTTTGGCCTAACAAAAGTCATGAACAATTTCTTTAGTATATCGCCATCCATGTATTTAAATGCAATTCTGAAGTTAGAAAGCATCGCATAGGCTCCTTGCACAATATTCTTTATGTGGTCCTCAGGTGATAGTTTTCTATCTAGAACCACCCCTAGATCTCTTTCTTTATCAGAATTCTTTAAAGATTTCTCACATAATATATAGGTTGTATGGGGTCTATGTTCTCCTATTCCACATTCCATAACATGACATTTATTAACATTAAATTCCATTTGCCAGGTGGTGCTCCATATACTTATTTTGTCCAGGTCTTCTTGAAGGGCATGACAATCATCTAAATTTCTTATCCTTCCTATTATCTTAGCATCATCAGCAAACATGTTCATATAATTCTGTATACCAACTGGTAGATCATTTATGTACACAATAAACATCACTGGTGCAAGAACTGAACCCTGTGGTACTCCACTTGTGACATTTCTCCATTCCGATACATTGCCTCTGATTACTGCCCTCATTTTTCTATCAGTCAGAAAATTTTTCATCCATGATAGAAGCTTACCTGTCACCCCTCCAATATTTTCCAGTTTCCAGAACAACCTCTTATGTGGAACTCTGTCGAAAGCCTTTTTTAGGTCCAGATAGATGCAGTCAACCCAACCATCTCTTTCCTGTAATATCTCTGTGGCTCAATCATAGAAACTGAGTAAATTCGATACACAGGATCTTCCAGATCGAAAACCATACTGCCTGTCTGATATTATATCATTTCTCTCCAGGTGTTCTACCCATTTAGTTTTGATTAGCTTTTCCAATACTTTCACTATTACACTTGTCAATGACACAGTGTGTGTATATATGTATGTATATATGTATATGTATGTATATATGGATGTATATGTATGTATATATGTATATGTATGTATATGTACTCACCTAGTTGTACTCACCTAGTTGTGTTTGCGGGGATTGAGCTCTGGCTCTTTGGTCCCGCCTCTCAACCGTCAATCAACAGGTGTACAGATTCCTGAGCCTATCGGGCTCTGTCATATCTACACTTGAAACTGTGTATGGAGTCAGCCTCCACCACATCACCCCCTAATGCATTCCATTTGTAAACCACTCTGACACTAAAAAAGTTCTCTCTAATATCTCTGTGGCTCATTTGGGCACTCAGTTTCCACCTGTGTCCCCTTGTGCGTGTTCCCCTTGTGTTAAATAGATTGTCTTTATCTGCCCTATCAATCCCCTTCAGAATCTTGAATGTGGTGATCATGTCCCCCCTAACTCTTCTGTCTTCCAGCGAAGTGAGGTTTAATTCCCGTAGTCTCTCCTCGTAGCTCATACCTCTCAGCTCGGGTACTAGTCTGGTGGCAAACCTTTGAACCTTTTCCAGTTTAGTCTTATCCTTGACTAGATATGGACTCCATGCTGGGGCTGCATACTCCAGGATTGGCCTGACATATGTGGTATACAAAGTTCTGAATGATTCTTTACACAAGTTTCTGAATGCCGTTCGTATGTTGGCCAGCCTGGTGTGTATGTATATGTGTATTAAGTATATATGGAAGCTGATCAGAATTACATTTCACCTTTGTAAATGCACATTAATGACACTATGTAAAAGACACATCGAACACTTTATGTAGGACATGCGTAAATCTGTGTATCTATGTATTTATGTATGTAGGTTAGCTTAGCATTTTAAAAGCACCGAATCACCTTCTGTGGTTGATTGTTCAATAAATCCCTGAACTATATGTTTAACACATCTCTAACCCTGTCCATGGAGGACAGAAGAAAATGTATATATGCTGCTTAGCATTGTAAATGTGTGGCCACGTCTGTGGTAGAAAATAATAATAAAAAAAGCCCACCCACCCACCCACCTTCCTGATAGCCCACCCCAACCACCTGTTCACCCACCTGCCTGCTTGCCCACCCACCCACCCGACAACCCACCTGCCTGCTCGCCCACCCACCTGCCTGCATGCCCACCTGCCAACCCACCCATCTGCTCACACACCTTCCTGCTCGCCCACCCACCTGCTCACACACCTTCCTGCTCGCCCACCCACCTGATAGTCCACCCACCCAGTCACCTGTTCACCCACCTGCCTGCTCACCCATCCACCTGCCTGATAGCCCTCTCAGCCACCTGATCACCCATCTGCCTGCTTGCCCACCCACCCACCTGAATGCTTGCCCACCTACCTGCACACCCACCTGCCTGCTCACCCCACCCACCCACCTGTTCACCCACTTCCCTGCCCCCTCACCTGTTTACCTATCTGCCTGCATGCCCATTTACCCACCTGGCAATCCATGCACCCACCTGTTCACCCACCTGCCTGATAGCCCCACCCACCTGCCTGCTCACCCACCCACCCACTTGCTTGCTTGCTTGCTCAAACCTGTTCACCCACCAAGCCCATCTGCCTGCCATCCACCCATCCAAAACCCACCTGCCTGATACCACCTATCCCTGCCTGCCCACCCACTTTCCCTGCCCACCTACCAGCTAGGTTACTAACCACCCACCCAGCCCCACACACTAATTAGTGTGTGTCAATTCAAATCATGAGCGTGGTATAAAAATTGTTGGAAATAGTCCCTTCTGGACTCAAGAGGTGAAAAACTACTCTTATCCGGAAAACGTGATTATCAGGCTGGGGGTCCTTCCCATATAGTCCGGATAATTGACTGGAGACAGTATCTCAAGTACATTCAGTGATTGATTGAAAATATATAGAAACAGCAGTGTTAAGTTTTGAAAACCAGTCTGGAACTTTAATAAGACATAAAAAGGAAAAATTTGGAGATATGAGTTTGTATTAAACATTGTTGGAACCCAGGGTGGTGCACAGAGAAACACACAAGAGGACTTGTTCACACAGGCGGCAGCAACGTCAGATCAGTCGACAACAGCATGCCATTCAGGTGGTCTCCTACATTTATAATAAGTGCATAGTAAAGTCTGTTTAGCAGTTAATAGAATCAGTTAGTTTAGGTATAGGATTCTATTTTTAAGTTGTGTACATGACCCTGTGTTGGCCCCTTTCAGGGAGCCAACACAGGGGAATGTGTGATTTTGGTTCATTCATCCCAGTGTGGGTATTGCTGAACATGTGTTCCGTGTTCTACCAGTCTTGGTTCCTATTAGTCAACTGTTCAAGTGTAAAGCCTTTGTGTTGTTATAAGTAATATTTAATGGTTGAATTGTGACGAGACTGCAGAGTAAAGTAACGACCTTTAGTCCAGATTTGTGGGACCAGTATTTAAAATAATCAATTTAAGTGCTAACTCTCAATACAGTATAAGTGATCCCACAAAGTAACTATGTCCCAGATATATCCTTGTAACTTAACTTTAAGACAGTTAAATGAAGCCCATTTGCAAACTTCAGACCCAAGGTGGTTATTGTCCAACTGAAGACTAAGATAACTTGAACTTTATTTCATTATTATTTATTGTGTATATATTTCCTCTTATTTACTTTTTTTTTTTTTTTTTTTTTTGAGATACAGTATATACAAGAGTTGTTACATTCTTGTACAGCGACTAGTACGCGTAGCGTTTCGGGCAGGTCCCTGGAATACGATCCCCTGCCGCGAAGAATCGTGTTTTCATCCAAGTACACATTTTACTGTTGTGTTAAACAGAGGCTACAGTTAAGGAATTGCACCCAGTAAATCCTCCCTGGCCAGGATACGAACCCATGACATAGCGCTCGCGGAACGCCAGGCGAGTGTCTTACCACTACACCACGGAGACTGGTGGAGACGGAGTCCGTCCATACTTCCATGAAGTATGGACGGACTTCGATAGTCTGTATTCTAGAGTACGGTTTAAATGCTCGTGCCCTTGTACTGGACTAAATGGATGCACATGAAATTGAACAAAGAAACAGCCCACACAAAGGAGGCTGTGTGGGCTGTGAAGGACACAGATCAGCATAAAGTGCGAGCATGGAGCCCCCAAAGACAATGCAGAAACTGACAGCCAGCCACAGTGTGGTGAAATACTGTAGCTGTGTATCAGACAAGAGGAACCGAGTACCCTCCCAAAGAAAACCTAAGGAACATAGGGCATAAAACCTCCAACCCAGAGCAAAGGAGAGAAAATGAGCTAAAGGGAAGGCCAGAAAAATGGCAAAAAGCCAAAAGAGCCCTGCTACACAACCCACAGAATAAAGGCAAACATTGAGCTGGCAGAGCTAAGAGCCAAAATACTAACAAGGGACAAAACAAAGGAGCCCATACTCCATCTGTCGTGCACTGAGCACCAACCGAGAACCCATGAAACAAAGAAGGTGTAGGAAGCAGAGACGAATTCCTCACAATGCAATATGCATATACAGTGGAACCTCTATTAACGAGTTTAATCCGTTCTGGCACCGAGCTCGTTACCTGGAAAACTCGTCTTTGGAAACAAATTTCCCGATTTAAAATAAAGGAAATAAATTTAATCCGTTCCACTCCCAAAAACATCCATACTTGTATGACTTTTTATGTAAATATAATATTGCACATGTAAATATAAATGTTTTGTTGTAGTGTTTTAATATTTACTTTACCTTATGAAGAGTAGTTGCTGGCTTGAGGGAGACGATGAGGAGGTGGGAAGGATGAGAGGGGTTATGGTGTGGAAGGAGAATCCACCTCTGAGTCAGGCGGACTCTCTCTTCTTGGGAATTTCACCCAAATTTCATTTCAAATGTCACACAAGGATGCGTTAGACCAGCACCAAATAAAAAACTACGTTGATTACACTCGTCGTGTCAACAATATAATAGTCTTACCACGAAGATACAATACAATGTCGTTTTCTCAAATAAGCAATGTGGTTATTAAAGAAAACGGAAATTTCATGGCAAACATGTATACAATCCCCAAGTCGATCGGATAAGAATTGGATTTTATAGAAATATTTGCTCAAATGACGCTTGAGCGCGGTGTTTGGGTGCATTCAAGAGAAAAAAAGTGTGTCACGTTTAAGCGACATATACCTGCGAAAGTGATAACACTTTCATAAAGTGTTATCACAAAGTGATAAATTAATTAAACATTTTCACACACCGGGTTGTCACTGCTTTATCAGGGCAGCTTTTCCAAGAATGCGTTCACCTTTTCAAACATTCCAAACATTTCCCTGATCTCAGTGGAAGAGGCAGCATCCTCCCTTACCTCCTCATTCCCTTACTAATGGTGTAAATTGTTGATGAGGACCTGCCATACTTCCTTGTGAGATCAATCACACAGACACCACACTCATGCTTTGCTATAATTTCCTTCTTTAAATCCACAGTAATTGTGTCTTTCTTCCTCTTGACAACACTATCTTTAGCAAGCAGCTTCTTTGGAGACATCGTGTGTTACAAATTGTAGTCGCAAAACCACTAAAAACCCAAAGAAAAGCTCAAATAAATCCAGAGGGATGCTTGTCGTGTGAGATACAACAACAACACTGGCGTCGGAGGCGTCCGAGAATTTGCGAGAACCCGCGAGACGCTAGGAAGCACCATGTGGTTTCACTCGTTCATAGAGGCGAGCTCGTCAATAGAGACAAATTTGCTGCGAGTGGCTTGCTCGTTTCTGGAAAAACTTGTTAATAGAGCCACTCGTTAATAGAGGTTCCACTGTACAGTACAACCTCAATTCAACGAATCTCCAGCTAGTTCGCACACTAGTCAAAGTCGTTGACTAGTCGTCGCTACTATCTGCTAGGAGTGCGACTAGACACACTAGTCGCACTCCTAGTCAAAGGAGGAGCTAGATAGTAAACGTGAAGGTCTTATAACAATAATGAGAGAGATTATAGCGAGAGCGGATAACGATAGATCACAACTGTTGATAGTCGGTGACTTCAACTTGAAATCCATAGACTGGGAAGCATATGAAGCTAAAACAGAAGATTTTTGGACCTGTAAATTTGTAGACCTCATCCTGGAAACATTCTTGTATCAACATGTTAAACAAGCTACGAGGATGAGAGAAGGGGACGTTCCCTCCATGCTAGATTTGATATTTACCAGGAAGGAGGAAGAGATATTTGACATTCAGTACCTTCCTCCCTTGGGTAAAAGTGACCATGTCTTTTTGGGAATAAAGTATGCAATGCGTTATAAGCTGGAAGAAAATAAGGAGGTTGAAGCAGTTGAAAAACCAGACTTCAGGAGAGGACATTATGGTGACCTTAGAAAATTTTTTAGTGAGTATAATTGGACAGACTTGATACTAGGCAAGGAAGTGAATGAGATGTATGTCAAGTTTTGTGAAATATATGATAAAGGCACAAAAAAATGTATACCAAAACAGAGATGCAGAACTAGGAAACAAGATTGGTTCAATAGAAATTGCGAGAGGGCTAGAGACCAAAAGACACAAAAATGGAATCAATACAGGAAGAGGCCGAACCCCCAAACATACCAGCGATACAAAGATGCGAGAAACAACTACACGGCAGTGAGGAGAGAGGCAGAAAGAAATTTTGAAAAAGAGATTGCAGACAAATGTAAAACAGAACCAGGTCTATTCTATAAATTCATAAACAACAAATTGCAGGTACAGGATAATATTCAGAGGTTGAAAATGAGAAATAGATTCACGGAAAATGAAAAGGAAATGTGTGAAACACTAAACGAAAAGTTCCAAAGTGTGTTTGTACAAAATGAAATCTTTAGGGAACCAGATACAATAAGAATTCCAGAGAACAACATAGAGCACATAGAGGTGTCTAGAGACGAAGTGGAAAAAATGCTCAAGGAGCTAAGTAAGAACAAAGCAGTTGGTCCAGATGCAGTTTCACCATGGGTTCTGAGAGAATGTGCACCTGAGCTCAGCATTCCACTTCAACTGATTTTTCAGGCATCCCTGTGTACAGAAGCTGTAGCTGATGTGTGGAAAAAGGCTAACATAGTTCCAATCTACAAAAGTAGAAACAGGGAAGACCCCCTTAATTATAAACCTGTATCATTGACAAGTGTAATAGTCAAAATACTGGAAAAAATAATTAAAACTAAATGGGTAGAACACTTGGAGGAAAACGCTATAATATCAGACAGACAGTATGGTTTTCGATCTGGAAGATCCTGCGTAACGAACTTGCTCAGTTTTTATGATCGAGCCACAGAGATTTTACAGGAAAGAGATGGTTGGGTTGACTGCATCTATCTGGACCTAAAAAAGGCTTTCGACAGAGTTCCCCATAAGAGGTTGTTCTGGAAACTGGAACATATTGGAGTGACAGGTAAGCTACTAACATGGATGAAAAATTTCCTAACTGACAGAAAAATGAGGGCCATAATCAGAGGCAAGGTATCGGATTGGAGGAATGTCACGAGTGGAGTACCTCAGGGTTCAGTTCTTGCGCCGGTAATGTTCATTGTCTACATAAACGATCTACCAGTGGGAATACACAATTACATGAACATGTTTGCTAATGATGCTACGGTAATAGGGAAGATAAGAAACTTAGATGATTGTCATGCCCTTCAAGAAGACCTGGACAAAATAAGTATATGGAGCAACACTTGGCAAATGGAATTTAATGTGAATAAATGCCATGTTATGGAATGTGGAATTGGAGAACATAGACCCCACACAACCTATAAATTATGAGAGAAATCTTTAAAGAATTCTGATAAAGAAAAGGATCTAGGGGTGGTTTTAGATAGAAAAATGTCACCTGAGGACCACATTAAGAACATTGTGCGAGGAGCCTATGCTACACTTTCTAACCTTAGAATTGCTTTTAAATACATGGATGGAGAAATACTAAAGAAATTGTTCACGACTTTTATTAGACCAAAGCTGGAATATGCAGCGGTTGTATGGTGCCCATATCTTAAGAAGCACATCAACAAACTGGAAAAGGTGCAACGACATGCCACTAAGTGGCTCCCAGAACTGAAGGACAAGAGCTACGAGGAGAGATTAGAGGCATTAAATATGCAAAAACTAGAAGATAGAAGAAAAAGAGGCGATATGATCACTACGTTCAAAATTGTAACAGGAATAGATAAAATTGATAGGGAAGAATTCCTGAGACTCGGAACTTCAAGAACAAGAGGTCATAGATTTAAATTAACGAAACAAAGCTGCCGGAGAAATATACGAAAATTCACTTTTGTAAACAGAGTGGTAGACGGTTGGAACAAGTTAAGTGAGAAGGTGGTGGAGGCCAAAACCGTCAGTAATTTCAAAGCATTATATGACAAAGAGTGCTGGGGAGACGGGACACCACGAGCGTAGCTCTCATCCTGTAACTACACTTAGGTAATTACACTTTTCAGGCCGGATTTAATCACCCGATTCGACGAACAATGTTTCACCAAAGCGGGGGATGTTCGGATTTGCTTACGATGTTGAGACAAAGTTCACAGACTGGTGGAAAACTTTCCCATTCTATCACAGATTACAATTAATAATTCACTCATATGACAAGTTCAATCACACAAGTGGACCACACAAGTGGTCCACAAGTGGTCCACAAGCTTACGATGTTCGGACAGAGTTCACAGAGTGGTGGAAAACTGTCTTCATTTTATCACAGATTACAATTAATAATTCCTTCATAGGACAAGTTGGATCACACAAGTGGACCACACAACAAGTGAACCATATAAACCAAATACCAACAAGAATGGTCCACACAAGTGAACGACTGAGTTTCAATGATTTTCGTTCACCGATTTGTGGCACACGTATCTTTGTAAATTAATTTAAAGGCTGAAACGTGAATAGCTAGTTAATTTGTTGAAATCTTCTTATATACATTTTTTGTGATGAAACAAGATAAGTGAAGGTGGACAGATAACTGAATACTGTACTGTAAACTTCACTTTACAGTGAGTTTCACTCACTTTCGTCTGTGTCGTCATAGTTCATTGACCCATGACTTTGAACGTTTCAGATTAATAAATCATTTCTAAAACTGGTTTTAATAACTCTTTATTATCCTAATTAAATAAACTAAACTAAATAAAACTAAAAATATACTGTAATATGATAGATATCTGCTATTTTAGAAATTATTCATGTTATTAGCAGCTCAAGTCCAGCGCGAGTGGACAGGTCTATTCCGTGTCCACACCACCATGCGTGTTTCGTTCGATTTCGTCGCCATAGATCAGTGACTTATGGCTTCAAAATAATCAAATTAATAAATCAGTTCTAAAATAAGTATTTTTATAGCTCTTATTACAGTACAACCTCGATTCAACGTACTATATGGGACCAATCCCAGTTCGTTGGAGCGTTGGATTCGTTGCAAGAGGTGACCTTCAGGAGGCGTTTGCGTCAGTGTCTTTTTTTTTTTCTTGTACACAATAAAAATGCATTGTATCATATTACTTACTGTACCTATATTTTACTACTCTACTAAAAATACTGTAATTCGTGTATTTACCTTATTGTTGGAGTTATGTCCATCTTGAAGTTTTGTAAAGTTGTGAATGCTCTACAGTAAATACGTACTGCAGTGCATTATGCTGTTAGCACTGTGTTGATTAAAAGTAGTTCTGCTGTATGTTGAGTACTACAATATAGTTTATGAAAACTATTGTACACTAAAATTACTGCAACATTAATTTTAACATTGTGTACACACTTAAATTTAACACTTGTTCTAACTGTTCACGCCACACAAGATGTTTTTAGATGTTTGCATCAGCTTTGCTGGTGCTCGCTGCTGCTGTGGGTTCAGCATCTTCTGAGCTGGTGCTGGCTGCTGTTGTACCAGTGCTGGGTACAACTATGCTCGTGCTGGGTACGGCTGTTCTCGTACTTGGTACGGGTGTTCTCTTGCTGGGTATGGCTGTTCTCTTGCTGGGTACGGTTGTTCTCGATCTGGGTACGGCTGTTCTCGTGCTTGGTACGGCTGTTCTCGTGCTAGGTACAGCTGTGCTCGTGCTGGTTGATTTTCTGCTACTAGTTCTTGCAAAATATTGCTTCATTTTTGGCATTAATAAGGCACTATTAGTAAGCCCCTGAGACATTTTGTTTTATAACCAAAGAGCTGTAGTAAAAAAATGGCCGATTCCACAATTATTCTTCCACCGGCGGATAAATACTGTACGTTAATCGCAGACAAAGCTAAGGGCACTGGGTGTGTACGAACGCAGACTAAGTCTATACGTACACCCTTCAGTAGGCTGGTGTTCATGCCAGATCCAGTAACATAAATTTCTCTAAAATATTCGATTTACATCAAATTATATATTTTTGGGTTATATATTTAGTTTAGCAACACTATTATGGTAATAAGTGCTATAAAAAATACTTACTTTGGAACTGATTTATTAATTTTATTTAGAAGCCGTAGATCACTGAACTGTGGTGACGAAATCAAACAAGACAAGCATGGTGTTGTGTGGACAGGGATTAGACCCGTTCACTCGTGCTGGAGTTGTGCCGCCAATGACGTGAATAATTTCTCAAATAGCAGATATCTATCATAATACAGTATATTTTAGGTTTTATTTAGTTTACTTTAATTAGGATAATAGAGAGTTATTAACACTTTCGCGCCCCCTGGGATGGTAAAAAAAAAAAACGGTATGTGCGCGCGGCGTTTTTGCCGCGTAAGCGTAAAAACAAAAATGTGTATACTCTTTTTACTCTCCTGACCTTAGTTCTCGAGCTACGTATTTCATTTTGGTACCAACGTGTTCGCAATAAAATTCTCTAGAAGAACATCAGTAAAAAAAGTCACGAAACGTATAGGGATACCAGCACCAAATAAATAACTACGAAGATGACTCGCCGTGAGCGCCCAACAGCAACAAAATGTTTTTACTCTTGGGATTGTTATCACCTCCACACTTGTCCTACAGCGTTAATTTTGGTATCAATGGACTCGCAATGAAATTCCCAACACGGTGATATGAATATAAACGTAGAATAATGATTGCGGCCCACCCGCAAGAGTGTGGGAAGTGGTGAAATTGTTACCCGCTATCGGTGACGGGACGACACATGTGCGATACGGCGCTTTGAAAGTTTATACTTATTTCACTCTCCTGACATTATTATTCTATGTACGTCATTCATTTTTGTGTCAATGTGTTCGCAATAGAATGTTCTATGAGCCCGTAGGTAAAAAAGATCAACAAAGCGTAAGATAGAATAGCGCCAAATATAAAACAACGCTGGAACATATCAGTGAGCGTCAAACACACACGAAATGTTTTTACTTTTGTTATGTTTGTCAAGTTTATACTTGTTGCACACAGTTATTTTTGGTTGTACATTGATCGGAATAAAATTCCCTAAACAGACATATGCATATAATACATGATATGGGGGAAGCATTACCAGTATAAACGGCTAAAGTCACCCACCTGCAACCCGTTTGGGACGCTCGTGCACACACACGCTACACCCAAAAAAAAATCTATGAAGGTTCGAGTCTACTTATGGCAGTTTATGTGATACAGTGTTCATTCTGGTATCAAAATACTCGTTTCAGTTTGTAGTTCATGCGATTTTCAGAATCAACTGAATCGCTGGAGGTTCAACATTTGAGTCAGAGTCATCTGACAAAACCGTCTCGTCAAATGGCAGTGTGCCAGACATCTCGGGTTCTGATTCAGTTGCTGCTTCAGCTTGAGGTGTTGAAGTGAACAAGGGCCGCCTTACACCAGATGGTCCAGGAGTTTGCATGGCGTCAGCATAGGCAGGACCTGTGTCATCATTTATGTCTGGAGCGTGCCGCAAGTGTTGAGATACTGTTGCTGTTTGAGGCCAATCTTCCGGGTCCCAGCACAATAGGGCCCAATTTGCCACCTCGTGGAACTGTATCAATGTTAGCTTTTTTTGATCAGTTGTGTTGTATTTGTACAAAACAAAGGCATTATGCAAAGCCATTTGCAGGAAATAAAACGTTATCTTTTAGGTCCACTTGTGAGTTTTCCGGGTAAAATGGTAATACCATTTGATCGAAGTGGTCCACACCTTTCATGAACTTATTGTACCATGCAGCCTAGTGGTGAGAAAGAGAGCCTCATGGCGCGCAGTTTGAAACAAACCCAAAGTAAATCGGATTAAAATTGAATTTTATACAAATATTTTAAAAGAGGACATAAATTTATGTCCACCATGCGGAAGCGGTGAGGCGAAACAGGACTCCGGGGGGAGTCCTCATCAGCAGAAAGTGTTAAAACACCAGTTTTAGAAATGATTTATTAATGTGAAACATTCAAAGTCATGGGTCACTGAACTATGACAACACAGATGAAAGTGAGTGAAACCTCACTGTAAAGTGAGGTTTACTGTACAGTATTCCCTTATTTGTCCCCCC
Source organism: Procambarus clarkii (assembly GCF_040958095.1). Taxonomy (NCBI): domain Eukaryota; kingdom Metazoa; phylum Arthropoda; class Malacostraca; order Decapoda; family Cambaridae; genus Procambarus; species Procambarus clarkii. The sequence continues at coordinate 34,364,603 of NC_091198.1, forward strand.
TCACTCATCTTGTTTCATCACAGAAAATGTATATAAGAAGATTTCAACACATTAGCTAGCTATTCACGCTTCAGCCTTTAAATTAATTTACAAACATACATGTGCCATAAATCGGTGAACGAAAATCATTGAAACTCGGTCATTCACTTGTGTGGACCAATCTGGCTGGTGTTTGGTTCATATGATTCACTTGTTGCATGGTCCACTTGTGTGATCCAACTTGCCTTATGAAGGAATTATTAATTGTAATCTGTGATGGTATGGGAAAGTATTCCACCACTCTGTGAACTCTGTCCCAACATCGTAAGCTTGTGGTCCACTTGTGTGGTCCACTTGTGTGGTCCACTTGTGTGGTCCACTTGTGTGGTCCGCTTGTGTGGTCCGCTTGTGTGATTGAACTTGTCATATGAAGGAATTAATAATTGTAATCTGTGATAGAATGAGAAAGTTTTCTACCAGTCTGTGAACTCTGTCTCGACATCATAAGCAAATCTGAACATCCCCCGCTTCGGCGAACCATTGTTCGTTGAACCGGGTGAGTAAATCCGGCCTGAAAAGTGTGCAAACTAGCCAGAGATTCGTTGAATCGGGGTACATTGAATCGAGGTTGTACTGTATCATAATAATGTTGCTAAACTAAATATATAACCCAAAAACATATAATTTGATGTAAATCCAATATTTGAGAGAAAGTTATGTTACTGGATATGGATATTTATGTTACTTAAACCCCAGCGTACTGTAGGGTGTACGTATAGACCTAGTCTGCGTTCGTACAGTATGCACCCAGTGCCCTTAGCTTTGTCTGCAATTGACATACAGTATTTAACTGCCGGTTTAAGAATAATCGTGGAATTTACAATTTTTTGACTACAGCTGTATTGATATACAAAATGTCTCAGGAGTTTACCTGTTGTTTTAGATTCAGCTACTCGGAACAAAAGTTCCAAGTAGCGTGGGCTATGGAGAGCCCGTAGTGAACTTACCTGGCACAGGATCGGGGCTGTTTTTTAGGAGTTTACCAATAGTGCCTTATTAATGCCAGAAATGAAGCAATATTTTGCAAGAACTAGTAGCAGAAAATCAACCAGCATGAGCACAGCCGTACCCAGCACGAGAACAGCTGTACCCAGCACGAGCACAGCTGTACCCAGCACGAGAACAGCTGTACCTAGCACGAGAACAGCCATACCCAGCACGAGTTTTAAGTGTGTACATAGTGTTAAAATTAATGTTGCAGTCATTTTAGTGTACAATAGTTTTCATAATCTGTATTGTAGCACTCAACATACAGCAGAACTACTTAATCAACACAGTGCTAACGACATAATACACTACAGTACATATTTAATGAACAGCATTCACAACTCCATGAGACTTCAAGCTGGACATAACTCCAACGATAAAGTAAATAACAAATGTAACAGTATTTTTAGTAGGGTAATAATATATAGGTACAGTATATAATATGATAATGCACTTTTATTGTGTACAAGATAAAAAAATACACCGACACAAACGCCGCCTCTTGCAATGCATCCAACGCTCCAACGCACTGGGGTTGGTTCCATATAGTACGTTGAATGAAGGTTGTACTGTACTGAACTGTACTACACAGTATTGAGAAGATGGGAAACCTCGAGCATGGCCCTTATCCTGCAATTACACTCGGGTAATTATGTGCTCAAAGGATGCAACATCAGCCGAACAAAGGGCATGCATCCAAACCACCTTCAGACAAATAATCTACAAAACCTGGAGACCCAATGGGCCTATATCTTGAGTATACCTTGAGTTGGTTTCAGGGCTTAGTGTCTCCGCGGCCCAGTCCTTGACCAGTCCTCCTCATTGCTGGACTGGTCAACCACACTGTTGGATGTGGCTGCTCACAGCCTGACGTACGAGTCACAGCCTGGTTGTTCAGGTATCCTTTGGAGGTATTTATAGAGTTTTCTCTTGAATACTGCGAGAGGTTGGGCATTTATGCCCCTTATGTGTAGTGGAAGCGTGTTGAATAGTCTCGGGCCTCTGATGTTGACAGTTCTGTCTCGGGGTACTTATTGCAGTCACTATATGGGAAGGAACCCCCCAGTCACTATATGGGAAGGAACCCCCCAATCACTATATGGGAAGGAACCCCCCAGTCACTATATGGGAAGGAACCCCCCCAGTCACTAATGGGAAGGAACCCCCCAGTCACTATATGGGAAGGAACCCCCCCCCCAATCACTATATGGGAAGGAACCCCCCAGTCACTATATGGGAAGGAACCCCCCAGTCACTATATGGGAAGGAACCCCCCCCCCCTCAGTCACTATATGGGAAGGAACCCCCCCTCCCCAGTCACTATATGGGAAGGAACCCCCCCCCCAGTCACTATATGGGAAGGAACCCCCCCCCCAGTCACTATATGGGAAGGAACCCCCCCCAGTCACTATATGGGAAGGAACCCCCCCCCAGTCACTATATGGGAAGGAACCCCCCCCAGTCACTATATGAGAAGGAAACCCTTCCCCCAGTCACAATATGGGAAGGAACCCCTCCCCCCAGTCACACTATGGGAAGGAACACCCCAGTCACAATATGGGAAGGGAACCCCCCAGTCACTATATGGGAAGGAACCCCCCCCCAGTCACTATATGGGAAGGAACCCCCCCCCCCCCCCGTCACTATATGGGAAGGAACCCCCCCCGTCACTATATGGGAAGGAAACCCCCCCCAGTCACTATATGGGAAGGAAACCCCCCCCCAGTCACTATATGGGAAGGAACCCCCCCCAGTCACTATATGGGAAGGAACCCCCCCCAGTCACTATATAGGAAGGAACCTACCCCCCCAGTCACTATATGGGAAGGAACCCCCCCCGTCACTATATGGGAAGGAACCCCCCCCCCAGTCACAATATGGAAAGGAACCCCACCCCCCCAGTCACAATATGGGAAGGAACCCCCAGTCACTATATGGGAAGGAACCCCCAGTCACTAAATGGGAAGGAACCCCCCCAGTCACTATATGGGAAGGAACTTCCCCCCCCAGTCACTATATGGGAAGGAACCCCCCCCCCCAGTCACTATATGGGAAGGAACCCCCCCCAGTCACTATATGGGAAGGAACCCCCCCAGTCACTATATGGGAAGGAACCCCCCCCCAGTCACTATATGGGAAGGAACCCCCCCCCCCAGTCACTATATGGGAAGGAACCCCCCCCCCCAGTCACTATATGGGAAGGACCCCCCCCCAGTCATTATATGGGAAGGAACCCCCCCCCCAGTCACTATAAGGGAAGGAACCCCCCCCCCCAGTCACTATATGGGAAGGAACCCCCCCCAGTCACTATATGGGAAGGAACCCCCCCCAGTCACTATATGGGAAGGAACCCCCCCCAGTCACTATATGGGAAGGAACCCCCCCAGTCACTATATGGGAAGGAACCCCCCCCCCCCGTCACTATATGGGAAGGAACCCCCCCAGTCACAATATGGGAAGGAACCCCCCCAGTCACTATATGGGAAGGAACCCCCCCAGCCACTATATGGGAAGGAACCGCCCCCCCAATCACTATATGGGAAGGAACTCCCCAGTCACAATATGGGAAGGAACCCCCCAATCACTATATGGGAAGGAACCCCTCCAGTCACTATATGGGAAGGAACCCCCCCCCAGTCACTATATAGGAAGGACCCCCCCAGTCACTATATGGGAAGGAACCCCCCAGTCACTATATGGGATGGAACCCCCCAGTCACTATATGGGAAGGAACACCCCCCAGTCACTATATGGGAAGGAACCCCCCCAGTCACTATATGGGAAGGACCCCCCCCAGTCACTATATGGGAAGGACCCCCCCAGTCACTATATGGGAAGGAACCCCCCAGTCACTATATGGTATGGAACCCCCCCCCCAGTCACTATATGGGAAGGAACCCCCCCAGTCACTATATGGGAAGGAAGCCCCCCCCCCAGTCACTATATGGGAAGGAACCCCCCAGTCACAATATGGGAAGGAACCCCCCCAGTCACTATATGGGAAGCAACCCCCCCAGTCACTATATGGGAAGGAACCCCCCCCAGTCACTATATGGGAAGGACCCCCCCCCCCAGTCACTATATAGGAAGGACCCCCTCCAGTCACTGTATGGGAAGGAACCCCCCCAGTCACTATATGGGAAGGAACCCCCCCAGTCACTATATGGGAAGGAACCCCCCAGTCACTATATGGGAAGGAACCCCCACCCCAGTCACTATATGGGAAGGAAACCCCCCAGTCACTATATGGGAAGGAACCCCCCCCCCAGTCACTATATGGGAAGGAACCCCCCCAGTCACTATATGGGAAGGAACCCCCCCAGTCACTATATGGGAAGGAACCCCCCCTCCCAGTCACTATATGGGAAGGAACCCCCCCCCAGTCACTATATGGCAAGGAACCCCCCCAGTCACTATATGCGAAGGAACCACCCCTCCCAGTCACTATATGGGAAGGAACCCCCCCCAGTCACTATATGGAAAGGAACCCCCCCCCCCCCCCGCAGTCACTATATGGGAAGGAATCCCCCCCCCAGTCACTATATGGGAAGGAACCCCCCCCCAGTCACTATATGGGAAGGACCCCCCCCCCCCCAGTCACTATATGGGAAGGAACCCCCCCCCCCAGGCACTATATGGGAAGGAACCCCCCGTCACTATATGGGAAGGAACCCCCCCCCCCGTCACTATATGGGAAGGAACCCCCCCCCAGTCACTATATGGGAAGGAAACCCCCCCCAGTCACTATATGGGAAGGAACCCCCCAGTCACTATATGGGAAGGAACCCCCCCGTCACTATATGGGAAGGAACCCCCCCCCATCACTATATGGGAAGGAACCCCCCCCCAGTCACTATATGGGAAGGAAACCCCCCCCCCGTCACTATATGGGAAGGAACCCCCCAGTCACTATATGGGAAGGAACCCCCCCCCCCCTGTCACAATATGGGAAGGAACCCCCCCAGTCACAATATGGGAAGGAACCCCCCCCCCCCAGTCACTATATGGGAAGGAACCCCTCAGTCACTATATGGGAAGGAACCCCCCCCCCCCCCCCCCGAGTCACTATATGGGAAGGAGCCCCCCAGTCACTATATGGGAAGGAAACCCCCCCAGTCACAATATGGGAAGGAACCCCCCCAGTCACAATATGGGAAGGAACCCCCCCAGTCACAATATGGGAAGGAACCCCCCCCCAGTCACAATATGGGAAGGAACCCCCCCCAGTCACAATATGGGAAGGAACCCCCCCCAGTCACAATATGGGAAGGAACCCCCCCAGTCACAATATGGGAAGGAACCCCCCAGTCACAATATGGGAAGGAACCCCCCCCCCCAGTCACAATATGGGAAGGAACCCCCCAGTCACTATATGGGAAGGAACCCCCCAGTCACTATATGGGAAGGAACCCCCCAGTCACTATATGGGAAGGAACCCCCCCAGTCACTATATGGGAAGGAACCCCCCCCATCACTATATGGGAAGGAACCCCCCGTCACTATATGGGAAGGAACCCCCCCAGTCACTATATGGGAAGGAACCCCCCAGTCACTATATGGGAAGGAACCCCCCCAGTCACTATATGGGAAGGAACCCCCCCAGTCCCTATATGGGATGGAACCCCCCCAGTCACTATATGGGATGGAACCCCCCCCAGTCACTATATGGGATGGAACCCCCCCAGTCACTATATGGGATGGAACCCTCCCAGTCACTATATGGGAAGGAACCCCCCCCCCCCAGTCACTATATGGGAAGGACCCCCTGCCGGATTATCACGTTTTCCGGATTAACATATTTTTTTTACCGCAGTCCAAAAGGGAACATTTCCAGCAATTTTTATACCATAATCATGATTTGAACTGACACACACTAATCAGTGTGTGGGGCTGGGTGGGTGGTTAGCTGCCTGGCTGGTAGGTGGGCAGGGAAAGTGGGTGGGCAGGCAGGTGGGTGAGTGGGCAGGCAGGTATGGGTGGGTTCAGCCAGGTAGGTTTTGGATGGGTGGATGGTGGGCAGATGGGTTTGGTGGGTGAAAAAGTAGGTGGGTGAACAGGTTTGAGCAAGCAAATGGGTGGGTGGGTAAGCAGGCAGGTGGGTGAACAGGTGGGTGGGTTTGGCATGCAGGCAGGCGAGTGAACAGGTGGGTGGGTGAACAGGGTTTTATACTAACCTAACCTTCAAATTATGTGAATATTTTGTTTAAATTTCTGATAAAGAAACAAATCTAGGGGTGGTTCTAGAAAGAAAACTTCAGGTATCACCTGAGGACTACATAAAGAGCATCATGTGAGGGGCCTATGCTACACTTTCCAATTTCAGAATTGCTCTTAACCCTTAAAGTGCGCATCACGTCATATGACGTGTAGACGTTGTACCAGTCAACTGTGCTTCACATTATATGACGTATATGGGTACCGCGCACGATTTGAATGTCCCGCGGTGTAGCTGGGGTTCCCATACGCTGCCCAGGGGCTATAGTAAACAGCTGCCATTTTGAAAAAAATTCCCACTCACAAACCAAAGGCGTGGGAGGCCTCAGTTTAGCGAGAGTCACCATGGCGAGCGCACGGTCAAACGCCTCTCGGGCACGCACCACTCAATCCTTCACCCTAGAGCAAATAGCCCACAAATTATTCTCTGAAGGTGAAGAAAGTGTGTTTGATGATTCAGACAACGATGAGGATTATACACAGTTGTCGGGTGATAGTAGCAGCAGCAGTGAGAGTGACAATGCTCGCCATGCCATGGCGAGGCCTCTACGCTCACCCATGCCTCCTCAGCCAGTTTCTACCCCAATTCTACCACGACCTCACAGTTCCTGTGGATATTTTCTGTTTGAGGGTGACGAGTCAGAGGGAGGTGACTCCTTTTCTGGGTTTAGTGACTCGGATCATAGTTTTATTGAGCCTGTGGCTGGTACCAATGGTGTAACTGGGCGAGAAATTGTCGCGTCAGCAGCATCTCGCCCAGCCAAGCGCCACCGCATGGCACCACATGAGGGACCAAGACCCTCGTGTTCACGTGCATCCACCTCACGTGCACCCACCTCATGTGCACCCACCTCACGTGCACGTAGCCGCCGTGCTTCTCGCAGACGGTATTCAGCTCCTGGTCGCCGGTATGCATCGCTTCCTCGCCGTCTTTCCTCTGCATCTCGCAGGACGCCTGGTGTACTTGAGTGGAATGATGGTGGCGATTTTATTCCTAATATTCCTCACTTTGACGATAAAGATGTAGGGATTACAAACCTTTTCCCTAATCAAGGTGAGGACATGGCTGAGATGGAATATTTCACAGCATTCCATGATGAACCACTCATGGGGTGGTTCATTGTACACCAAACGGACCTGCATGCAACAGGTACTCTGAGAGAGAACTCTATCAACATCAGAGGCCCGAGACTGTTCAATACGCTTCCACTACACATAAGGGGCATAACTGGCCGACCCCTCACAGTGTTCAAGAGAGAACTGGATAAGCACCTCCAAAGGATACCTGATCAACCAGGCTGTGACTCATACGTCAGGCTGCGAACAGCCGCGTCTAACAGCCTGGTTGATCAGTCCAGCAACCAGGAGGCCTGGTCGACGACCGGGCTGCGGGGACACTAAGCCCCGGAAGCACCTCAAGGTATGCTGCTTACCTGATTGAGAGGGAAATCACAGAATCTTCACAACTGCAGCGTTGGAAAAATACCACAGTTGCGGAAATGTATGTGTTTTTGGCACTCTGTTTGTTGATGAAGCACTGTCACAAACATGCAATAAGTGACTATTGGAGCAAGAACCATACAATACCAACACCTTAATTCGGGAAATATATGTCACGAGACAGGTTTCAGATACTCCTCAGGTGTCTACATTTTGGAAGTGTTCAGGACCGAACAGATGATGATAGACTGTGGCGAGTGAGGCACTACATGAACGATGTTATTGGAAAATTCAGATTTTTACGTACCAGCACAGAACCTGGTGATTGATGAATCTCTCGTACCTTTCAAGGGACGTGTTCCATTCAAACAGTACATTCCCTCAAAACGAAACCGATTTGGCCTGAATTTTTTTGTTCTTTGTGATTGTGAGACAGGATACGTGTTACACATGATTCTGTACTCGGCTAGTGATGTAGACATTCCCGGTAACGACGAACATGGATTCTCGGGGAGTGTAGTGAAGACCATCATGGCTCCGTGGATGAACAAGGGACACATTTTATACACGGATAATTACTATACAAGTCCCTTGCTAGCTCGGTTCTTGCTAGAAAATAGAACCGGATTGGTTGGTACAGTAAAGCCACAACGAAGGGAAATGCCTGTGTTTGACAACGACAAGGCAGTTGGCGAGTGTCAGAGAAGGAAAAGTGATAACATTCTGTCAGTTCGGTGGAAAGACAAAAGAGAGGTGAACTTGTTGACAACAATTCATGATGGAACAATGGTGAGCAGTGGTAAAGTGAACCATAAAACAAACGCACCACTATATAAGCCAGACTGTGTTTTAGACTATAACATCAACATGCAGTTGATTGATAAATCAGACATGATGATTGGCACTGCAGAGTGTGTGCGGAAGACATGTAGGTGGACGAAAAAGTGTTCTTCCATCTTGTGGACATGAGCATGCTGAACTGTTTCAACATGTACCTTGTGAGAACTGGACATAAGCCCACTTTCCGTGACTTTGTATTTGATGCTGCAATTAGGAAAGTTTGCAAAAGATGTCCCAGGGATTCAGCGGCCCATCATAAACCCACTGTTGCAGCATGCTGGTACTCCACGCCTCGCTCACACTGAAGGCTTCCTAGCACACAGACTCAAGTATTTGCCACCAGCTGGGAAGCATGCAATAGCCCAACGTGATTGCTTGGTGTGTAAAACAACGACACGTAGCGACCAGAAACGGAAGCTTGTGCAAACATGGTGTGAAACGTGTGGTATCCCATTATGTGCTGTCGACTGCTTCAATGACTACCACAGTCTAGAAAACTAAGTGTGCTTCAAAGTGTGTATAGCATGTGCGAGTGTGTAAATATGTAAACATATAAGCAGATAGCGTGTGCGTGTGTGTAAATATATAAAAATATAAGCAGAACATACAATATAATAGACTGTAATGACATATTATATTGCCGTAATTGAAAATATATGCGTGCGCCTGTGTATACTCAAATATGCAACAATTATTGATACAAAATATGTTCAAACATTATTTGAAACACAATTAGTGAAAAGCATTGGATAAAATGCGCCTAGACATTGTAAATAAATAGCGCGAAAATATATTTGTGGCAACTCTGGCTGTTTGAGGACCGCGCGCAACGCCTCTGGGGCGTGTACTGCATGAGCTAACATGCAGATTGTGACGTCATCACTGAGCTTTCCGGCTCTATTGCAACAAAAATAAGTACAATAGAATTTTTTTTTATTTTTCCCGTGATCAGTGAACACAACTTAACAGATTAGAACCAAACAAAATTTTGTTTTTTCAAAATAGCATGCGCCTGTGGGGATGACAGGATATTAGACCCCGAGCATGTTAAGGGTTAAATGCATGGATGGTGAAATACTAAAGAAATTGTTCACAACCTTTGTTAGACCAAAGCTGGAATATGCAGCGGTTGTTTGATGCCCATACAGGTATCTTAACACTTTCGCGCTTTAGATTAGAGATAACTCGTCGCCGTTTTTTCTTACGATTCCGCATAACAGCCTACTTTTCTCGTCCATCGAAAAAATATTTCTATAAATTCCATTTTTTAACCGAAATGGATGGGGATACTCTCAGATTATATACGTTTTATTTGCGAATTTTTTGGTACCAGAATGAATATTATATCACATAAAACTTCTATGAGTAAAAAAAAAAATACACAAAGTATGTTTGGGGGTGTGGCGAGCGTGTGGCAGTGGGTTCCCTTTAGCCGTTGATATATCCAACACGTGGGAAATATTTGTATGTGTTATGTATATGTCTGTGTAGGGAATTTTACTGCGATCACTGTCATACAAATTATAAAATGTTTCAACAAGTATAAACATGACAAACATCAAACGAACGAAAACAATGCGTTCGTTTCTGCCGCGAACGCATACTGATCGACGTGGTTCTATATTTGGCGCTTCTCTTACACATGCTTTGTACAAATGTTATACATTTCATCTTATAGAAAATTTTATTGCGAACACATTGGTATAAAAAAGAAATACGTACATAGAAAAGTAGGGTCAGGAAACGCATAAACTTTCCAAGCATGATTTCCCCCGTGTTTTCGCCAGTGCGCTCGCGGCTAACTACTCTCCACTTCACACACTCTTGCGGGTGGGCAATTACCTATATTAAACATTCATATGCATATGTCCGTGTAGAGAATTTTATTGCGATTCCAATGATACCAAAATTAGCGATGTAGGACAACTGTAGGCTTCGCAACCATTAAGAGAGTGGAAACATTTTGTTGCTGTTTGGCGCTCTCGGCGAGTGATCTGCATAGTTTTTTATTTGGTGTTGATACTCCTTATGCTTGGGCGGCATTTTATAGGTATGCTCTTATAGACAATTTCATTGCGAACACAGTGATACCAAATTTAAATACGTGCGCCTTCAATTATTGTCAGGACAGTCAAAAGAGTGTACACTTTTCGGTCTTACCGCGTAGGCGCGTGAAGTGCCGAAAGCATCTGGGGTATTGTTTTTTTTTGAGCGCCGAGAGCACGAAAGTGTTAATAAGACCTACATCAACTTCACCTGGAAAAGGTGCAAAGATATGCAACTAAATGGCTCCCGAAACTGAAGGTCAAGAGCTACGAGGAGAGGTTAGAGGCATTAAATATGCCAAAACTAAAATATAGCAGAAAAAAGAGGTGATATGATCACTACGTACAAAATAGTACAGTAATGGGAATCGATAAAATTGATAGGGAAGAATTCCCGAGACCTGGAACTTCAAGAACAAGATTTAAACTAACTAAACAAAGCTGCCGAAGAAATACGGAAAATTTATTTTCGCAAACAGAATGGCAGACGGTTGGAACAAGTTAGGCGAGAAGGTGGTGGAGGCCAAAATCGTCAGTAGTTTCAAAGCATTATACAACAAAAGAGTACTGGAAAGATGGGATACTATGAGCATAGCTCTCATCCTGTAACTACACTTATGTAATTAAGAGTATCCACTCAATTTAACGGCCTACATGGGGCTGTACCCTGGTCGTTATTTCTGGGGCTTCGGTATTTCCGAAGTTAAGATGTCGGTAATTTTTCGTGTATCATTTAGGTAGGATATATTTTATAATGTATAACTAAAATTAAATAAAGTTCATTGTGTAATTGCATTCCAAGTTAGTTCCTGTGTTAGTGCCCATTCTATTACAGGTTACAATTAATAATTCCTTCACATGACAAATTGGATCACACAAGTGGACAAGTGGACCATACAACAAGTGAACCATATTAACCAGACACCTCCCTCCCTCACCGTCACTCTTCCCTTACCCCCACCACCACCCTCCCTCCCTCACTGCCTCTCCCCCTCAATGCCTCACTCCATTACTGCCTCCCATCCCTCCTTCAATGCCTCCCTCCATCACTGCCTCTCTCCCTTAATGCCTCCCTCCATCACACTCTCTCTCTCCCCCTCCCTCAATGCCTCCCTCCACCATTTTCTCTCCCCCTCAATGCCTCCTTCCATCACTGCCTCCTTCCATCACTGCCTCCCCCCCCCTCAATGCTCCCTCCATCACTGCCTCCCATCCCTCCCTCCCTCAATGCCTGCCTCCATCACTGCCTCTCCCCCTCAATGCTCCCTCCATCACTGCTTCCCATCCCTCCCTCCATCACTGCCTTCCTCATAACACGAGAACAGCGGGCTATAGAGGAGGGAGCTGCTAACGGGGTCGAGGGAGCTACTAACGGGGTCGAGGCTAAGCGTAGTGTAGCTGGACATATCTGTCAGCGCCTGCTCGCAGATGCCAACTGTGCATAATTCATAAATAAAACTATATTTGTTTAATTAATAAATAGGAAACTATAAAACATGTTAATGATTAATAATGTATAGTAATATACAAAAATTAACATATTATGGCATAAATATTTTGCAACTAAGATTAAAAATTTTAATACAGTATGGGTGAGAGGTTTGGCAACCATCACGTAGTCAGCAAACCTTCCCTCCTCCGCCTCCCTTCCTCACCACCACCACCCCCAACACTCTCCCTGCCTCCCTCACCACCACTCCCAACACTCTTGCTGCCTCCCACACCATCACCCCCAACACACTCCCTGCCTCACTCACCACCATCACCAATGCTCTCCCTGCCTCTCCTCCTCAATGCCTCCCTCCATCAATCACTGCCTCCCATCCCTCCCTCTATGCCTTGGAGGTCGGTGGCCTGTTGCCATGTGAGGGCCCACCGATGCCAAAACAAACCCAATACCGAGCTTTGGTAATATCGACCACCAGACCGGTATGAGACTCCATTTACCGGTCTCTCAAACTGGTCGTTGTTACTGGCAGATCGGTATAAAAGAGACCATTAACCCTCAAACCGCTAGGGGCCCAAATGGAATTCACACCCACAGGCGCAACAAAAAAAAAAAATTCCAAAAAATTCTTTCGTCTTATAGAAGTGTTCATTTTTGTTCCCTGATCACGGAAAAAATAACAAAAAAATCGTAGGTGGCATATTTTAGCCACACTAGGGCAGGGAAGTGTGGCAAAAAAGGGGCGCTGGCAGAGCCTTCGCCAGACGAGGTCTACTCCGCCCGAGCTGTCAGACGGCAGTTGCCACAAATATATTATTACCTAATTATTTCAATGTCTCTGATTGATTTTTTCTTAGTTTTTTTGCAGTAATATTATTCCATACAGTGAATTGTGGTATATTTATATTATAAAATGTGTGAACCATCGCTGTACTCAAAATTATGGTGTGCATATTAGTGATTCAATTATTATGTTCATAAAACAATAAACAAATAGTTTTGCTGTTGTTACACTATATACACAGGTTATATATAACTATTTGCATGTTTTGTACACCATAACGAACTACTAAGTTGGTCTTGTGAGTCAAAAAGCAACGAGGAGTGACCGCCAAACACCAGCGAGCCACTCATTGCCACTCCCTCCCTCAACACCACCTCACTCGCCCTCATTCACCTCCTACAATACTCTTTCTGTATTTATTCACTATACACAGACGTTATATATACGCATTTACATGTTTTGTTCACCATAACTGTACATCTAAGCTTGTATGGTGAGTAAAGGCCACAAAGACGTAGCTACTCACAGTCAGCTGATCGGCGGCCGCCCTCAAGGCCAGACGCACTAATATTTGTCCTTCAACAATACTGTTTGTGGTGTTATTACGCTATATACACATATTATATATAAGTATCTACCTGTTTTATTCACCATACCTGAACAAATAAGCTGGTATGGTGCCCAAAGACTATTGTGGTCACCAGTAAACAACATGATAAGTCGTGCAGACGACGCCACCGCCCTCACCAAAATGGCGGCTCCCAACCTACTCCTCTTGCTGTTTATACCCTATATAAACACGTTATATATAAGTATCTACATTTGTGTTCACCATATCGAACCACTAAGCTGGTATGGCGAGTGCAGTCAATAAATGGTGGCCACACAGTCAGAAGACGACGCCACAACCCTCCCTCGCACAGCCTTACGCCTCCCTCCATGGAGCACAGCGCTAAATATCACCACAATCCTGCTATTATCAGAATCCTGGTCAGTTTTATCACAGTCAGGGGGCTTCAGTAATACTATCACTGCTAAATAATAGCAGTATCATATATATTATGGTATTTGTAGGCGATGCTGTGGTCACAAGCTGAACAGCGGTGCTGTGAGCTCGTGCTGCGTGTTTACTAGTTGTGTTTTTACGGGGGTTGAGCTTTGCTCTTTCGGTCCGCCTCTCAACTGTTTACTAACTATTTTTTTTTTTTTTTTTTTTCTACACCACACACACACACCCCAGGAAGCAGCCCGTGACAGCTGACTAACTCCCAGGTACCTATTTACTGCTAGGTAACAGGGGCATTCAGGGTGAAAGAAACTTTGCCCATTTGTTTCTGCCTCGTGCGGGAATCGAACCCGCGCCACAGAATTACGAATCCTGCGCGCTATCCACCAGGCTACGAGGCCCCGCTTGCGTGCGCCAGCCTTGGTGGCCTGCTCAGTACTGACGCTCTCACACCCAAGAATGTTGGCCTGGATTTTTTTTCTAGGTGGCATCTGGCAACTATCGGTCGTGGCTGTACTATAGCTGCCCCTATCCCAGGCGGGGAGTTTAAATTATAGCGCTAGACACGAAATCATATATAAATGATGTGTGCGGTTTCGGTTTTGTCACTGATATCATTTATATATATGCGCGGTTTGAGGGTTAAATTGAGTGGATACAACAAGCCCTGATGTTGATCTAGCACCAGAATGACCCAGTCGGTTCAATTTGAAAACTTTCCCACTCTGCTGGTGCAAACTGCCAGGTTGCCCTAAATGTGCTGGATCTTAACCAGAGGTTAAGCACCTCCAAAGGATACCTGATCAACCAGGCTGTGACTCATACGTCAGGCTGCGAGCAGCCGCGTCCAACAGCCTGGTTGATCAGTCCGGCAACCAGGAGGCCTGGTCGATGACCGGGCCGCGGGGACGCTAAGCCCCGGAAACACCTCAAGGTAACCTCAAGGTAAGGTAAGGGAGGTTAGTGGGCTCTTGATTTATGGAACAACTAAGTGGTATGGCCACAAAATAAAAAGGAGAACCTTGCTGTAAAGCACTAACAAGCATGATTGACCAGACCACTGTTACGAACCCGAATCCATCGTCGGAGCATGGAGCAGCGACGTCAATGCCATCTGTGAGTCCGCTCCCGAAACCCCCACAAATTGGACGACGCCATCTAGTGGTGACAGGATTATACCAGCAAGAGGCACTAGATTCCTGTCCTAGTCAGCTCGAGAGGTAGCTGGTGCTAACCTCTGGTGAGGTGGCGCCTAGAAAATCAGCACCATCTATTATAGGAGGAGTTGTATGTCTATGTCAGAGTACATAAGTGATGTTTCCTAGTGTCCCATGTACTGACCAGTGTACTGATGACGTGTCTGTATCATCAGAGTCGACGTAAGGCTGCTGTGGTACGAGGACAGTCAGTCTACCCAGGGCAGCCAATGTGTCTCTACTTCATTCTGCTTTACGGAAACAGTGAGCCGCCGCCGGAGAAGAACTGTGAAGTGTTCTATTGTCTGCCTGTGCAAACCAGTGACGGAATTCGGCATACCCGGGACTGGCTAACGGAAGAGACGACTGACAGTTAAGGTGCTACTGAGGAGTGTAACCAGCGAGTTGCAAGAAGCTCCTGCCAGGGGTACCCTTGTATTTTGTACGTGAAGAGGCCCAGCAGCGCGAGGCTGATGTTCTCTGCCAGCTCCAGGCTGGAGTCATTGTGGGTGTGCATGGAGAGCACCTAGTGAGACTATGTTTTGGCTGGCCCGTGGCCAGGGTAGACTTGTTGGCGTTTTCCAGTACTGGTTGAGGACGGTACTGTGTCGAGGAAACACGGAAGCTGACAAGACTGCATCGATTGAGCATCGAATAGCGCTTAGTGTCCTATGAGAGAGACACTTGTGTACATATTAAGTCTAGTAATACTTCTTTAAGGATTATATATGAGGTGATGGGAAAGTGATTATATATGAATATATTGATAATTAATGAAGTGTAGTATTCAATGCACCTCCCCTAGTGTGTTTTACTTGCATTACCGAGCTCACTCCTTGAAAGCCACTACTAACTTGGGGTTGGATACCAGAACTTTAGTACCACCAGAAAAGAACCCGGTTGCGACCCATTGTGGCCGTAACAACCCAACCCGTCCTCTTAAAAAGAACGTCACTTTTGGCTGGTATGCGCGATATGGCTAAATTTGGACGTAATTTGAAATGAAATCGACTCACAAAAGTGACATTGTGTTCCGTTTTCTATTTGAGTCGTCCGCCTTACGCGCAGAGGTTATAAGAGGACACTTTAAATTCACGTTTTTCATAACGTTTTGAAACTTTATGAGAATTTCCTGCCCACCTAACCTATCAGAGGACCCTTAACTTACTGTTGTTGAAAAAACAAATCCCAAATTTATTTTAATTTTTTTTTCATTTTCAAATTACGTCCAAATTCGGCCATACGGGCAAACGGCCAAAAGCGACGTTCTTTTTAAGAGGACAGGTTGAACAACCACCAACCAGGATGTTTAGTTAGAGACTGGGCCGAGGGGATGTTGATCCTGAAACTAACACAAAGTAAACACAGGTTAACCCTTAAAGTGCGCACCACGTCATATAACGTGTTGGAAGTTGTTCCAGTGAACTGCTCATCACGTCATATGACGTGTTGGAGTACTACGCAAGATTTAAACAGCCCGCGGACACGGGGTTCACCACACACCACAAACTGGAAAAGGTGCAAAGACATGCTACTAAGTGGCTCCCAGAACTGAAGGGCAAGAGCTACGAGGAGAGGTTAGAAGCATTAAATATGCCAAAACTAGAAGACAGAAGAAAAAGAGGTGATATGATCACTACATACAAAATAGTAACAGGAATTGATAAAATCGACAGGGAAGACTTCCTGAGACCTGGAATTTCAAGAACAAGAGGTCATAGATTTAAACTAGCTAAACACAGATGCCGAAGAAATATAAGATAATTCACCTTCGCAAATAGAGTGGTAGACGGTTGGAACAAGTTAAGTGAGAAGGTGGTGGAGGCCAAGACCGTCAGTAGTTTCAAAGCGTTATATGACAAAGAGTGCTGGGAAGACGGGACACCACGAGCGTAGCTCTCATCCTGTAACTACACTTAGGTAATTACACTTAGGTAATTACCTTCATCAGGGCTCTTGTAAACAGACGCCATTTTTTTTTAAAATCGTGGGCCAAACTCCCAGGTGTTAGGGGCCTCAGTATTGAGTGAGCTACCAAGCCTGACGCACGCAGCATGAGCTAACAGCACTGCTGTTCAGCTTGTGACCACAGCATCGCCTAAAAATGCCATAATATACTTGTTCATGCTATTATGTAGCAATGATATTATTACAGAAGACCCCTGACTGTGATAAAACTGAGCAGGGTTCTGATAATAGCAGGATTATGGTGATATTTAGCGCTGTGCGCCATGGAGGGAGGAGTAATGCTGTGGGAGGGAGGGTGGTGGCATTGTCTTTTGATTGTGTGTGGCCACCTGTTATTGACTGCACTCACCATACCAGCTTAGTGGTTCGCTATGGTGAACACAAATGTAGATACTTATATATAACGTGTGTATAGAGGGTATAAACAGCAAGAGGAGAAGGCTGGGAGCCACCATTTTGGTGAGGGCGGTGGCGTCGTCTGCACGACGCCACCGTGCAGACGGTGTTGTTTACTGGTTATCACGATGGTCTTTGGGCACCATACCAGTTTACTTGTACAAGTATGGTGAATAAAACAGGTAGATATTTATATAAAATGTGTATATATAGCGTAATAACACCACAAACAGTATTGTTGGAGGAGAAATATTAGTGCGTCTGGCCTGGAGGGCAGCAGCCATCAGCTGACTGTGTGAGGTCCTACGTCTTTGTGCCTTTACTCACCATACAAGCTTAGATGTACAGTTATGGTGAACAAAACATGTAAATACTTACAGTATATATAACGTCTGTATATAAAAACAAAAATAGTATGGTGGGTGGAGATTGGTGGCAAGTCAGGTGAGGTGAGGGAGGGAGTGGCAGCCAGTGGTGGGCTGCCACTGCCTGTCACTGCCACTGCCACTCAGCATACCAACTTAGTGGCTCGTTATGGTGAACATGAATGTAGATACTTACATATAGCGTCTGTATATAGTGAATAAAAGCAAAAACAGTATTGTGGGAGGAGAATGTGGGTGAATCAGGTGACTTGAGGGAGGGAGAAAGTAGCAACCAGTGGCGGGCTGGCACTGGCACTGCCACTCAGCATGCTAACTTAGTGGTTCGTTATGGTTAACACGAATGTAGATACTTACATATAACGTCTGTATATAGTGAATAAAAACAAAAACAGTATTGTGGGAGGGGAATGTCGGTGAGTCAGATGACTTGAGGGAGGGCGTGAGTGGCTGGCTGGTACACGGCGGTCACTCCTCGTTACTTTTTGACTCATAATAGCTACTTAGTGGTTCGTTATGGTGAACAAAACATGCGGATACTTATATATAACCTGTGTATATAATGTAATAACCGACAAAGTATTTGTTCACTGATTGATGAACATACCTTGAGGTTACCTTGAGGTGCTTCCAGGGCTTAGTGTCCCCGCGGCCTGGTCGTCGACCAGGACTCCTGGTTGCTGGACTGATCAACCAGGCTGTTAGACGCGGCTGCTCGCAGCCTGACGTATGAGTCACAGCCTGGTTGATCAGGTATCCTTTGGAGGTGCTTATCCAGTTCTCTCTTAAACACTGAGGGGTCGGCCAGTTATGCCCCTTATGTGTAGTGGAAGCGTATTGAACAGTCTCGGGCCTCTGATGTTGATAGAGTTCTCTCTCAGAGTACCTGTTGCACCTCTGATTTTCAATGGGGGTATTCTGCACATCCTGCCATGCCTCCTGGTCTCATGTGATGTTATTTCTGTGTGCAGGTTTGGGACCAGCCCCTCAATTATTTTCCACGTATAAATTATTATGTATCTCTCCCGCCTGCGCTCAAGGAAGTACAGATTTAGGCTCTTTAGTCGGTCCCAGTAATTTAGATGTTTTACCGAGTGGATTCTAGCAGTAAAGGATCTCTGCACGCTCTCCAGGTCAGCTCTCCAACATAATTGAACCAACAATATGCACACCATATTTTTGAGTACAGCGATGATTCACTCATTTTATTATATAAATATATCAAACTACATACTATTGAATAATATTACAGCAAAAAAACTATGAAAAATCAATCAGAGACATTGAAATAATTAGGTAATTATCTCTTTGTGGAAACTCTGGCCTGACAGCTGGCGATCAACAGACCGCCTGGGACGCACGCTCAGTCAGCGCCTGATTTTTGCCAGACTTCCCCGCCCTATAGCGTGCAATATATGCCACTTACGATTTTTTTATTATTTTCACGTGATCAGTGAACACAAATTAACAGCTTAGGAAGAAAAAATAATTTTTGTTTTTTGTCAAAATTACATGCATCTGTGGGGAACAAAGGATATTACACCCCTAGCATGTTAAGGGTTAAGGTACTAATAAAAATATTAATAATGATTACGAAAAAAGTTTCCTAATGAGGAAAAGTTTTGCGAGTAGGAAAAGTATTTCTCTAGCAAAATAAGGCCTTCACTTGCTATTTTTATTAACCCTTTAACTGCGCAGCCTATAAATATGACACCCCCCCAGTGCACAGGAAATAAATTCTCTTGAAAAAATTCTTTTGTTTTTTAAAGTGTCAAAAACCCTTCCTCCAGTATGGGTATGTCAAAAAACCAGCGTTGAATGTAATGAAACGCCATTTTCTGGGCGAGTCCCGGAGGCTCCCCGGAGCTATCCCAGGCTGATATGCTAATGTCAGACTTTGGCATCAGTCATGTGTATGGAGTTCTTAGGCCTACCGGGGACCACGGCCAGAACCGGGGCCCCCTCAGAGAGGCAAGGGGAGCAATGGCCTATAGAAGCCCCCGTGTGGTTGGAAGCATTCTATGTCTGCCATCGACCGGAACAGGCACCCAGAAAGGTAAGCACCTCAAAACAAACCCCTATTCTGGTTAAAATTGCTACCAAAAACCGAACTAGTGGATAGAACTCCCCAACCGAAAACAAGCAAACTAGTGTGACGTCACACACCGCCGCGCCGCTGTCTGCACAGCTCCTCCCTCCTCGGGAGGTGGAAGGGGGAGCCCCAGACCCCCCGCGCCGGCTACCCACACCTCAGTTCTTGAGGCTGGATGTCAAAAACGCAAAAAACTGCCGACCGGAGGGAGGGAGGGATGCCGGGGAGCCTCGGGGACTCACCCAGAAAATGGCGTTTCATTACATTCAACGCTGGTTTTCTGAGGGGAGCCCCGTCGGCTCCCCGGAGCTAACTACCCACAGACAGAAAAAAGAGGGACTTACCCGGGAGGCGGTCGACGCTCGCTCCTCAACTCGAAGCCGAGACAACTGGCTGCAACCACCAACCCAAAGCAACACAGGCCCGACGAGGCCCAGGGACATTCACAAGGTAACGAGCAGCCAGGACCCTGTTCGACCGCCAAAATCCCCGCGCCCGAATATCAGACCAAGACATATTCCCAAAGACAGCAGCAAGAGCCGCAAACTTACGAACGTCATGGGCACAGGGATAGACCACAGGCTGGCTGGACTTAATAACCCTGCAGACGACCTGAGAGACCCGAACCCGCGAACAGGGAAGAAGGGAAACCGGATCAACCCACAGCGCGTCCCCGGACACAGAAGCTATGGCGCGCAAATAACGGCGAAGCGCCGCAACCGGACACAAAACATGATGCACCCCCGGCGTGACCAACCAAGCATCAACCACCCATGGACCCCTCCGGAACGCAGCAGTCTCATTCTTCGCCAGAAAAGAAGGAGACGGCTGCAAACGAACAAAACAATCACCACGACCAAAAGAGCAGAAACTCCTGCGCCGGAGGAGAGCATGAAGCTCCCCTACCCGACCCCCAGAGGCCAAAGACAACAAGAAAAGTGCCTTGGAAAAACAATCCTGGACCGAAGTGGCCACAACGAAACGAGGAGACGAAAGGAAAGTGAGCACTCTGTCCAAGGACCAGGACAGCTCAGGCGACGCATGAGCAGGCCGGAGGTGAAACAATGCACGAGACAGCTTGCGAAACGGCGCAGACGTAACATCGATACCGAAAGCAAGCTGAAGCGGCTCCGCCAGCGCCGCACGATACGTAGCGACAGTGTTAGGCATAAGATGACGGTCCTGAAACAACCATGAGAGGAAGGACAAGACCACCCGAACAGACAAGGAACTAACACGACGAAGACGCAAAAAGAAACGGAAGGACCGCCAGGAAACTTCATACTGCCGCCGAGAAGAAGCCCTCAGGTGGGACACCAACAAGGAGGCCACCTGATCACCATAGAGATGATGATAGACTCGAGTCAAAAAAACCACACGCGAAGACTCGAGGAGAAGATCAAACCAGCCACGTGACGTACCGGCCCGATCTGCTGAAAGAGGCGGAGCCGCGGGAAAACCCTCGGGTTCGGACACCGAGCAACCAGCGCCTGAAACCAAGGCTGGGCCGGCCACCAAGGGGCCAGAAGGACAACTCTCCCCTGGTAAGTCTCTAAGCGAGTCAGGACCTAGAGCAACAGCCGAACCGGGGAAAGAGGTACAGGAACCCCCACCTCGACCATTCTAGCCGAAACGCATCGACCCCGACGGCCTCGCGATCGGGGAAGGGCGCCGCATAAAAGGGAAGACGCCGCGACCACGCCGACGCGAAGAGGTCCACTTCGGGGCGCTTGAACGTCTGGCAAAGCCAACGGAAGGACTCGTCGTCGACCATCCACTCCGTGGAGAGGGGAACGAAGCGAGACAGGGCGTCGGCCAAGACGTTGGACACGCCCCGTACGTGAACCTCCAGGAGAGCCAAACCCCGAGAACTCAGCAGACGAGTCACCCGAAGCGACCAACCCCAAAGAGACAAGGACCACATCGAACCCCCACGGTTCAGGCAATGAACCACCGGAGAGTAGTCCGAATGGAGCCGAATCGTCGATCCTTTCCGGGAAGACCAACCCGGGACCCCCGGAAAACCAAGAAGTCCGACATCGGACGACAAGCCGCCGATGCAGCCTGAATAAACTGCGCCACGGCCGACTCCTCAAACAGAAGAGGACAAAAAGGTGAAGAACGCCTGAGAGCCAAAGCCCAAGCAGATTCCACGGAGGAACTCAGCACCGCCTGCCGACACGCGAGACGGGAAGCATAAAACAGGGAAACCGCATCCCGCAAAATCGGCGTGAACAGCTTCAACAAGGCAGCCGACGAACGCGCAGCCGAGGACAAGGTGCCGGACCCCGGGACGGACCCAAGCATCCCCACATCCTCCACGAGCCAATCCGAAGACAGCTCCAGGAGGGAAAAGAACCGCAATGCCGAAGCCAAAAGGCCCCGGGCGCGCAAGTCCTCCGCAACGAGCGCCGCCGAAAGGGAGGGAACCTGCACATGGAGCTGAATAACACCCACATCGCGGGGAAGGGCAGGGGCAAACAAGCACTCATTCAGGTACTCAAGTTCGCCCCCCAGGAAAACCTGAAGCACCGTGGAAGCTTCCCGCCACTCCAGCGTGCGGGAACGACAGAAGGAATGCCAGGAATCCAGACCAAACAAGGGGCAGTCTGCTAGCCAGGACGACTCCGGAACCTCGTAACCGAGCCAGAAAGGGAACGAAGTCCCAAACCTGAACGTGGCCGGATCCATTTCCGAGGCATAATCCGGATCACGCAGGAGGTAAGCTGCAAAGGCCGCTCGCACCACACCAGGTTGGATGCGATAAGCCGAAAACCTCCGGAAGGACGGAACCGACGTACCCGGGGGAACACGGAACCGAACCCGGGGAGGGGCCGACACCAAATCCAACTCGTACGCAGAGGGGGGAAAAGAAAACCCCACTCCTTGTAACAATAAGCCCCGCTCAGAGGGAAGAAAAACCCAGGCGGGGTCCAGCGGGGCCCAAGGCCCCCAAGTCAGCCCCTCCCCAGCCTCGAGGTCCTTCACCACAGGACTCGAGGCAGAGTCCTCTCCCCAAGCCCCGACCCCACAAGACAAGGACGGAGCAGCCGGAAAAGCTGGAGGAAGGGGGGCCCACTGGTCAGACCCTGAAGCTTCGGCCGGGAGACAAGACTCGAATGCCTCTGCCGCCCCCCCGGAAGGGGCATCCCCCGAAGCTGCCCGAGTCTCGAGATCAAGTAACCCCTGCTCCGACCCCGAAACCCTCAGACGCTTTGGGGCCGGAAGCAGGGGAGAGGGGACCAGAACGAACAGAAGGGGAAGGACGAGGAGGTGCGGACTGAACCAGGATCAAAGCGACCCCCACCCCCAAGTCCGGGTCTCGAAAAGCAAAGCGGGGCAGCCCCGGGGCATCCGGGGGAGCAACCAACCGAGCATGTTGCAACAGACGAAACCTAGACTGCAACGCATGCGCCGCCTGTACCCGAATAGAATCATCAGAGGATTGGGTAAATTGAGCCACAAGCAAGCAGCAACACTCACAGGACTCAGGGTCGAAAGTATCACCGACCCAACAGGCAGCGTGGCAGAGGCAAAAACAATGAGGGTCACCCTGAGACAAGGGGACCGAGCAACCCTCAAACTCGCACACAGCGAGTGGGGACTCCGGGGTCACATCCATCGGACCCACGTGCCCCCTAGGGGATCCCCAGGGTCCTGAGCGTTTACTTTAAGAGGACTCGCGCTCAGGTAGTCCCAGGCAGGGTGCTGCAAACCAGCACCCAAAACTACCAAGCAAACTTCTAAAGCTGAAACCCAGGGATGTGTACTCTCACGGGGACCTAGCAGGGGGCGCCACTGAGGAGAACAGTGGAAGGGCAAAAACAAACTGAATAAAATGACAGAACCCCCCACCAGGCAAAAACAAAAAGAAAAACAAAACCCCGCAAGAGGACAGCGAACCCCAAGGAACAGAGCCGGCCGCGATGTCGGGAAATACAAGCTGAGCAGCACCCTGCGCCCCTACCAGTGCAAACTGCCTCTTACCTGCCGGTAACAAGGGAGAACAGAACACCCAAGAGCCCAACAGGCGGCCGAAAAACCGAAAGGTAAAACGGACCAGCAGAGGCAAACCCCGAGGAGCCTGTGGAAGGTGGCCCCAAGGGCAGTACTTACAGGGCACCTAGGGTGTAACACCACTCTTTTGTACCACTACTATAATCGAACACCACAATAATGGATACTAAACTAATAATGTAAACACTACTTATCCTGAGTAACACTTCCCCATCGGTTGCACTTGATGACACTTATGAAACAGGGTAATGTGAGCTGACATATGATGGTTACACCGGAACCAAAAGATACACTGCCAATAAGGAAATGCTAACACAAGGATTAAATACGCTGCCACCATCAGCCTTTGACCATTGAAACTATATCAAGCAACGAGGCAAGAAACATTGCTTGACTTGGAGAGTACTTTCTATGACTGTCATTAATTATGAAAATGGTTGTCAGCCACTATATCCACAAGGCCAAGAGGATTCAACAATTGACACAGACGGGAAATTTAACATGAGTTTATTAAAGACCAAAATTATGTCAATCACCACTTATAAATCCTACTCTAACTTTGGCAAAAATTTAAGAAATTTGGACATGGAACAAAACCTCAGAGATCACACACAGTACCTTAAGACCTCTGTCTCTCCCTGGCTGAGATGTTCTTCACAGCCCTCTCTGGGCCCCGGTGTCCGGCACTCTGTCCTTACCAAGTCCCTACAGGACCTCTATATACAACCCCCAGAGAGGGAGGGGGAGATCTGCTGTTGCTACCTGCCCCAAGAATGTAAAAGATCGGCCACACGTGTACAAACACTCAAGAAATATGTCAATAAGCTTGTTTGACATTCACCATACACTCTTCAAGAGAGGAGTTATTAATTACGTGTGTGACTGACCTCTGACCTGGCCAAAAGGGGGAGATCCAGGGATGTTTACACATAAGAATCTGGAGTCTAATTCCCTTGCATGAAATATTACATACTTGAAACTATGCTGACTAAGACTAACCCAGGAATTTTTTTAATCAACATATAAGATAAACCGGAGGTCATCTGGGCTGACCTCTTGGAGAAGGCTTCCCTGGGTGTGAACTCTAAGGGGGGGTGGGGGTCCTGGGTGTTACAAGGGAAGGCAGCCCTATTCGCATGCAGCCCGAGTACTGAAGATAACTCCTGGCTCTCGCACCCACAAAACCAACACCACACGCAAAGCACAGTGTAGTAGCGACACCGGAGCCAGAGCACACGACTATCGCCTATAGCATCAGCCTCAAGAACTGAGGTGTGGGTAGCCGGCGCGGGGGGTCTGGGGCTCCCCCTTCCCCCTCCCGGGGAGGGGGGAGCTGCGCAGACAGCGGCGCGGCGGTGTGTGACATCACACTAGTTTGCTTGTTTTCGGTTGGGGAGTTCTATCCACTAGTTCGGTTTTTGGTAGCAATTTTAACCAGAATAGGGGTTTGTTTTGAGGCGCTTACCTTTCTGGGTGCCTGTTCCGGTCGATGGCAGACATAGAATGCTTCCAACCACACGGGGGCTTCTATAGGCCATTGCTCCCCTTGCCTCTCTGAGGGGGCCCGGTTCTGGCCGTGGTCCCCGGTAGGCCTAAGAACTCCATACACATGACTGATGCCAAAGTCTGACATTAGCATATCAGCCTGGGATAGCTCCGGGGAGCCGACGGGGCTCCCCCCAGAAAAATTTTGAACTTGAACTTACTTTGGCTGCTATGGGATCCGTAAGTTGGGGCGTGATGTCATCATTCCCCGTTCGCCCATGCAGTAAGCTCCCGGGACCGGTGGGGCGCCCGGAGCAGGGCGCGCGAGTTGCCGCGAATATATTTTTGTTCATTTTTTGTGCACAGTTCCAAATAAATTTTATTTGTTTTTACGTGCTAATCCTATGTATAATGAACATGTACACTATATTATGGCAGTAAAACATCCGTACTGTCTGAGGACACTGTTACGTGCATGACACTTGTGTACACATATGTTGCACATATTTACCATGTATCAATCTAATTTATGCATATATACAATCTATTTACAGACTATACACTGTCACACACTATATACATTCACCATCAACACATTCAGAACACCGCGAGTGTGAGCTGTCACACCCAGCCAGCCCTCCCTCACTCCTCCTACATCTTACTTGCCAACATTGCTCCTCCCACCATACTGTTATTGTATTTATTACACTATTTACACATGTTCTATATACCTATCTACATGTTTTATTTACCAGAACTATGCAAGTAAGCCGGTATTGTGTCCAAACAGTACAGTGGCCACCATACACTGCATGACAAATCACAAAGCAGACGACGCCACGATTACGTCACCTCCCTCACCAAAATAGCTCCTCACAACATACTCCTGGTGCTGTTATTACACTATTCCACACACACTGTATATATCTATGTACATGTGTGTTCCCCATAGCGAACCACGAAGCTAGTATGGTGAGCAAAACAAGAGTTTCTGCCACACAGTGAGGCTACCTCAATTCTCTCCCTTCCTCACCAAAATTCCTCCTTCCTACACAACGCTCATTATGACCACAATCCTGGTCACTAATACCTGTAAATGAATAATTGACCACAAGTTTATTTTGAAAAGGAACCTAAAAAGTCGTTTGAAGATCCCTAGATGGACGAAATAATGCTGTGGTGCTGTGGCTAGCGCTGTGAACATCGTGAACAGCATTGAATCACTGATTTGAATATTGTACCCAGTCATTATCACACTCAGGCTCTTCTATAATACTATCATGGCTAAATAAAACAGATTATATATATATTTTGCCAATACTAGGTGATGCTGTGGTCACACGCTGAACAGCAGTGCTGTGCGCTCATGCTGCGAGCGCCAGCCTTGGTTGCTCACTCACTACTGAGGCTCTGACACCCAGCAATGTGGACCATGATTTTTTTTTAAGACGGCGTCTGTTTGCAAGAGCCCTGAGAAAGCTGATTTGAACCACATGTATCCGTGGGAGTTTTGAATGGAATGTGAAAAATAAAAACACCCGGAGGCGCATTGCGCACCTGAAGCCTGGGCCTGCAGGTGCGTTGCGCAGTTAAAGGGTTAAACATATTTGAATAGGACACTAAATTATAAGACAAATCACATCTCACCCCACGCATTTGCTTCTTGTGCTGATATCATATCTCCGGTTAGACACATCTGCATGGAGCGAGATTTGCCAATAGCTTTTGTAAGACGTTGAGTGCCGCCTGCCCCTGGAATTGTTCCAATTGCAATTTCTGGTTGGCCAAACCTAAGCAAAAAAAAATTAAACGTCAAATCAACTCAATAATTATAAATTTCTAATACAATCTCCAATATTATCATTTTTAATTAACAAGCAGAGTTAATAGCAAGAATAAAAAAAAAAGACATTAATAAACACCTCAGCATTCCAAGGACATTAAAATGAGTCATCCGTACTCTGACAGATAAACCTTCCGATGATGTTTAAACACATCATCCATGTTTAAATTCATTAAAATAACCTTTTCTGTAGGGAGCCCCTACGACTCCCTGGAGCTTATCGGGCTAATGTATGTTATATTAGACCAGGACATTAGCTAAGGAGTTCAGACCTACCAGGGACCAGCGCCAGAACCTGGCCCCTTCAGAGAGGTTTCAGGGAGCATTAGCCCTGGAAAACCCCCTTGTGGTTGGGGTTTTCCTTATCTGCCATCGACCGGGGTTAGGCACCCAGAAAGGTAGGCATAACAAAACAAACCCCGATGGTAAAAAACAAAACAAAAACTGAACAGAGAGGTAGAAACTCCCTACAATCCCAAGGAAACAAGCAAACAAGCAAATATCACACTTTACTGCCGCGCCGATCATCCGCGCAGCCCTCCCCGCCCCGAGAGGGGGAGGGGGAAGCCCCGGACCTCACCGAGCCGGCTGCCTAGCATCAGTTTGTAAGCTAATGTCAACTGGGATAGACGCTTCTCTGGCCTCAGTTTCCTAGGCGGTGTTTGCCTTGTGTGGCGTTCACTGCCGTGTGTTGTGTTGTGCGGCGGCCAGGTGTTCCTCATCAATACCAGGGTTGCATGCGCTTAGGGGCTTCCTTCCCTAAGTGTCCTGTGAGTACTGCCCCAGCGTGTCAGGGTTATCTTCCCTGGGGCGTTCGGGAACCATTCTCGTAGAGGTTCTTGCTGCTCGGCATTTGCCTCGCCCTTGGGGCGAGGCAATTTGTCACTGTTAAACATCATGTTATTTTCTGCTGCCCCGTCGAAAACTTTATTAATATCTGCTTGTAGTTTTTCAATGTCTTCAACAGAGGTAAGGGGGACCAGGGAATCCGAACTGAGGCCAGGTCCATCGGCAAGGCATAAGCCAGGTCACGCAGGAGGTATGTAGAAAGGGTCTCACAAAGAACCTGCGAGGTAGGACACCTCCAGAAAGATGCTCCCGGCATGTGCAAAGGCCTCCAGAAGCAAACCTTAGGGAGAGCCACAGGCAAATCCAACCCATGGGAGGAAGGAGGGTACGAAAACCCCACACCCTACAACCAAAGACCCTCCATGGAAGACGCTAGGAACCACAAAGGGTCAAAGGTGACCCACAACCCGATGTCCAACTCTTCCCAAGCTCTAGAAACTGAAGATGAGAGAGCCCCCGGGCTGGGCCATCGTCCATAGCCAGGGGCCCGGAAGACCAGCGGAGTTCAGGGGAAGCTTCGAAGGAAAGGGCCAGCTAGTCAGAAGGTCCTGAAACCTAAGCGGGACAGAGGCTCAACTCCCTCCGTGCCCAAAAACAGAAGGAGCGACCCCTGAAGCGACCCAAGCCACAGACTGAGCTAAATTCTGCTCGGGGAAGGACTAGAGGAGAGCAAACCATGCCCAAATGGGGAAGGAAGAGGAGGTCCAGACAGAGCCTATGTCGAATTGACAAACACCTCCAAATTCAGGTCCCTAAAAACCAAATGGGGCAGCGCCTGGGCTTCTGAACAAGCACACAACCTAGACCACTGTAGCACAGAAACCTAACACAAAAAGCAGTCGCTGCCTGGTAAGCTTGATCATCATCAGGAGGGCTAGTAAGAAGAGCAACGTGACAGGAGCACTCCCCGCACAACTCAGGGTCAAAGGTGTCACCGACCCAACAGGCAGCATGGTGGAGACAGAACAAAGGAACATCGCTATGTGGCATCGAACATGTACACCATTCAAACTCGCATACAGCAAAGGCGGGGCTCAGGAGGAATATTCATGGCCCCCCGAGCCCATGGGATTACCATACACATACATAACATGCAAGAATCAGCCACCATTTCCAAAGAAAACCACTGAGGCCAGAGGGACAGTGGCAGACCCAGCACACATCAGAGAACTGGTGGCGGTGCAACTAATGAGCCGCGGCCTGCCTCCTTCTCACCCCAAACCAGGGGGAGAGAGGGGCAAATGAGCGGGTGCTGGGTTATAAAATTTTTGGTTATAACACGTTTGATATTTGTTTACATAGTTTGGGGAGATCAAAAGCCATTTTTGAGTGTCAGTACCAGTAGCAGCCAGCTCTGTTTTGTCTTGCTGACTTTTTGGGTGATTTCCTTGGTGGTGGCAAAAATGAATAACTTAAAATGGCGCTGGCACTCAAGAGAATACAGATTCAGGCATTTTAGTCGTTCCCAATAGTTTACATGTTTTACAGAGTGGCTTCTAGCAGTAAAGGATCTCTGCATGCTCTCCAGGTCTGCAATTTCTCCAGCTTTGAAAGGGGGGTCATTGTGCAACAGCACAATGAGAGCACTAGCATCTTGAAGTGTCATCATTGGTATAGTATCTCTAGTTTGAAAAGTTCTTGTTATCCAACCTGTCATTTTTCTTGCAGTTGTGACGGCTACTTTATTGTGTTTTTTTGAGGGTAAGGTCTTCCGACACGAGTACACAAGTCCTTACCACTGCTTTTTCATTTGATGTTATGATTTGACTGCAATTTGTACATGGTTTCTGTTTTTATATTTTAATTTTTTCCATAGCGCAGAAGCTGGAACTTATCTTCATTTAATAAATGACTTTTGCAAGATTAAAATTGGAATACACAGCAGTTGTACGGTGCCCAAATTTCAAGAAGCACATAAATAAACTGGAAAAAGTGCAATGGCATGTTCCATATGGCTTCAGGAACTGAAAAACAAGAGTTAAGAGGAGAGGCTAGAGGCGTTAAACATGCCAAAACTAAAAGATAGTATTTTAT
The DNA here is from genome assembly GCF_040958095.1 of Procambarus clarkii. Lineage (NCBI taxonomy): Eukaryota > Metazoa > Arthropoda > Malacostraca > Decapoda > Cambaridae > Procambarus > Procambarus clarkii. The sequence continues at coordinate 34,394,668 of NC_091198.1, forward strand.
AAGTGGTGATCTTATCACCTCTTTTTCTTTTAACAGGAATAGACGAAATTGACAAAGAGGAATTCCTGACACCAACAACTTACCGATCAAGAGAACACAGATTCAAGCTAAGGAAACAAAGGTGCCGAAAAAATATTAGAAAGTTTTCTTTAGCAAACAGAGTGGTAGATGGTTGGAGCAAGTTAAGTGAGAAGGTGGTGGAAGCCAAAACCATCATTGGTTTCAAAGCGTTATACTACAAAGAGTACTGGGAAGACGGGACACCATGAGCATAGCTCTCATCCTGCAACTACACTTGGGTAATTACACTTAGATAATTACACACAATGAGCATCAGCATATAGCAAGGCTGACGAACACCCTTCAAACTCTCATGCAGCAAGAGTGGACTCAATTGGTCGATCCATTATGAGCCACACAGGGGTTACCAGGACCTAAAAGATCTTAACCAAGAAGGACACCCAGGCACCAGATATGTTCGCATGATGAACAGAAACCAAACGCAGACTAATGGATAAATTCTGCTACAATGGGGTATCCACAGCATTCCATATGAACAAAGGAACAATCCCTAGCACACCCCACAAAAAACTAACAGAACACACCCAACCATAGGATCACACAGAGGAGGCAACAACTTGTGCACTACCTACAGCGAGGCTCTCGACCCCAATGGCCTGGCCTCTTGGAGGTGAACTCCCAAACACACCATCACTGGTGTGTCCATAGGGAAAGGAAGATCCCTATGAACACACCAGATCCATTCAAATACCGCCCTGTCCCATTAAAATACCTATACAATCAATTTTATTTATTTTTTTTTTGAGATATATACAAGAGTTGTTACATTCTTGTACAGCCACTAGTACGCGTAGCGTTTCGGGCAGGTCCCTGGAATACGATCCCCTGCCGTGAAGAATTGTTTTTTCATCCAAGTACACATTTTACTGTTGTGTTAAACAGAGGCTACAGTTAAGGAATTGCGCCCAGTAAATCCTCCCTAGGCCAGGATATGAACCCATGACATAGCGCTCGCGGAACGCCAGGAGTGTGTCTTACCACTACACCACGGAGACTGTAATTCTTGAAGCCAGATAAACTGTTCATCTTCATTCAAGCTGGCAGCCCATTCTACTCGTACACATTATTTTTAAACCAGTACTGAACTTCACTGTATCCACCCCATCCCCCCTCCTGCATTTTAATATTTTTTCTCAAGAGATATCTTGTTGCAAGGCACATTAGATATTACACAAAAAAATTCTAAAATATTTTAAGCCATCACAGTCAAAGAGGTAGAATAATATCCTTACTTTGCTTTCTCTCCAGCCAAGATAATATCACACATCATAGCCAGTTCACAGCCTCCACCAAGAGCATATCCATTCACTGCAGCTATGATTGGCTTCTTGGCTTTGCTCACAGCATCCCAGTTACCAAGAAAGTTCGTACCAGTAGCATTCTACAAATCTTCTGTTCTGCATCTCCTTTATATCAGCACCTGAAATTCAAAATACAGATACAGATACTTCAACATTTTTAATGGCATAAAATGACTATTTCAAATTGTGGAATATTCCCTCCATGCATGCTGGAATTGAAATCAGGATATACAAAAGGAAGGAAGGAAGGAAGAGTAGGAAAATAAAAGCAAGAATGTGAATGATCATAAATGTGAGCATAATTACCCCATGTACTCACCTAGTTGTGCTTGCGGTTTACAGAGCAGTTGAGCTCTGGCTCATTGTCCCGAAAGTGTAATTACCTAAGTGTAGATACAGGATGAGAGCTACGCTCGGTGTCCCGTCTGCCCAGCAATGTCATATAACACTTTGAAACTACTGTACTGACGTTTTTAGCCTCCATCACTTTCTCACATAATTTGTTCAACCATCTACCACTCTGTTTGCAAAAGAAAACTTTCTAATATTTTTGGGGCACAGTCACATAATTCCCCTGAAAGCTGCCTCTTCCAACCACATTCAACACCTTAATGCTACTATCCATCTCTACAACAGCATAAACCAGACAGCTGGCCAGACATCTGTCTGGATACTCTCCACCCGGCCACCTTCCACCAACCCCGTGAGCCCCGGCTAAGTGTGTTTGCCGGTGACCCGTTAGCGCCCACTAACTGCTCATTATCTCGCCGGCTTCTCGTCAACAATTGCACTGACACCAGATGTGACGTCACCAGTGGGCGTATATATATAGATCTGCTGATGGCCTAAGAAGACAGTCTACTCTCTGGTGCTCCTGGGATGCTCACGTCTTCCCCTTCACTCGCTGTTATTTCCTGCTACAATGTGTGATGGTGATCGTGTGGATTATGTACACAATTTAAGTCATCATTATTTTCTTTGCAAGTAGAGTAGCATATTCATTTGGGTTTTTATTATAAAAGAATGTGTAATTGCCAAATATTGTTTCAGGAATTATTATTTTATGTTTAAGGTTACAGTAAATTGTTTTAATTTTTCATATGTTTATTGTTTAACCCTTAAACTGCGCAACACATCATACGATGTGTTGAGTAACTTGCTATAAATTGCGCATCACATCATATGATGTATTGGAGTACTACGCAAGATTTAAATGTCCCACAGATACACAGGGTTCACCTCACCTTCATCAGGGCTCTTGTAAACAGACACTATTTTTTTTTTAAATCGTGGGCCAAATTTCCGGGAGTGAGGGGTCTCAGTACCGAGTGAGCCACCAAGCCTGATGCACGCAGCATAAGCTCACAGCACTGCTGTTCAACTTGTGACCACAGCATCGCCTAAAAATGCCATAATATATATGTTCATGCCATTATTTAGTGATGATATTATTACAGTAGACCCCTTACTGCGATAAAAATTACCAGGATTCTGATAATATCAGGATTGTTGTGATAATTAGCGCTGTAGTGGGAAGAGTAATCTTGGTGGGGAGGGAGGTAGCATTGTCTGCTGACTCTGTGTGACCACCTTTTACTGTCTGGACTCACTATACCAGCTTAGTTGTTCGCTATGGTAAACAAAACATGCAGATACTTATATATAACATCTGTATATGGTGAATAAAGGCAAAAACAGTATTGTGGGAGGAGAATGGTGGCGAGTCAGGTGAGGTGAGGGAGAAAGGAAGTGGCAGCCAGTGGCGGGCTGCCAGTGGCGGGCTGCCAGTGGCGGGCTGCCACTGGCTGCCACTGCCACTCAGGCATACCAACTTAGTGGTTCGTTATGGTGAACACGAATGTAGATACTTATATATAACATGTATACACAGTGTAATAACAGCAAAAGGAGTGTGGGGGAGAAGCTATTTTGGTGATGGGGGTGGCAACATCTGCATGATTTGTCATGTTGGTTGTGGTAGTAACTATGCTCTTTGGGCACTATACAGGCTTAGTTGAACAGTTATGGTGAACAAAACATGTAGATACTTATATATAGTGTGTGTGTGTGTATATAGGGTAATAACACCACAAACAGTATTGTTGGGGGTGAAATTTTAGTGCGTCTGACCTTGAATGTGTGAGGGAGGCAGCCGCCAGCTCACTGTGTGTAGTAACGTCTCTTAGTGCCTGAACTAACTATATCAGTTTAGTTGTACAGTCGTGGTGAACATAACATGTAGATACAGTACAACCTCGATTCAACGTACCCCGATTCAACGAATCTCCGGCTAGTTCGCACACTTTTCAGGCCAAATTTGCTCACCCGGTTCGACGAACAATGGTTCACCTAAGCGAGGGATGTTCGGATTTGCTTACGATGTCCAGACAGAGTTCACAGACTGGTGGAAAACTTTCCCATTCTATCACAGATTACAATTAATAATTCTCTCATATGATAAGTTGGACCACACAAGTGGACCACACATGTGGACCACAAGTGGTCCACAAGCTTACGATTTTGGGACAGAGTTCACAGAGTGGTGGAAAACTTTCTCATTCTATCACAGTTAATAATTCCTTCATAAGAAGTTGGATCACACAAGTGAACCATATGAACCAAACACCAGCCAAAATGGTCCACACAAACACCAGCCAAAATGGTCCACACAAACACCAGCCAAAATGGTCCACACAAACACCAGCCAAAATGGTCCACACAAACACCAGCCAGTGATCCACACAAGTGAACAACTGAGTTTCCATGATTTTCGTTCACTGATTTGGGGCACACGTATCTTTGTACATTAATTTAAAGGATGAAGCGTGATTACCTAGCTACATGTGGTAAAATCTCCTTATAGACATTTTCTGTGATGAAACAAGATGAGTGAGGGTGGACAGATAAGGGAATACTGTACTGTAAACCTCAATTTACAGTGAGGTTTCAGTCTTTTCGTCTGTGTGTCGTCATAGTTCAGTGACCCATGACTTTTGAAAGTTTCATATTAATAAATAATTTCTAAAACTAGTGTTTTAATAGCTTTTTATTACCCTAATTAATGGGGCATTAGGTTCCAATTTGCCCCAAAAATGCAATAAATGAAAACTCGTTCGATTTCAATCAAACTTTTTTGACAAGTTCTATATGAAAAGTGTTTCATCTGGTCCAAGTTTCAGCATCGTAGCATAAATAGGAAGGGAGAAAAAAAATATTGAAGTAGTTGTGAAAATTATGCAAAAATGGTCAAAATCGATTATCAATCAAAAGTGTCAACTGAAATCATAACTACGACTCTTTGCTATCACAATAGCATATATTAAACAAATATTATAATTAGTTTAATTGGAAAAAAATTTAAGAAAAAAAAAAAAAGGATTTTCTTTCTTTTTTCAAAAAATTTTTTTTTTCATTTTTTGGGGGGCGATTTGCATCAAACTTACACACCTGACTGTACGTAAGCCTATCTGTAAGGATGCCAATTTTGGAGAAAATTGGTTGATGTCAACCTCAGCCACAGATTTTAGAACCTTAGACTTTATTCATTTCTGTTTTTTTTCAATTGACACAAACGTTTACAAAACCGATTCATTTTTTATTCAATTTACATGAAACTTACACATTATATGTGGAGGGCATGTCTCTACATTGGGGGGCTTTCATTTTTCTCTAAGTTTATTTATTGATTTTATAATAGCAATAAACATGCCATATTTGCAAAAAAATTTTGGGGAACTTTGAACATTTGTATTAGGAAAACTAAAGATGTTTTGGAAATTCTAAAGCCCCAAATCCTTTATTATATGCTAATGTGTCAGAAAAGTGTCACAGAATAATTATATCTGAAACGTGTGTTCTGAAGTGTGGACTTGAAAATGTGTAAAAAACGTTGAAAAAAAAACAAAAAAACTCCCTTTCTATTTACGCTGCAGTACTGAAACTTGAGACAATTTAAGCACTTTTCATATACAACTAGAAAATTAATATTGGTTGACATTGAACAACTTTCACTATAATACTCAGACGCCCCCTTAAACTAAACTAAATAAAACCGAAAATATACTGTAATATGATAGACATCTGCTCTTTGAGAAATTACTGTATGTTATTGGAACAACTCCAGCGTGAGTGAGTGGACGGGTCTAATCCCTGTACACACAGCATCATGTGTGTTTGATCCCTCCCTCCCTCCCTCTCTCCATCCCTCCCTCTCTCCATCCCTCCCTCTCTCCATCCCTCCCTCCCTCTCTCTCTCCATCCCTCCCTCCCTCCCTCTCTCTCTCCATCCCTCCCTCCCTCCCTCTCTCTCCCTTTCTCCATACCTCCCTCCCTCCCTCTCTCCATCCCTCCCTCCCTCTCTCTCTCCCTTTCTCCATCCCTCCCTCCCTCTCTCCATCCATCCCTCCCTCTCTCCATCCATCCCCTTTCTCCCTCCATCCATCCAGAATTGAAGAAACAAATAAAGTTAAAAAAAAGTTAACTGGGTCAGAGTTAGGGTTATCACCGAGTCGGTCCCTTCACCACCACCGACACCTTCCCCCCCCCCCCCCCCCCACCCCTACAGCCCATACACACACACACCCTCAAATCATCCATCCTTCCATCCCTCCCTCCATCCTTCCATCAATCCATCTCCATCCTCTCCTTCCCTGGCTCCCTCCCAAGCTCTGCCTGCCTCCCTCCGTGCCTGTCTCCCTCCATGCCTGCGTCCCTCCCTGCCTCTCCCTCACAAGCTCTGCCTGCCCGCCTCCCTTCCTGCCTACCTCCCTCCCAATCTCTGCCTCCCTCCCAAGCTCTGCCTGCCTGCCTGCCTGCCTGCCTGCCTGCCTGCCTGCCTGCCTGCCTGCCTGCCTGCCTGCCTGCCTCCTCCCTGCCTGCCTGCCTGCCTGCCTGCCTGCCTGCCTGCCTGCCTGCCTCCCTGCCTGCCTCCCTGCCTGCCTCCCTGCCTGCCTCCCTGCCTGCCTCCCTGCCTGCCTGCCTGCCTGCCTGCCTGCCTGCCTGCCTGCCTGCCTGCCTGCCTGCCTGCCTGCCTGCCCATCCACCCACCAGTCAGCCATCACTGACACAATGAGTGCATTTGGAGCCGACATGGTGCACGGATGTTCCTTGATTGTGCCGATATGTCCAACAAAGTCGCGGAATGAACACTCCAGCCTCTTGACAAATCAAAATATAGTGTTAAAATTAAAGCTGCAGTAATTTTAGTGTACAATAGTTTTCATAAACTTTATTGTAGTACTCAGCATACAACAGAACTACTCAACACAGTGTTAACGGCATAATACACTAAAGTATGTATTTACTGTACAGCATTCACAACTCCATGAGACTTCAAGATGGACTTAACTCCAACAATAAGGTAAATAACAAATGTAACAGTATTTGTTAGTAGAGTAATAATATATAGGTACAGTATATAATATGATAATGCATTTTTATTGTCTACAAGAAAAATAAAGACACTGATGCAAACGCCTCCTGAAGGTCACCTCTTGCAACGAATCCAACGCTCCAACGAACTGGGGTCGGTCCCATATAGTACGTTGAATCGAGGTTGTACTGTACTTATATATAACGTCTGTATACAGTATAGTGAATACAAGCAAAAACAGTATTATGGGAGGGGAATGTGGGCCAGTCAGGTGAGGTGAGGGAGGGAGGAAGTGGCAGCCAGTGGCGGGCTGCCACTGGCTGCCACTGCCACTCAGCATACCAACTTAGTGATTCATTATGGTGAACACGAATGTAGATACAATACAACCTCAATTCAACGCACCCCGATTCAACGAATCTCCGGCTTTTTCGCACACTTATCAGGCTGGATTTACTCACCCAGTTCGACAAACAATGGTTCACCGAAGTGGGGGATGTTTGGATTTGCTTACGATGTCGAGACAGAGTTCACAGGCTGGTGGAAAACTTTCTTATTCTATCACAGATTACAATTAGTAATTCACTCATATGACAAGTTTGATCACACAAGTGGTCCATACAAGTGGTCCACAAGTGGTCCACAAGTGGTCCACAAGCTTACGATGTTGGGACAGAGTTCACAGAGTGGTGGAAAACTTTCCCATTATATCACAGGTTACAATTAATAATTACTTCATAAGATAAGTTGGATCACACAAGTGGACCACTCAACAAGTGAACCATATGAACCAAACACCAGCCAGAATGGTCCACACAAGAAGTGACGCATATTAACCAAATACCAGCCAGAGTGGTCCACACAAGTGAACGACTGAGTTTCAATGATTTTCGTTCACTGATTTGTGGCACACGTATCTTTGTAAATTAATTTAAAGGCTGAAGCACGAATAGCTAGCTAATGTGTTGAAGTCTTCTTATATACATTTTCTGTGATGAAACAAGATAAGTGAAGGTGGACAGATAAGGGAAGAGTGTACTGTAAACCTCACTTTACAGTGAGTTTCACTCACTTTCGTCTGTGTCGTCATAGTTCATTGACCCATGACTTTGAACGTTTCAAATTAATAAATCATATCTAAAACTGGTGTTTTAATAACTCTTTATTATCCTAATAAAACTAAACTAAATAAAACCAAAAATATACTGTAATACGATAGCTATCTGCTATTTGAGAAATTATTCATGTTATTGGCGGCTTACAAGTCCAGCGCGAGTGGACAGGTCTATTCCGTGTGCACACAACACCATGCTTGTTTTGTTCGATTTCGTCGCCATAGTTCAGTGACTTACAGCTTCGAAATAATCAAATTAATAAATCAGTTCTAAAATAAGTATTTTTATAGCTCTTATTATCGTAATAATGTTGCTAAACTAAATATAGAAGCCAAAAATATATAATTTGATGTAAATCCAATATTTGAGAGAAATTTATGTTACTGGAAATCGAACACAACACCATGCTTGTTTTGTTCGATTTCGTCACCACAGTTTAGTGACCTACGGCTTCGAAATAATGAAATTAATAAATCGGTTCTAAATTAAATAAATTATTTTTTATATCTCTTATTATCGTAATAATGTTGCTAAACTAAATATATAACCCCAAAATATATAATTTGATGTAAATCCAATACTTGAGAGAAATTTATGTTACTGGATCTGGCTTAAACACCAGCCTACTGTAGGGTGTACGTATAGACCTAGTCTGCATTCGTACAGTATGCACCCAGTGCCCTTAACTTTGTCTGCGATTGACGTACAGTATTTAACCGCCAGTGGAAGAATAATCATGGATTTTTTTTTTTACTACAGCTGTATTGATATGCAACAAAATGTCTCAGGGGTTTACTAATAGTGCCTCATTAATGCCAAAAAACCAGCGTTGAATGTAATGAAACGCCATTTTCTGGGCGAGTCCCGGAGGCTCCCCGGAGCTATCCTAGGCTGATATGCTAATGTCAGACTTTGGCATCAGTCATGTGTATGGAGTTCTTAGGCCTACCGGGGACCACTGGCCAGAACCAGGCCCCCTCAGAGAGGCAAGGGGAGCAATGGCCTATAGAAGCCCCCATGTAGTTGGAAGCATTCTATGTCTGCCATCGACCGAAACAGGCACCCAGAAAGGTAAGCGCCTCAAAACAAACCCCTATTCTGGTTAAAATTGCTACCAAAAACCGAACTAGTGGATAGAACTCCCCAACCGAAAACAAGCAAACTAGTGTGACGTCACACACCGCCGCGCCGCTGTCTGCGCAGCTCCCCCCTCCCCGGGAGTGGGAAGGGGGAGCCCCAGACCCCCCGTGCCGGCTACCCACACCTCAGTTCTTGAGGCTGGACGTCAAAAACGCGAAAAACCGCCGACCGGAGGGAGGGAGGGATGCCGGGGAGCCTCAGGGACTCACCCAGAAAATGGCGTTTCATTACATTCAACGCTGGTTTTCTGGGGGGAGCCCCGTCAGCTACCCGGAGCTAACTACCCACAGACAGAAAAAAGAGGGACTTACCCGGGAGGCGGTCGTTGCTCACTCCTCAACTGGAAGCCGAGACAACTGGCTGCAACTGCCGTCCCAAAGCAACACAGGCCCGACGAGGCCCAGGGACATTCACAAGGTAACGAGCAGCCAGGACCCTGTTCGACCGCCAAAATCCCTGCGCCCGAATATCAGACCAAGACATATTCCCAAAGACGGCAGCAAGAGCCGCGAACTTACAAACGTCATGGGCACGGGGATAGACCGCAGGCTGGCTGGACTTAATAACCCTGCGGACGACCTGGGAGACCCGAACCCGCGAACAGGGAAGAAGGGAAACCGGATCAACCCACAGTGCGTCCCCGGACACAGAAGCTGTGGCGCGCAAATAACGGTGAAGCGCCACAACCGGACACAAAACATGATGCACCCCCGGCCTGACCAACCAAGCATCAACCACCCATGGACCCCTCCGGAACGCAGCAGTCTCATTCTTCGCCAGAAAAGAAGGAGACGGCTGCAAACGAACAAAACAATCACCACGACCAAAAGAGCAGAAACCCCTGCGCCGGAGGAGAGCATGAAGCTCCCCTACCCGACCCCCAGAGGCCAAAGCCAACAAGAAAAGTGCCTTGGAAAAACAATCCTGGACCGAAGGGGCCACAACGAAACGAAGAGATGAAAGGAAAGAGAGCACTCTGTCCAAAGACCAGGACGGCTCAGGCGACGCATGAGCAGGCCGGAGGTGAAACAATGCACGAGACAGCTTGCGAAACGGCGCAGACGTAACATCGATACCGAAAGCAAGCTGAAGCGGCTCCGCCAGCGCCGCACGATACGAAGCGACAGTGTTAGGCATAAGATGAAGGTCCTGAAACAACCACGAGAGGAAGGACAAGACCACCGAACAGACAAGGAACTAACACGACAAAGACGCAAAAAGAAACGGAAGGACCGCCAGGAAACTTCATACTGCCACCGAGAAGAAGCCCTCAGGTGGGACACCAACAAGGAGGCCACCTGATCACCATAGAGATGATGATAGATTCGAGTAAAAAAAAACACACGCGAAGACTCAAGGAGAAGATCGAACCAGCCATGTGACGTACCGGCCCGATCTGCTGAAAGAGGCGGAGCCGCGGGAAACCCTCGGGTTCGGACACCGAGCAGCCAGCGCCTGAAACCAAGGCTGGGCCGGCCACCAAGGGGCCAGAAGGACAACTCTCCCCTGGTAAGTCTCTAAGCGAGTCAGGACCTGGAGCAACAGCCGAACCGGGGCAAAGAGGTACAGGAACCCCCACCTCGACCAGTCTAGCCAAAAGGCATCGACCCCGACGGCCTCGCGATCGGGGAAGGGCGCCGCATAAATGGGAAGACGCCGCGACCACACTGACGCGAAGAGGTCCACTTCGGGGCGCCCGAACGTCTGGCAAAGCCAACGGAAGGACTCGTCGTCGACCGTCCACTCCGTGGAGAGGGGAACGAAGCGAGACAGGGCGTCGGCCAAGACGTTGGACACGCCCCGTACGTGAACCGCCAGGAAAGCCAAACCCCGAGAACTCAGCAGACGAGTCACCCAAAGCGACCAACCCCAAAGAGACAAGGACCGCTTCGAACCCCCGCGGTTCAGGCAATGAACCACCGGAGAGCAGTCCGAATAGAGCCGAATTGTCTATAGCATCAGCCTCAAGAACTGAGGTGTGGGTAGCCGGCGCGGGGGGTCTGGGGCTCCCCCTTCCCCATCCCGGGGAGGGGGGAGCTGCGCAGACAGCGGCGCGGCGGTGTGTGACGTCACACTAGTTTGCTTGTTTTCGGTTGGGGAGTTCTATCCACTAGTTCGGTTTTTGGTAGCAATTTTAACCAGAATAGGGGTTTGTTTTGAGGCGCTTACCTTTCTGGGTGCCTGTTCCGGTCGATGGCAGACATAGAATGCTTCCAACCACACGGGGGCTTCTATAGGCCATTGCTCCCCTTGCCTCTCTGAGCGGGCCCGGTTCTGGCCGTGGTCCCCGGTAGGCCTAAGAACTCCATACACATGACTTATGCCAAAGTCTGACATTAGCATATCAGCCTGGGATAGCTCCAGGGAGCCGACGGGGCTCCCCCCAGAAAACCAGCGTTGAATGTAATGAAACACCATTTTCTGGGTTAGGCTAACATGCTAATGTCAGACTTTGGCATCAGTCATGTGTATGGAGTTCTAGGGCCTACCGGGGACCACGGCCAGAACCTGGCCCCCTCAGAGAGGCAAGGGGGAGCAATAGTCTATAGAAACCCCGGTGTGGTTGGAAGCATTCTACGTCTGCCATCGACCGGGTCAAGCATCCAGAAAGGTAAGTATTCCAAAACAAACCCCTATTCTGGTGAAAATTGCTACCTAAAGCCAAACTAGTGGATAGAACTCCTCAACAGAAAACAAGCAAACTAGTATGACGTCATACGTCGCCGCGCCGCTGTCTGCGCAGCTCCCCCCTCCCGGGGAGGGGGAAGGGGGAGCCCCAGACCTCCCACGCCGGCTATCCACCCATCAGTTCTTCGGCTGATACTATAGGCACCGGTTATGTGCTCCGGCTCCAGTGGTTGTTTCAGCACTGTACCTAGAGTGTGGTGTCTGTTTTCTAGAGGGTGCGTGAGCCGGGAGTGATTCTCCAGTACTCGGGCTGCATGCGCCTAAGGTTCCCTTCCTTAGGTGCACTGTAAGTACTGCCCTGGGGGCTTGGGGTCACCTTCCACAAGTTCCTTGGGTCCTGCCCCTGCTAGGCCGTTTACTGCTTGGTTTTCGGCCGCTCTTTGTGTGCTCGGGTGTTCTGTCTCCCTTGTTCGCCTTAGAGTAAGGGGCAGTTTTTGCACTGGTGGGGCGCAGGGTACTGTACAGCTTGTCTTTACCAATCATGGCAGCCGGCTCTGTTCCACTTGGGTACGCTGTCCTCTTGCGGGGTTTTCTTTTTCTTTTTGTTTATCTACCTGGTGGGGGGTCTGCCTTCGTTCTTGCCCCTTGTGTCCCTTCTGTTCTGAGTATTTTCTGGTGGTACCCCCTGCTAGGTCCCCGTGAGTGTACACGTCCCAGGGTTCAGCTCTTAGAAAGTTGTTTGGTAGCTTTGGGTGCCGGTTAGCAGTACCCTGCCTGGGATTACCTGAGCGCGAGTCCTCTTATAGTAAACGCTCGGGACCCTGGGAAACCCCTGGGGGCACACGGGTCCGATGGATGTGACCCCGGAGTCCCCCCTCGCTTCCAGCGAGTTTGAGGGTTGCTCTCACCCTTTGTGTCTGGGTGACTGTTTTGCCTCTGTCTGCTGCCTGTGGGGTCGGTGACACCCCTTCAACCTGGAGTCCTGCGAGTTTGGTTGCTCGTTGTGGCTCGGTTACCCGGTTGTGCTGACTAAGCGGGTGCGGGCAGCAGGGGCGTTGCACTTGAGCCTTGGTGGTGGCAACGTTCTCGTGGTTTACTCCCCAGGAGCCCCGGGGCTGCCCCGTTTTGGTTTGTTTTGGGACTTGGGGGTGTTGGTTGCTTCGGTTCCATCCACGCCCCCTTGTCTTTCTTGATTTTAGAGAGTTTCTACCTCTCTGTTCGTTTTTTTGTTTTAGTTTTTTACCATGTGGGGTTTGTTTTGTTATGCTTACTTTTCTGGGTGCCTGACCCCGTTCGATGGCAGATAAGGAAAACCCCAACCACAAAGGGGTTTTCCAGGGCCATTGCTCCCTGAAACCTCTCTGAAGGGGCCAGGTTCTGGCGCTGGTCCCTGGTAGGTCTGAACTCCTTAGCTAATGTCCCGGTCTAATATAACATACATTAGCCCGATAAGCTCCAAGGAGCCGTAGGGGCTCCCCACAGAAAAAGGTTCGTTTGGTGGTCGCCAAGTAGGCTGCTCCATGTTTCTTAAATAAAAAATAAAATAAAAAAAAAAAGGTGAAAAAATTTGACAAACGGACAAATGCCATAAAGGTTCGTTCAGTGTTTGTCAGGTAGGCTGCTCCATTATTGAGACGTAAGTGAAAAATACAAAACAAATGTAACACATTTGAAACAAAGAAAGATTGCTATAATGGAGCAACATACCCAACAAACACTGAACAAACCTTTATGGCATTTGTCCGTTTGTCAAATTGTTTCAACCATTTTTTTATTTTATGTTTTTTATTTTTTTTATTTAACCCTCAAACCGCTAGGGGCCCAAATGGAATTCACACCCACAAGCGCAACAAAAAAATAAAATCCAAAAAATTCTTTCGTCTTATTGAAGTGTTCATTTTTGTTCCCTGATAACGGAAAAAATAACAAAAAAATCGTAGGTGGCATATTTTAGCCGCAATAGGGTAGGGAAGTGTGGCAAAAAAGGGGCGTTGGCAGAGCCTTCGCCAGACGAGGTCTACTCCGCCCGAGCTGTCAGACAGCAGTTGCCACAAATATATTATTACCTAATTATTTCAATGTCTCTGATTGATTTTTTCTTAGTTTTTTTGCAGTAATATTATTCCATACAGTGAATTGTGGTATATTTATATAATAAAATGTGTGAACCATCGCTGTACTCAAAATTATGGTGTGCATATTAGTGATTCAATTATTATGTTCATAAAACAATAAACAAAAAGTTTTGCTGTTGTTACACTATATACACAGGTTATATATAAGTATCTGCATGTTTTGTACACCATAACGAACTACTAAGTTGGTCTTGTGAGTCAAAAAGCAATGAGGAGTGACCGCCAAACACCAGCGAGCCACTCACTGCCACTCCCTCAACACCACCTCACTCACCCTCATTCACCCCTACAATACTCTTTCTGTATTTATTCACTATACACAGACGTTATATATACGTATTTACATGTTTTGTTCACCATAACTGTACATCTAATCTTGTATGTTGAGTAAAGGCAGAAAGATGAAGCTACTCACACAGTCAGCTGATCGGCGGCCGCCCTCAAGGCCAGACGCACTAATATTTGTCCTCCAACAATATTGTTTGTGGTGTTATTACGCTATATACACACATTATATATAAGTATCTACCTGTTTTATTCACCATACCTGAACAAATAAGCTGGTATGGTGCCGAAAGATCATAGTGGCCATCAGTAAACAACATGCCAAGTCGTGCAGACGACGCTCCTCCCTCACCAAAATGGCGGCTCCCAACCTACTCCTCTCGCTGTTATCACACACTATACACACGTTATATATAAGTATCTACATTTGTGTTCACCATGGCGAACCACTAAGCTGGTATGGTGAGTGCAGTCAATAAATGGTGGCCACACACAGTCAGAAAACGACGCCACAACCCTCCCTCCCACAGCCTTACTCCTCCCTCCATGGAGCACAGCGATAAATATCACCACAATCCTGCTATTATCAGAATCATGGTCAGTTTTATCACAGTCAGGGGGGCTTCAGTAATACTATCACTGCTAAATAATAGCAGTATCATTTATATTATGGTATTTGTAGGCGATGCTGTGGTCACAAGCTGAACAGCGGTGCTGTGAGCTCGTACTGCGTGCGCCAGCCTTGGTGGCTTGCTCAATACTGACGCTGTAACACCCAAGAATGTTGGCCTGGATTTTTTTCTAGGTGGCATCTGGCAACTATCGGTCGTGGCTGTACTATCCCAGGCGGGGCATTTAAATTATAGCGCTAGACACGAAATCATATATAAATGATGTGCGCGGTTTCGGTTTTGTCACCGATATCATTTATATATGATATGCGCGGTTTGAGGGTTAAGAAACATGAAGCAGCCTACCTGGCGATGACCGAACGAACCTTTTTGACATTTGTTCTGTTTTTCAAAATTTTTCATTTTTTTATATTTTCATTTTTTTCAAGGGCAAAAACCAGTGGAATAATAGGGCAGAACCCCCCACCAGGCAAAAACAAAAAGGAAAAACAAAACACCGCAAGAGGACAGCGAACCGCAAGGAACAGAGCCAGCCGCTATGTCGGGAATACAAGCTGTGCAGCACCCTGCGCCCCTACCAGTGCAAACTGCCTCTTACCTGCTGGTAACAAGGGAGAACAGAACACCCAAGAGCCCAACAGGCGGCCGAAAAGGTAAAACGGACCAGCAGAGGCAGACCCCGAGGAGCCTGTGGAAGGTGGCCCCAAGCCCCATGGGCAGTACTTACAGGGCACCTAGGGAAGGAAGCGAAGCCCTAGGCGCATGCAGCCCGAGTACTGAAGATAACTCCTGGCTCTCGCACCCACAAAAACAAACACCATACGCAAAGCACAGTGCTGTAGCGACACCGGAGCCAGAACACATGACCTT
The DNA here is from genome assembly GCF_040958095.1 of Procambarus clarkii. NCBI lineage: Eukaryota > Metazoa > Arthropoda > Malacostraca > Decapoda > Cambaridae > Procambarus > Procambarus clarkii. The sequence goes on from NC_091198.1 coordinate 34,410,226, forward strand.
CGCCTATAGCATCAGCCTCAAGAACTGAGGTGTGGGTAGCCGACGTGGAGGGTCTGGGGCTCCCCCTTCCCCCTCCTGGGGAGGGGGGAGCTGTGCAGACAGCGGCACGGCAATGTCACACTAGTTTGCTTGTTTTCTGTTGAGGAGTTCTATCCACTAGTTCGGCTTTTGGTAGCAATTTTAACCAGAATAGGGGTTTGTTTTGAGGCGCTTATCTTTCTGGGTGCATGTTCCGGTCGATGGCAGACAAAGAATGCTTCCAACCACACGGGGGTTTCTATAGGCCATTGCTCCCCCTTGCCTCTCTGAGGGGGCCCAGTTCTGGCCGTGGTCCCCGGTAGGCCTAAGAACTCCATACACATGGCTGATGCCAAAGTCTGACATTAGCATATCAGCCTGGGAAAGCTCCGGGGAACCGACGGGGCTCCCCCCAGAAAAAGAAATAAAACTGTATTGGAAACACAGAACAAATAACTGAAAATATATTTGTGGCAACAAGCAGTGCTTGAATGGTTCGTGCGACCACCTCGGAGCTCCACACATGGGAGACCAGCCCCTGATGACGTCACAGCGCACCTTGTCCACGTCCCCACAGCCAAATTTGTATGGAATTAAAGTGGAAAAGTGGACAGTGGAATTTGGTATTTATTTTTACATAGACATGTTCAGGGAAGGGTATGTTAATTTGTTAAGTTAATTTGACAATTCTCATTTATTGGTTCGCCTACAGGGTATTGTATTACAATCAAGTTTGTATTACAATCAAGTTTCGTCTAGCCAAGGGAGCCGGTCGGCCGAGCGAACAGCACACTGGACTTGTGATCCTGTGGTCCCGGGTTCGATCCCGGGTGCCGGCGAGAAACAATGGGCAGAGTTTCTTTCACCCTATGCCCCTGTTACCTAGCAGTAAAATAGGTACCTGGGTGTTAGTCAGCTGTCACGGGCTGCTTCCTGGGGGTGGAGGCCTGGACGAGGACCGGGCCGCGGGGACACTAAAGCCCCGAAATCATCTCAAGATAAGCTCAAGATAAGCCACTTTCCGTTCCAGCCCGGAGGAGGAATTTCCTAATTTAATTCGTGCTACTAAAGCGGTACTACTGACATTATCCACAGAGTATCATCTCTCTCTTCCCCATGGTGCCACCAAAAATGAACTACATAACAATAATGGAATATTTAGCTGAAAATGATCTCATCACTTCAGAACACCAGGAACGACATCAAATCGCCGATAAAGCTGCATTAGAACTAGTGAAGCTGAAGATCAAATTAGCCCGCTTGGAAGCCGAGAATGATGAATGAAAACGGGAAATGAGAAGATAGGACACTGCATTAGTTCGTGAACAAGAACTAGAACAACACCAGATTGAAGAAAAAGAAGCTACCCTCCAATGTGAACACGAGCATGAACAACTCAGGCTCCACGAACAAAGACCAGAAGTAGAACATCATCAACAAGCAGAAGCTGGCCTGCAATGTCAATGAGAAGCAGAACGACTCCAGAGCTTAGCGCAAGAAATTCAACTCGAGAGAACACGGAAAAATTAAAGCTGCTATTGCACTACTGTACGCTTAGAACAAGAGACAGCTGCCTCTGTGCTCAATTACCGACGTCAAGAGGCGAGACTTGGCACTGCCCACATCTCTCGGCACCAGGAAGCAGAAGCCAACCTACCGGTATGTTTTAACCCCACACACTGTATCAAAATGATGCTGCCTTTTGCAGAGACCGAGGTGGATTCATTTTTCACTTCATTTGAGACTGTCTACTCAACTCATTTGGCCTCAGAACTAATGGTTGGTACGTCTCAGAGCTCATCTTCACACTATCGCTTGCTATCGCTTGAACTGATCACGTCCATTTTTTCTCTATTGAGTTCTAGCTGTGGACGGGACTCGCGTCCACTACAAAAATATTTGTATAAAATTCATTTTTTATCCAATCAACCTCAGGATAGTTTCAAAATAAGCGTCTTTAGAATGCGCACAATTTGATACCAAAATGAAACATGTAACACGAAACTTGATGTCAGAACACTGGAAAGATTATAAATACGTTTTTGGGTCTAAATTTTAAATTTTAAAATATTTGTTAAAATTCTATTTAATGTGTTATTATTATGGGACTAGTTTTAAAATGCGCGGCTTTATATTGCGAACAATTTGATACCAAAACGAGCGATGTAACATGAAAATTGATGTCAGAACACTGGAAAGATATAAATAATTTTGATGACGAGCGTTCAAAATTAAAATATTCATTAAAATTCCAGTTATTGCTCTATTATTATGAGACTAGTTTTAACACTTTCGCCCGGGCATGACGCAGCATTGCGTCATCCGTTTACTGTCGGTAATGACGGGCATGACGCAGCATTGCGTCATCTACTTTAAATAATCGCCAAAATTCAGGTTTTTATCCGATTTTTTGAGGACTGGTTTTAAAATGCGCGCCGATGTCTTCCCATTTTCTTTGATGCACCTCATGGCCCGCAGGCGGCTCGGCACATGCTGTCGGCCCATTGTTTTCGCTCCACTGTTGTGACCGGTGTCACCTCCCCTCGCATCTCAAACGTGTGAAAATTTCGGCTATTTTCCGTGGCTATATTTCTTACTGCGGCTTTAGAAACTATCTACGCTTACTCCACAATGGATAGTGATCATGAACAAGGCCCTTCCAGGAAGAAAATTGCGAAAGAAAGGCTTGAAAAGGGCGGGAATTGGGAGTGTAGCTGGAAGGCGTCTGAGCGCTCACTCGCGGCTAACACGTGGCCCATCTTCAACTCGTCGGCGGTTGGAGCGTGACCAGGTTTTTTATTTTATACGCTAATGTTCCTCTAGAGAATTCCATTGCGAACCCATTGAGACCAAAATGAAAGACCTAGGACGAAAATTGAGGTGACCAGAGTGAAAATAGTGAAAACATTTTATCGCGTTTGCACGCTCCTGGGTAACTCGTTCGCACTTTCTCTGTTTGCTGCGGGTAATTAGCCGGGCTTTTGGAGTTTATAGGCATTTAGTGCTGTAGAGAATTCTATTGCGAACACAATGATACCAAATTTAATCTCGTAGGACGAGAATTTAGGTGACAAAGTTGGAGAGTATACACTTTTCAGAATTTACGCGCGTTCCCGTGAAACCCTGGGACCCAAATCACAGTTGAGGGGTGGCGCGCGGGGTACGCCAAAGTGTTAAAATGCGCGCCTTTATATTGCGAACAATTTGATACCAAAATGAGTGATGTAACATGAAAATTGATGTTATCAAACTGAACGAGTATACACATTAGGTTGTGGTGTGCAAATTGGTGCTCGTTCATGGGTAATTTTAGGCTTGCTGTGGGGAGTCTCGCCAGGCTTTTGGCATTATATGCATATACATCTGCAGGGAATTTAATTGCAAACACAATGATACCAAAACGAACGACGTAGCACGAGAATTAAGGTGAGAAAACTGAAACGAGTATACACATCTAGGCGTCGCCGCACGCTCGCCCGCACCACTAGCCCCATGACGTCAAAGTCTGCGGCGCTCTCGTGGCACATGTGATAGTGTTAAAGGAAGAGCCACCTTGACCCTCGGTACTCTTGCCACCGAAACTGACTACGAGATACTAAAGCAAGCAGTACTTGATGCACATCTACTATCCACAAAGTTATCAACAACGTTTCAGAGATTATGTCAAATACAGTGCCACCACCAATGTTGAATATGTACAAACTAAGACTGGGCATTTCATGAACTGGATGGATTCAGCTCAGATCACAACTTTTTCTGATTTAATAAACCTAGTGTTAATGGAAGAATTCATGTGTCTTGTACCAAACCCAATATGCCTCTATCATGCAGATAAGGAAGAGACGATCATCAGTAAATGTGCTCAGTTGGCTCATACTTATAGTCAAATTGACAAATTATTTGATTCCCATTCCAGCAAACCATTCCACTCCCATTCCAGCAAACCATTCCACTCCCATTCCAGCAAAGCGAGTCATACAGATGTTGGGAAAGCACGAGAGGGTGAGGGGAATGAGCACGAGAGGAGGGCAAGAGCATGTAAAGGGGAAAAGAGCACAATAGAAAGGAAAGAGCACGAGAGGTGGGGTAGAAAGTGCACGAGAGGAGGGGGGAAGGGCACGAGCGGGAGAGTGAGAAAGGGCACGAGCGGGAGAGTGAGAAAGGGCACGAGCGGGAGAGGCAGAAAGGGCACGAGAGGGGGGGGAGAAAGGGGGGGGAGACAGGGGGGGAGAAAGGGCACGAGAGAGGGGGGGGAGAAAGGGCACGAGAGAGAGGGGGGGAGAAAGGGCACGAGAGAGAGGGGGGGAGAAAGGGCACGAGAGAGAGGGAGGGAGAAAGGGCACGAGAGAGTGGGGGGGAGAAAGGGCACGAGAGAGAGGGGGGAGAAAGGGCACGAGAGAGAGGGGGGGGAGAAAGGGCACGAGAGAGAGAGGGGGGAGAAAGGGCACGAGAGAGAGGGGGGGAGAAAGGGCACGAGAGAGAGAGAGGGGGAGAAAGGGCACGAGAGAGGGGGGGAGAAAAGGGGGGAGAAAGGGCACGAGAGAGGGGGGGAGAAAAGGGGGGAGAAAGGGCACGAGAGAGGGGGGAGAAAGGGCACGAGAGAGAGGGGGGAGAAAGGGCACGAGAGAGAGGGGGGGAGAAAGGGCACGAGAGAGAGGGGGGAGAAAGGGCACGAGAGAGACGGGGGGAGAAAGGGCACGAGAGAGGGGGGAGAAAGGGCACGAGAGAGAGGGGGAGAAAGGGCATGAGAGAGAGGGGGTGAGAAAGGGCACGAGAGAGGGGGGAGAAAGGGCACGAGAGAGAGGGGGGGAGAAAGGGCACGAGAGAGAGGGGGAGAAAGGGCACGAGAGAGAGGGGGGGAGAAAGGGCACGAGAGAGAGGAGGGAGAAAGGGCACGAGAGAGAGGGGGGGAGAAAGGGCACGAGAGAGAGGGAGGGAGAAAGGGCACGAGAGAGGGGGGAGAAAGGGGGAGAAAGGGCACGAGAGGGGGGAGAAAGGGCACGAGAGGGGGGAGAAAGGGCACGAGAGAAGGGGGGGAGAAAGGGCACGAGAGAAGGGGGGGAGAAAGGGCACGAGAGAGGGGGGGAGAGGGGGGAGAAAGGGCACGAGAGAGGAGGGGGAAAGGGGGGAGAAAAGGCACGAGAGGGGGGGGGAGAAAGGGGGAGGGAGAAAGGGCACAAGAGAGGGGGGGAGAATGGGGGGGAGAACGGGCATGAGAGAGGGGGGGGGAGAAAGGGGAACGAGAGAGGGGGGGAAGAAAGGGGGGGAGAAAGGGCACGAGAGAGAGGGGGGGAGAGAGAGGAGGGGGAGAAATGGGGAGAAAGGGCACGAGAGAGGGGGGGAGAATGGGGGGGAGAAAGGGCACGAGAGAGGGGGGGGAGAAAGGGCACGAGAGAGGGGTGGGAGAAAGGGCACGAGAGAGAGGGGAGGAGAAAGGGCACGAGAGAGAGGGGGGGAGAAAGGGCACGAGAGAGAGCGGGGGGAGAAAGGGCACGAGAGAGAGGGGGGGAGAAAGGGCACGAGAGAGAGGGGGGGAGAAAGGGCACGAGAGAGAGGGGGGGAGAAAGGGCACGAGAGAGAGGGGGGGAGAAAGGGCACGAGAGAGAGAGGGGGGGAGAAAGGGCACGAGAGAGAGAGGGGGGGAGAAAGGGCACGAGAGAGAGGGGGGAGAAAGGGCACGAGAGAGAGGGGGGGAGAAAGGGCACGAGAGAGAGGGGGGGAGAAAGGGCACGAGAGAGAGGGGGGGAGAAAGGGCACGAGAGAGAGGGGGGGAGAAAGGGCACGAGAGAGAGGGGGGGAGAAAGGGCACGAGAGAGAGAGGGGGGGAGAAAGGGCACGAGAGAGAGAGGGGGGGAGAAAGGGCACGAGAGAGAGAGGGGGGGAGAAAGGGCACGAGAGAGGGGGGGGAGAAAGGGCACGAGAGAGGGGGGGGAGAAAGGGCACGAGAGAGGGGGGGGGGAGAAAGGGCACGAGAGAGGGGGGAGAAAGGGCACGAGAGAGAGGGGGGGAGAAAGGGCACGAGAGAGAGGGGGGGAGAAAGGGCACGAGAGAGAGGGGAGAAAGGGCACGAGAGAGAGGGGGGAGAAAGGGCACGAGAGAGAGGGGGGAGAAAGGGCACGAGAGAGAGGGGGGAGAAAGGGCACGAGAGAGAGGGGGGAGAAAGGGCACGAGAGAGAGGGGGGGAGAAAGGGCACGAGAGAGAGGGGGGGAGAAAGGGCACGAGAGAGAGAGAGAGGGGAGAAAGGGCACGAGAGAGAGAGGGGAGAAAGGGCACGAGAGAGAGGGGGGAGAAAGGGCACGAGAGAGAGGGGGGGAGAAAGGGCACGAGAGAGAGGGGGGGAGAAAGGGCACGAGAGAGAGGGGGGGAGAAAGGGCACGAGAGAGAGGGAGGGAGAAAGGCACGAGAGAGGGGGGAGAAAGGGGGAGAAAGGGCACGAGAGGGGGGAGAAAGGGCACGAGAGGGGGGAGAAAGGGCACGAGAGAAGGGGGGGAGAAAGGGCACGAGAGAAGGGGGGGAGAAAGGGCACGAGAGAGGGGGGGAGAGGGGGGAGAAAGGGCACGAGAGAGGAGGGGGAGAGGGGGGAGAAAAGGCACGAGAGGGGGGGGGAGAAAGGGGGAGGGAGAAAGGGCACAAGAGAGGGGGGGAGAATGGGGGGGAGAACGGGCATGAGAGAGGGGGGGGAGAAAGGGGAACGAGAGAGGGGGAAGAAAGGGGGGGAGAAAGGGCACGAGAGAGAGGGGGGGAGAGAGAGGAGGGGGAGAAATGGGGAGAAAGGGCACGAGAGAGGGGGGGAGAATGGGGGGAGAAAGGGCACGAGAGAGGGGGGGGAGAAAGGGCACGAGAGAGGGGTGGGAGAAAGGGCACGAGAGAGAGGGGAGGAGAAAGGGCACGAGAGAGAGGGGGGGAGAAAGGGCACGAGAGAGAGCGGGGGGAGAAAGGGCACGAGAGAGAGGGGGGAGAAAGGGCACGAGAGAGAGGGGGGGAGAAAGGGCACGAGAGAGAGGGGGGGAGAAAGGGCACGAGAGAGAGGGGGGGAGAAAGGGCACGAGAGAGAGAGGGGGGAGAAAGGGCACGAGAGAGAGGGGGGAGAAAGGGCACGAGAGAGAGGGGGGGAGAAAGGGCACGAGAGAGAGGGGGGGAGAAAGGGCACGAGAGAGAGGGGGGGAGAAAGGGCACGAGAGAGGGGGGGAGAAAGGGCACGAGAGAGAGGGGGGGAGAAAGGGCACGAGAGAGAGGGGGGGAGAAAGGGCACGAGAGAGAGGGGGGGAGAAAGGGCACGAGAGAGAGGGGGGGAGAAAGGGCACGAGAGAGAGGGGGGGAGAAAGGGCACGAGAGAGAGGGGGGAGAAAGGGCACGAGAGAGAGGGGGGGAGAAAGGGCACGAGAGAGAGGGGGGGAGAAAGGGCACGAGAGAGAGGGGGAGAAAGGGCACGAGAGAGAGGGGGGAGAAAGGGCACGAGAGAGAGGGGGGAGAAAGGGCACGAGAGAGAGGGGGGGAGAAAGGGCACGAGAGAGAGGGGGGGAGAAAAGGGCACGAGAGAGAGGGGGGGAGAAAGGGCACGAGAGAGAGGGGGGGAGAAAGGGCACGAGAGAGAGAGAGAGGGGAGAAAGGGCACGAGAGAGAGGGGGGAGAAAGGGCACGAGAGAGAGGGGGGAGAAAGGGCACGAGAGAGAGGGGGGGAGAAAGGGCACGAGAGAGAGGGGGGGAGAAAGGGCACGAGAGAGAGGGGGGGAGAAAGGGCACGAGAGAGAGGGGGGGAGAAAGGGCACGAGAGAGAGGGAGGGAGAAAGGGCACGAGAGAGGGGGAGAAGGGGGAGAAAGGGCACGAGAGAGAGGGGGGGAGAAAGGGCACGAGAGAAGGGGGGGAGAAAGGGCTCGAGAGAGGGGGGGGAGAAGGGGGAGAAAGGGGGGGAGAAAGGGCACGAGAGAGGAGGGGGGAGAAGGGGCCGAGAAGGGGGGGAGAAAAGGGCACGAGAGGGGGGGGAGAAAGGGGGAGGGAGAAAGGGCACGAGAGAGAGGGGGGGAGAAATGGGGGGAGAACGGGCAGAGAGAGGGGGGGAGAAAGGGGAACGAGAGAGGGGGAAGAAGGGGGGGAGAAAGGGCACGAAGAGAGAGGGGGGAGAGAAGAGGCACGAGAGAGAATGGGAGGAGAAAGGGCACGAGAGAGAGGGGGAATGGGGGAGAAGAAAGGGCACGAGAGAGAGGGGGGAGAAAGGGCACGAGAGAGGGGTGGGGAGAAAGGGCACGAGAGAGAGGGGGGGGAGAAAGGGCACGAGAGAGAGGGGGGGAGAAAGGGCACGAGAGAGAGGGGGGGAGAAAGGGCACGAGAGAGAGGGGGGGAGAAAGGGCACGAGAGAGAGGGGGGAGAAAGGGCACGAGAGAGAGGGGGGGAGAAAGGGACAGAGAGAGAGGGGGGGAGAGAAAGGGCACGAGAGAGGGGGGGAGAAAGGGCACGAGAGAGAGGGGGGGAGAAAGGGCACGAGAGAGAGGGGGGGGAGAAAGGGCACGAGAGAGAGGGGGGGAGAAAGGGCACGAGAGAGAGGGGGGGAGAAAGGGCACGAGAGAGAGGGGGGGGAGAAAGGGCACGAGAGAGAGGGGGGGAGAAAGGGCACGAGAGAGAGGGGGGGAGAAAGGGCACGAGAGAGGGGGGGAGAAAGGGCACGAGAGAGAGGGGGGGGAGAAAGGGCACGAGAGAGAGGGGGGAGAAAGGGCACGAGAGAGAGGGGGGGGAGAAAGGGCACGAGAGAGAGGGGGGGGAGAAAGGGCACGAGAGAGAGGGGGGGAGAAAGGGCACGAGAGAGAGGGGGGAGAAAGGGCACGAGAGAGAGGGGGGAGAAAGGGCACGGAGAGATGAGGGGGGAGAAAGGGCACGAGAGAGAGGGGGGGAGAAAGGGCTCGAGAGAGAGGGGGGGAGAAAGGGCACGAGAGAGAGGGGGGGAGAAAGGGCACGAGAGAGAGGGGGGGAGAAGGGCACGAAGGACTGAGAGAAGAGGGGGAGAAAGGGCACGAGAGAGAGGGGGGGAGAAAGGGCACGAGAGAGAGGGGGGGAGAAAGGGCACGAGAGAGAGGGGGGGAGGAAAGGGCACGAGAGAGAGGGGGGGGAGAAAGGGCACGAGAGAGAGGGGGGGAGAAAGGGCACGAGAGAGAGGGGGGGAGAAAGGGCACGAGGAGAGGGGAGAAGGCCGAGAGAGAGGGGAGAAAGGGCACGAGAGAGAGGGGGGAGAAAGGGCACGAGAGAGAGGGGGGGAGAAAGGGCACGAGAGAGAGAGGGGGGAGAAAGGGCACGAGAGAGAGGGGGGGAGAAAGGGCACGAGAGAAGGGGAGAAGGGCTCGAGAGAGGGGGAGAAAGGGCACGAGAGAGAGGGGGGGGAGAAAGGGCACGAGAGAGAGGGGGGGAGAAAGGGCACGAGAGAGAGGGGGGGAGAAAGGGCACGAGAGAGAGGGGGGGAGAAAGGGCACGAGAGAGAGGGGGGGAGAAAGGGCACGAGAGAGAGGGGGGGAGAAAGGGCACGAGAGAGAGGGGGGGAGAAAGGGCACGAGAGAGAGGGGGGGAGAAAGGGCACGAGAGAGAGGGGGGGAGAAAGGGCACGAGAGAGAGGGGGGGAGAAAGGGCACGAGAGAGAGGGGGGGAGAAAGGGCACGAGAGAGAGGGGGGGAGAAAGGGCACGAGAGAGAGGGGGGGAGAAAGGGCACGAGAGAGAGGGGGGAGAAAGGGCACGAGAGAGAGGGGGGGAGAAAGGGCACGAGAGAGAGGGGGGGAGAAAGGGCACGAGAGAGAGGGGGGAGAAAGGGCACGAGAGAGAGGGGGGGAGAAAGGGCACGAGAGAGAGGGGGGGAGAAAGGGCACGAGAGAGAGGGGGGGAGAAAAGGGCACGAGAGAGAGGGGGGGAGAAAGGGCACGAGAGAGAGGGGGGGAGAAAGGGCACGAGAGAGAGGGGGGGAGAAAGGGCACGAGAGAGAGGGGGGGAGAAAGGGCACGAGAGAGAGGGGGGGAGAAAGGGCACGAGAGAGAGGGGGGAGAAAGGGCACGAGAGAGAGGGGGGGAGAAAGGGCACGAGAGAGAGGGGGGGAGAAAGGGCACGAGAGAGAGGGGGGGAGAAAGGGCACGAGAGAGAGGGGGGGAGAAAGGGCACGAGAGAGAGGGGGGAGAAAGGGCACGAGAGAGAGAGGGGGGAGAAAGGGCACGAGAGAGAGGGGGGGAGAAAGGGCACGAGAGAGAGGGGGGGAGAAAGGGCACGAGAGAGAGGGGGGGGAGAAAGGGCACGAGAGAGAGGGGGGGAGAAGGGCACGAGAGAAGAGGGGGGGAGAAAGGCACGTGAGGGGGGGGAGAAAGGGCACGAGAGAAGGGGGGGGAGAAAGGGCACGAGAGAAGGGGGGAGAAAGGGCACGAGAGAGGGGGGGGAGAGGGGAGAAAGGGGGAGGAGAAAGGGGGAGGGAGAAAGGGCACAAGAGAGGAGGGGAGAAAGGGGGGGGAGAAAGGGCACAAGAGAGGAGGGGGAGAAAGGGGGGGAGAAAGGGCACGAGAGAGGGGGGAAGAAAGGGGGGGAGAAAGGGCACGAGAGGGGGGGAAGAAAGGGGGGGAGAAAGGGCATGAGAGAGGGGGGAAAGGAGGGGAGAGAAAGGGGGGGGAGAAAGGGGGGAGAAAGGGCACGAGAGAGGGGGGGGAGAAAGGGCACGAGAGGGGGGGGGGAGAAAGGGCACGAGAGGGGGGGGGAGAAAGGGCACGAGAGAGGGGGGGGGAGAAAGGGCACGAGAGAAGGGAGGGAGAATGGGGGGGGAGAAAGGGCACAAGATGTAACACTGTAAAAGTGTTTGGTTTAGGTTAATACATACATAGAGTACATGAGTCACAGACAAGGATCGGAGAGGCGCCAGTTGTCTGCCTGAGATCTCACACCTCTAACCGTTAACGACCCCAAGTGACCTGAGGTCAGATCATGAGAATTTCACCTTGCTTCCGCTAAGCGTATAATTGGAGCCGGGTAGCCTTCAAACATGCCGACGTTTAAGGAGTGGCTTGGTAGTGCCGGAGGCTATCTACTTGTGGGCGGAGTTAGCTACTAGGTTCCCCAATATAAACTCTGAGAGCTATCGAGCAAAGCAATAGGAGACCGGCCAGCGGAGCAGAGCAGAGGCCAGCCGTCGAGATAGGCCGTCACCAGACGGGGGGTGACGCTGCCTGAAAATTGCAGACCCCCCCCCCCCCTCTCTATTCAACTTAGACTCAGTCCTCGGTGAGTGAACATTTAGGTGACTTGGTCGTGTTTACATATGTTGTGTGATGATCAGGGGCAGTCAAGTTGTAGGGTTCTCGAATTCTTGGATGATGACTCACTTTGCATATTAAACTGGAACATTTTAATTTAATTGCTAAATTATGATACTTATCATGAAAAATATAATTGTTGAATTTATTATTTAAATGGTCTTTCACTGTGTTCCTTAGAGTTTTTGAGTTGAGGTGAGAAAGCCTCTGTGATTACTGGTTTCATGATTTAATGAGTACATGTTTGGAGTTGATACATGGTAATAACATCTTTTGAGAATATTTTGATACAGGCAAGTTCCATTCCTTGTCTTGTATGTAATGATCATGAATGGATGGTGGCAGCATTTCGTCTTCTACTATCTACTCTTCTACTTCTACTATCTACTCTTCTACTTCTACCTATCTACACCTCTCCCTCCACCCTTCTCTAAACTCTCACTTTCAACTAATGACCCTTCTCGCTCCTCCCACCTCTCTGCCTCTCACCCCAAACCCTCACTAATTACTTCACTATTCATTTCTTTCCTTTCGTTTTCACTTATACGTTTGTGGCAATGATTTTGTATTCTAGAGTTCTCTCTAGAGTTTCGGGTAGCTGATCCAGTTACGACGCCTTGTAGTCTTAGTACCTAGGTAGTCAAATACCTAGGTTACAAGGTGTTGAACGAGAGAGGTTGCCTTAGGAACTCTGGAGGTGCTCTAGAATAGTTAGCTAACTGGGGACGGGATAACGGACTAGAGAGAGCTGTTTCCCCCGGCCTCGTTAGTTAACTGGGGGGTGGAATAATGGACAAGATAGAGCCTTTTTCCCCCCACCCCCCGTTACAATGATGGCAGCGGTGTTGAACAATGTTTAAGGTATTGGTGTTCTTTTGAACATTGTTCAGTCCCACGTGTCTTTTTGCCGCTCAGGCGCTATCAGGGAGATCTTGACAGGTGTTTATTATTCGCGATTTAGCGAACTTTTTTCAGGTTAGGAGATTGTGATTCTCTGGTGTTGTGTTTTAGTGATTTTGTGAGTTTTGTGAAGTTCAGGGAATGTTCACCAGAACTTGCGAATGTAGTAATTAATGTTAGTAATAAGATTTGGCGATTTGGGAACTTAGCGGTGTTGGTAGTGCAGGGCAGCTGAGTGTGACAGGTGACCTCGCATGTCCCACGGGGACACCCAGCCACCGCTGGTCTCCAGGTCAGTGGGGAGTGGCAGGTGTAGTTCTTAAGTAGTTTAAGTGTGGTTCTGCTCAGATTATTGCGATCGACTGTTTTACTCCATTTGAACGCAATAACCCGAGGTGTACTGGTATTGTACAGCATGCTAGGGGGAGGCTTAGTATGTCAGTAGACTTCACGTTGGGGACGCTCGACGGTAGATAGTCTGGTCACAGGGGTGGCAACAGTTTGGAGTTGTTGACCGGCGGAGATGCTAGGGAAACACTCTGGGTCACGTAGGTGGCTGTAGGTTAAGGGTGGGAGTAACGGTTAATTATGTACTTAAGATTAGGAAAGGTATAGTTAAGTTTAGGCTAGTGTTTTGTCTATTAGTTTTGATTTTTTTTTGTGACAAGTTAAAAGTAGTGATGACCTTATTCTCTCTTCTCTAACTTTCCTCTGTTACTGTCTTATGTTCCACCAAGTCAGTATCATTCAGAGTTAATTGGATTATTTTTAAAAAATTTAAGTGTAGTTGTTGCCAGGAGGAGAGCGGTATAACTGGACTGTGTAAACCCTATACAAACTACAGGGTCACACAACAGCATGGAACACGGGTATTGTCGCCTTTATGTTCATCCACAGGTGGGAGCCAGAGGAGAGGCGCGACGCATATGCAGAAGAGGGAGACGGCTGCTGTGTACCATACTCACGGGCGTTTATCACCACCACCACGACCAGCCCACTACCTGGAGGTCATGGTTTCACCACCACCACCACCCCAGGGGACCCCAAGATGCAGCCCTCTCGGTCGGTCAACATTGGTCTACCCATTGGACCCCAAGACGGACGGACCCCAGTGGACCCCAGGACGGACGGACCCCAATGGACCCCAGGTCGTTCTGCAGACGACCCCAGACGACCCAGTAATGATGGAAGAGGAGCAACAACGACTCCAGTCTGTCCCACCAACATCGGTCTACCCAGGATGGACCCCAGGACGGACAGACCCCAATGAACCCCTGGTCGCTTGTCTAAGACCCATGGGAGGAGGAAGAGAGAAGAAAGAAGAGAGAAGAAAGAAGGAAGAGAGAAGAAAGAAGAGAGAAGAAAGAAGATAAGACAAGCTGAGTGAGACACGATGCCTCGTGTCCCTTGCTGGTATCAGCATCATTGCATGGAGCGTAATTGCAAGACAGGATCGTTTGCCTTAACTGGCCGCCCCTCCTACAAGCATGTTGCTCTGTTGAGTGATTCTTCCTGTGTCATGCGGACTTGATGTGGCTGTCAGAAGTAGCTCTCTGAAGGAGGCGTGCTGGAGCAACAGGGAGGAAGAAGAGTAGGATGGGATTTCTACTGTTGGCAACTATATGAAGGTCTCGAAACTTGTAGTCCCTATAGCTGTGAAGAACCCCAATATACGTCTCTCATGGTGACTGACGTAGGGCCAATTACAGATCAGCTGGGACAACCGAATTCCACGGTCCTGTGCGCAGTTCAAGTAGTAACGGCTTTCGGGTTGACCAAGGGTTGTTGTGCGTTAACGACGGAGAAGCGACGGAGGCAGTTGTGTTGAAGAAATGTGGTACAGGATTATCTACAAGACCAAGCAGTGACGTCGCCCAGCCAGAGACAATGGACGTCTGTCTACATATTTCATTTTTTAGAGTAGGATGATGTATATTTGTTTAGCTAGGATGTATTCTTTTCGTTAATAAAGTTGTCGCACACAGCTAGCTTGCTTTAGCAGTGTTGCAAAAACTTTATTTTCGGGGAGAAGGGGAGATGTAACACTGTAAAAGTGTTTGGTTTAGGTTAATACATACATAGAGTACATGAGTCACAGACAAGGATCGGAGAGGCGCCAGTTGTCTGCCTGAGATCTCACACCTCTAACCGTTAACGACCCCAAGTGACCTGAGGTCAGATCATGAGAATTTCACCTTGCTTCCGCTAAGCGTATAATTGGAGCCGGGTAGCCTTCAAACATGCCGACGTTTAAGGAGTGGCTTGGTAGTGCCGGAGGCTATCTACTTGTGGGCGGAGTTAGCTACTAGGTTCCCCAATATAAACTCTGAGAGCTATCGAGCAAAGCAATAGGAGACCGGCCAGCGGAGCAGAGCAGAGGCCAGCCGTCGAGATAGGCCGTCACCAGACGGGGGGTGACGCTGCCTGAAAATTGCAGACCCCCCCCCCCCCCTCTCTATTCAACTTAGACTCAGTCCTCGGTGAGTGAACATTTAGGTGACTTGGTCGTGTTTACATATGTTGTGTGATGATCAGGGGCAGTCAAGTTGTAGGGTTCTCGAATTCTTGGATGATGACTCACTTTGCATATTAAACTGGAACATTTTAATTTAATTGCTAAATTATGATACTTATCATGAAAAATATAATTGTTGAATTTATTATTTAAATGGTCTTTCACTGTGTTCCTTAGAGTTTTTGAGTTGAGGTGAGAAAGCCTCTGTGATTACTGGTTTCATGATTTAATGAGTACATGTTTGGAGTTGATACATGGTAATAACATCTTTTGAGAATATTTTGATACAGGCAAGTTCCATTCCTTGTCTTGTATGTAATGATCATGAATGGATGGTGGCAGCATTTCGTCTTCTACTATCTACTCTTCTACTTCTACTATCTACTCTTCTACTTCTACCTATCTACACCTCTCCCTCCACCCTTCTCTAAACTCTCACTTTCAACTAATGACCCTTCTCGCTCCTCCCACCTCTCTGCCTCTCACCCCAAACCCTCACTAATTACTTCACTATTCATTTCTTTCCTTTCGTTTTCACTTATACGTTTGTGGCAATGATTCTGTATTCTAGAGTTCTCTCTAGAGTTTCGGGTAGCTGATCAAGTTACGGCGCCTTGTAGTCTTAGCACCTAGGTAGTCAAATACCTAGGTTACAAGGTGTTGAACGAGAGAGGCTGCCTTAGGAACTCTGGAGGGTGCTCTAGAATAGTTAGCTAACTGGAGACGGGATAACGGACTAGAGAGAGCTGTTTCCCCCGGCCTCGTTAGTTAACTGGGGGGTGGAATAATGGACAAGATAGAGCTATTTCCCCCCACCCCCCGTTACAAAGAGAGGGGGGGGAGAAAGGGCACAAGAGAGGGGGGGGAGAAAGGGCACGAGAGAATGGGGGGGAGAAAGGGCACGAGAGAGAATGGGGGGGAGAAAGGGCACGAGAGAGAGGGGGGGGAGAAAGGGCACAAGAGAGAGGGCACAAGAGAGAGGGGGGAGAAAGGGCACAAGAGAGAGGGGGGAGAAAGGGCACGAGAGAAAGGGGGGAGACAGGGCACAAGAGAGGGGGGAGAAAGGAGAGGGGGAAGAAAAGGGGGGGAGAAAGGGGGGGAGAAGGGGGGGAGAAAGGGGGGGGAGAAAGGGGGGGGGAGAAAGGGGGGGGGGAGAAAGGGGGGGGAGAAAGGGGGGGGGAGAAAGGGGGGGGGGAGAAAGGGGGGGGGAGAAAGGGGGGGAGAAAGGGGGGGAGAAAGGGGGGGAGAAAGGGGGGGCGAAAGGGGGGAGAAAGGGGGGGAGAAAGGGGGGGAGAAAGGGGGGGAGAAAGGGGGGAGAAAGGGCACGAGAGAGGGGGGAGAATGGGGGGAGAAAGGGCACGAGAGAAGGGGGGGAGAATTGGGGGGAGAAAGGGCACGAGAGAGGGGGGGAGAAAGGGCACGAGAGGGGGGAGAAAGGGGGGGAGAAAGGGCACGAGAGAGGGGGGGAGAAAGGGGGGGAGAAAGGGCACGAGAGAGGGGGGGAGAAAGGGCACGAGAGAGAATGGGGGGAGAAAGGGCACGAGAGAGGGGGGAGAATGGGGGGAGAAAGGGCACGAGAGAAGGGGGGGAGAATTGGGGGGAGAAAGGGCACGAGAGAGGGGGGGAGAAAGGGCACGAGAGGGGGGAGAAAGGGGGGGAGAAAGGGCACGAGAGAGGGGGGGAGAAAGGGGGGGAGAAAGGGCACGAGAGAGGGGGGGAGAAAGGGGGGGAGAAAGGGCACGAGAGAGGGGGGGAGAAAGGGCACGAGAGAGAATGGGGGGAGAAAGGGCACGAGAGAGAGAGAGAGAGGGGGGGGGAGAAAGGGCACGAGAGGAAGGAAAGAGCACGAGAGGAAGGAAAGAGCACGAGAGGAAGGAAAGAGCACGAGAGGAAGGAAAGAGCACGAGAGGAAGGAAAGAGCACGAGAGGAAGGAAAGAGCACGAGAGGAAGGAAAGAGCACTAGAGGAAGGAAAGAGCACGAGAGGTAGGAAAGAGCACGAGAGGAAGGAAAGAGCACGAGAGGAAGGAAAGAGCACGAGAGGAAGGAAAGAGCACGAGAGGAAGGAAAGAGCACGAGAGGAAGGAAAGAGCACGAGAGGAAGGAAAGAGCACGAGAGGAAGGAAAGAGCACGAGAGGAGAAGGACCAGAGAGCGTGGAAGGGGTTGAAGCGACTAACGCCCCCATGTCCATGTCCCTAAAACCAAAGCGGGGCAGCCGCAGAGCATCCGGGTGGGAAACCAACCTAGCGTGTTGCAGTAACCTAAACCTAACATGCAGCGCGGATGCTGCCTGTACCCTAACGTCAACACCATCAGAATAAAACTGGAGCACAAGCAGAGAACACGACTCGCAAGACAAAGGTGTCGTTGACCCAACAGGCAGCATGATGGAGACAAAACAGGTGACTGTTACCCTGAGACAAGGGCACACAGCAACCTTCAAACCCGCACAAGGCAGGCTGGAACTCTGAAGACGCATCCATGGGTCCACCGCACCCCGACAGGGTTTCCCAATGCCTATGGGGTAACAACTACGGGAAGCCCGGCCAAGGTGTTGCTAACTGGTTAACACCAAAAATAACAAGGGGGAGATGACAACATTGTGACATATACAAGCACGGGGGCCTAGCAGAGGGCCACCAAAACAGTATCAGGGTAACTATAGTCCCACTAGGCAGACCCCCCCATCAGGCAAACAAAAAGAAAAGAAAAAAAAAACCCGCAGAAGTACACCATCCCTAGAAGAAAAAGGAACCGGTCGCCACGTAGGTGGCAGGTGGCCCAACACCTTGACGCCCTAACCAGCACAACAACACTCCCTACCCAAGGCCAAACAAGGGCCCCAAGGGCGAGGCAAATGAGTCTCGGAGTCTTACAAATAAGCAGCAAGAACCCCTATTGGAGCGGTTCCCGAACAACTTAGGGAAGAGAACCCTGACACACAAGGGCAGCACTCACATGGCACTTAGGGAAGGAAGCCCCTAAGCACATGCAGCCCCAGGACTGAAGAGGTACTCCTGGCCACCACACACCACAAGACAGCAGAAAATGCCACACAGGCAAACACCGCCCAGGAATTTGAGGCCAGAGAAGCATCTGTCCCGGTTGACATTAGCTTACGAACTGGGCAGCCCTTCGCTCCCCCTCTCGGGGAGAGGAAGGCTGCGCGGACGAGCGGCACGGCAGTAGAGTGTGACATTTGCTTGTTTCCTTGGGATTGTAGAGAGTTCTACCTCTCTGTTCACTTTTTTGTTTTAGTTTCCTTCCATGTGGGGTTTGTTTTGTCATGCCTACTTTTCTAGGCGCCTAGCCCAGGTCGATGGCAGATAAGGAAAACCCCCAACCAAAGGGTGGGTTTTCCAGGGCCATTGCTTCCTGAAACCTCTCTGAGGGGGCCAGGTTCCAGCTCATGGTCCCAGGTAGGTCTGAACTCCATACCTAATGTCCCGGTCTAATATAAAACACGTTAGCCCAATAAGCTCCAGGGAGCCGTTGGGGCTCCCCACAGAAACATGCAAAAACACCACCAACCGGAGGGAGGGAGGGATGCAAGGGGAGCCTCTGGGTCTCACCTAGAAAGTGGCGTTTCATTACATTCAACGCTGGTTTTCTGGGGGAAAGCCCCATCGACTCCCCAGAGCTAACTACCCAAAGACAAGGAAAAAACCCACATGGAAGGCGGTCAGTCCTTGCTCCTCAATGCTAACTCGAGACAACTGGCTGCAATCGCTGACCCAATGTAATGCAGGCCTGACCAGATCCAGGGACAGTGACAAGATAGCGAGCGACCAGGACCCTGTTCGACCTCTATAAACCCCGTGTCCTAGTGTCAACCCAAGACATGTTGCCAAAAATGGCAGCCAAAGCAGCAAACTTACCAATGCCATGGGCACGGGGATAGACCGCAGGCTGGCTAGACTTAACACTTTTGCGCTCTCCGCGAAGGTCATCGAAACAACCGTAAGTGCTCACGGCGTTTTGCCGCGTAAGCGTAAAAACAAAAATGTGTATACTCTTTTTACTCTCATGACCTTAGTTCTCGAGCTACGTATTTCATTTTGGTACCAACGTGTTCGCAATAAAATTCTCTAGAAGAACATCAGTAAAAAAAGTCACGAAACGTATAAGGATACCAGCACCAAATAAATAACTACGGAGATGACTCGCCGTGAGCGCCCAACAGCAACAAAATGTTTTTACTCTTGGGATTGTTATCACCTCCACACTTGTCCTACAGCGTTAATTTTGGTATCAATGGACTCGCAATGAAATTCCCAACACGGTGATGTGAATATAAGCGTAGAATAATGATTGCGGCCCGCCCGCAAGAGTGTGGGAAGTGGTGAAATTGTTACCCGGTGTCGGTGACGGGACGACGCACGGCGCTTTGAAAGTTTATACTTATTTCATTCTCATGACATTATTATTCTATGTACGTCATTCATTTTTGTGTCAATGTGTTCGCAATAGAATGTTCTATGAGCCCGTAGGTAAAAAAAATCAACAAAGCGTAAGATAGAAGAGCGCCAAATATAAAACAACGCTGGAACATATCAGTGAGAATCAAACACACACGAAATGTTTTTACTTTTGTTATGTTTGTGAACCTTTCATGAACTTATTGTACCATGCAGCCTATTGGTGAGAAAGAGAGCCTCATGGCGCGCAGTTTGAAACAAACCCAAAGTAAATCGGATAAAAATTGAATTTTATACAAATATTTTAAAAGAGGACATAAGTTTGTGTCCACTATGCGGTGGCGTTAGGCGAAACAGGACTCCTCGGTGAGTCCGGTTAGCGCGAAAGTGTTAATTAATAACCCTGCGGACAACCTAGGAGACCCAAGCCCGGGAACAGGGAAGGTGGGAAACCAGGTCAACCCAAAGCGAATCCCCGGCCACCGAAGCCATGGCACGCAAATAATAACGGAGAGCTGCAACCAGACAACACATGATGCACCCCCGGCCTGACCAACCAAGCATCAACAACCCAAGGACCCTTCCAGAAAGCAGCAATTCTCATTCTCTCATTCCTCCCCTCTCATTCTTTCTCAGAGGAAAGACCTCTCTCATTCTTTGCCAGAAAAGAAGGAGACGACTGCAAACAAACAAGCCTACCACCATGACCGAAGGAGCAGAAACCCCTACGCAGGAAGAGAGCATGAAGCTCCCCCTACCTGACCCCCAGAGGCTAATGCCAACAGGGAAAAAAAAAAAAAAAAAAAAAAAAAAAAAAAAAAAAAAAAAAAAACCTAGAAAAACAATCCTGAACTGAAGTGGCCACTACAAACTGAGAAGGAGAGAGAAGAGAGAACACCCAGTCCAAAGACCAGGATGGCTCAGGAGGCGCATGAGCCGGCTGGAGGTGAAACAACAGGCGAGACAGCTTGCGGAACAGGGCAGAAGTAACATCAATACCAAATGGCAGCTGCAGCGGCTCTGCCAGAGCCGCACGATACGAGGCAATAGTATTCAGCATAAGATGACAGTCCTGGAACAACCACAAAAAGGACTAGACAACACCCTATCAGAGATGGAAGTACACCTATGCAGTGATAGGAAAAACTGGAAGGACTCCCAGGAAACTTCATACTGCTGCCAAGACGAAGCACACAGGTGGGAGATCAACAACGAAGCCACCTGCTCCCCATACAAGTGATGATAGAGTCGAGTCAGAAACTCCAGACGTGAAGACTCAAGGAGAAGAACGAACCAGCCTCTTACCGTGCTGGACCCACCTGCTGAAAGAGGCGGAGCCGCGAGAAGACCCTCAGGTTCGGACACCGAGCAAACAGAGCCTGAAACTAAGGCTAGGCCAGCCACCAAGAAGCCAGGACAACTCTCCTCTGGTAAGTCTCCAAGCGAGCCAGGACCTGGAGCAACAGCTGAACCGGGAAAAAGAGGTACAGGTAAAACCACCTCGTCCAGTCCTGCCTGAAGGCATTGACCCCGACGGCCTCACAGTCGGGAAAGGGCGCCACGTATACCCGGAGACAGGTGAAGAGATCCACTTCCGGACGCCTGAACGTCTAGCAGAGCCAACTGAACGAGTTGGCGTCGACCGTCCATTCAGTAGACAGGAGAATGAACTGGGACATGCCGTCTACTAGGACATTGGAAAACCCCTGAACGTGAACCGCCAGGAGAGCCAAAGCGAGAACTCAGCAGATGAGGCACTCGAAGCGACCAGCCCCAAAGAGTCAAAGACTACATGGAACCCCCCCTCGGTTCAGGCAAAGAACCACCGGGGAACAGTTTGAATGGAGCCGGATTGTCAATCCGCAATCCCAAATCCTCCGGAGCATTCGACATCCACACAGCCGCGAACTCCCACACCGTGCTGTGAGCCCGATGGAAGGACGGATCCCACCCTCCCTGGCTGGCCTGGTGAGCACTGGCCACAAAGCCCCTGCCAAAAGACAACTTGTCCATGCACATCGAGTGAGGGCTTGGGTAGGTGTCAAGGCACTGAACCCCGAAAAACACGCGCCACACAACCCAAGTAAGGCATGTGAAAACGAGAGGTACCAGATTCAAGCCGAATGAAAGGCAACGAAAGTGGTAACCTTGACACCCCACAACAAAACCGAGCCAGTCCCTGAACCTCGGATGAATTGGGACATGCCAATACGTATCCTTGAGGTCCAGGTACACCATCCAAGCACCCGACTCCAACAGAAGATGGACCTGGGACAGAGTAGCCATTCAAAAGGAGGGGCAATAAACCCACGGGTTCAGGACAAATCCAGAATGAACTGGAGGTCCGTGCAGTCATGTTTCAGGACCGGAAAAAGGCGGGAAACCCACCTGAGAGATGAGGTGCGACCACGCCAAGTGAACCCACTCCAAGATGACTCGATAGAGCACAGGGAGAAGAGGCCTACCCCCGCCAGCCCCAAACTACCCCCCCCCCCGGAAGGAGGAGGAGCCACTCAACACCACTACAGGCTGCACAAAAAAAAACGAAAGACCCACAAATCATGAGACAAAGTGCGAGCAAACAGAGTGAGCCTCCCCCCATAGCCCATCAATGGAACGAACTGGAAAAGGGCCGATTACAAGAACCTAAGCTGTGAACAGGACGATCCCCGCGCCGACCAAAAATAAAAAAAAAGATGGAACCGAAGGCTGCACCTGCCCCCAAATCTGGCACCAATGGCCTACCATGATGGGAAGAACCCTGAGCCCTGGCACAACCCTTCCGGGAAGGCCCACCACAAATCCCCCTCTGGAGGACTAACAAGTCCGACATAGGACGGCAACTAGCCGAAGCTGCCTGCAAATACTGCACAACCGCAGACTCCGCAAACAGCAATGGACAAAAAGGCCTAGACAACCTAAGAGCCAGGGCCCAAGTGGATTCCAAGGAAGAAGCGAGCATCGCCTGCCGACACTCGAGTCGAGAAGCAAAAATCCGCGAAACCGCATCCCGCTAGAATGACACAAACAACTTCAACATTGCAGACGATGCACACACCGCCAAGGGTAATGCACCAGACCCATAGGCAGCCGCAAGCACCTCCACATCCAACTCAGGCCAATCCAAGGACAGCTTGAGGAGGAAGAAGAAACACGGGCCGAAGCCAGCAGGCCCCGTGAAAGCAAATCCTCCGCATCAAAGGCAGCCGAAAGGAAGGGAAGGAACCTGCACATGAAGCTGCATCATACTGTACTTTTTCATACTACAGCTGCATCATGCATCAACTTCTTTATGTGGGATATCCAAACCCCTATAAATATAACTGATATCAACACGAGCATACTAGACTTTGAAAGAGAAATTGAAAACACGCCCATGCACTTGTCCCCGGGTCCAGATTCACGGAATTCAATATTTATAAAAAAATGCAAAGTACCGGTAGCACAGGCACTCAGTATAGCGTGGAGGAAGAGCTTGGACACGGGGGAGATACCAGATACCAGATGCACTTAAAGTAGCAGACATAGCTTCTCTACACAAGGGAGGGAGCAAAGCATTGGCAAAGAATTATAGACCAGCTGCACTATCGTCGCACATAATAAAAGTACTCGAGAGAGTGATTAGGAGTCAGGTCACCAATTTCATGGAGACCAATGACCATCACAACCCAGGCCAACATGGATTTCGAG
This sequence comes from Procambarus clarkii, assembly GCF_040958095.1. Lineage (NCBI taxonomy): Eukaryota > Metazoa > Arthropoda > Malacostraca > Decapoda > Cambaridae > Procambarus > Procambarus clarkii. The sequence goes on from NC_091198.1 coordinate 34,433,035, forward strand.
AGGGAAGATCATGCCTCTCACAGCTGCTTGATCACTACAACAAAGTCACTGAGGCATTAGAAGAAAAACAGAATGCTGATGTGACATACACGGACTTCTCAAAGGCTTTCGATAAATGTAACCATGGAGTGATAGCACACAAAATGAAGTCAATGGGAATAACCAGTAAAGTAGGACGCTGGATACTGTTTTCTGTCAAACAGGACTCAGCGAGTAACAGTCAACCATATAAAATCGAGTCCAAGCGCAGTTAAAAGCTCTGTATCTCAGGGACAAGTTCTTGCACTGCTGCTTTTCCTTATTCTCATATCAGATATAGACAAAAATACAAGTCACAGTTTTGTATCATCCTTTGCAGATGACACAAAAATCAGTATGAAAATTACCTCGGCTGAAGACATTGAAAAACTTCAAGCTGATATTAAGAGTTTTCAACTGGGCAACAGAAAATAACATGATGTTTAACAGTGATAAATTCCAGGTACAATGGGGCCTCGGCTTACGATGCTAATCCGTTCCCAGAGACGGATCGTAAGTCGAAGCGATTTTTCCCATAAGAAATAAAGGGAATTGAATTAATCCGTTCCCCACCCTCCAAAATATTAACATACAAATACATTTTATACTGAATACAATGTTTTTTTTTCTAACTACAATACAGTACCAAAGTGTGTCTTACCTTTATGGAGGGCTCTTGATGGCATATGGAAGATGGTGATGAAGGGGGAGGAAGAGAGTTGTTACTGTTTGGAAGGGGAGTCCCCTTCCATTATCACATCAGGCAGTGATGTTTTCTCTAGGGTACTCTCTCTCCTACGTTTTGCCTGAACACCACTAGGACCTGGTTGTGGTTCAGTGCTTGTTTGTCTCACTACAAATTTGTCAAGAGGCATTTGTTGTTCCCTTAATTTTAACATTTGTCTGTAATGATGCATCACAGTGTCATTGAATAGGTTAAGGCAACGACCTACTGCAGCTTGATTTGGGCGAGTCGTTTCAGCAAAGGTTTGCAATTCTTCCCATGCTGCACACATTTTCTTAATTGTTGAGGAAGAGACATTCTGTACTCTTGTTTCTGCTCTATGGCCATCCTTACATGGGTTTTCATATGTTGAGCCTTACCACTGACTTTCCTGGGACTCATGGCGTGATATATAATAATTACTTTAATGTTCAAAATGCAAAAAATCACCACCAAAGCGAAATTTCTTATAGGCGCGATCATCACTAAGCGGGCAGCTGTAGTAAACTGAGGCAGGTCAGCCGCGTGACTGGGAACCACACGCTCGGTCGACCCGAACGTGTACCAACAAATATCGGAAGTCGACGACACCCTCGGATGTCGAGTCACATTTTTCGATGAAATTTACATCATAACTCGAAATTATCGTAAGTAGGGGCAATCGTATGTCGAGGTGCCACTGTACTCAGGTACGATAAAAATGAGGACCTTAACCCTTAACATGCTCGGGGTTTAATATCCTGTCATCCCCACAGGCGCATGTCATTTTGAAAAAAAAAAAAAATATTTTTTCTTCCTAACCTGTTAATTTGTGTTCACTGATCACGGGAAAAATAATAAAAAAATCGTAAGCGACATATATTGCCCGCTATAGGGCTGGGAAGTATGGCAAATTATAGGCGCTGACTCAGCATGCGTCCCAGGCGGTCTGTTGCTCGCCAGCTGTCAGACCAGAGTTGCCACAAAGAGATAATTACCGAATTATTTCAATGTCTCTGATTGATTTTTCATAGTTTTTTTGCTGTAATATTATTCAATAGTTTGTAGTTTGATATATTTATATAATAAAATGAGTGAATCATTGCTGTACTCAAAAATATGGTGTGCATATTGTTGATTCAATTATGTTCATCAATCAGTGAACAAATACTTTGTTGGTTATTACACTATAAGCACAGGTTATATATAAGTATCTGCATGTTTTGTTCACTATAACGAACCACTAAGTAGCTATTATGAGTCAAAAGTAACGAGGAGTGACCGCCGTGTACCAGCCAGCCACTCCTGCCCTCCCTCCAGTCATCTGACTCACCCACATTCTCCTCCCACAATAATGATTTTGCTATAATTCACTATATACAGACGTTATATACAAGTATCTACATGTTTTCTTCACCATAACTGTACATCTAAGCTTGTATGGTGAGTAAAGGCACAAAGACGTACTAGGACCTCACACAGTCAGCTGATGGCTGCCGCCCTCAAGGCCAGACGCACTAATATTTCTCCTCCAACAATACTGTGTGGTGTTATTACGCTATATTCACACATTATATATAAATATCTACCTGTTTTATTCACCATACTTTTACAAATAAACTGGTATGGTGCCCAAAGACCATCGTTGTAACCAGTAAACAACACCGTCGTCTGCACGGTGGCGTCGTGCAGACGACACCACCGCCCTCACCAAAATGGCGGCTCCAAACCTTCTCTTGCTGTTTATACCCTCTATACACACGTTATATATAAGTATCTACATTTGTGTTCATCATAGCAAACCACTAAGCTGGTATGGTGAGTGCAGTCAATAAAAGGTGGCCACACACAGTCAGAAGACATCGCCACCACCCTCCCCCCCACAGCATTACTCCTCCCTCCATGGAGCGCAGCGCTAAATATCACCACAATCCTGCTATTATCAGAACCCTGGTCAGTTTTATCACAGTCAGGGGTCTTCTGTAATAATATCATCGCTACATAATAGCATGAACAAGTATATTTTGGCATTTTTAGGCGATACTGTGGTCACAAGCTGAACAGCAGTGCTGTTAGCTCATGCTGCGTGCGTCAGGCTTGGTTGCTCACTCAATACTGAAGCCAATAACACCTGAGAGTTTGGCCCACGATTTTTTTTTAAAATGGCGTCTGTTTACAAGAGCCCTGATGAAGGTGTGGTGAACCCCGTGTATCCGCGGGCCGTTTAAATCTTGCGTAGTACTCCAACACATCATATGACGTGATGCGCACTTTAAGGGTTAAAGATAATACAGGGTACAAAACAATCAAATGTGCCCATAGTAGGAAAACAGCATGTAAAGGATTTGGGAATAATGATGTCTGACGACCTAACGTTTAGGGAGCACAACCAAGCAAATATTGCATCAGCCAGAAAAATGATCGGATGGAATACGAGAACTTTTAAATCCAGGGATCCCATCACAATGGTTGTACTCTTCAAATCACTTGTGTTGTCCCGTCTTGAGTACTGCTCAGTACTCACTTTCCCCTTCAGAGCAGGAGAGATTGCTGAAATAGAAGGAATAGAGAATATATACGGCACGCATAGACGCGATAAAGCACCTAAATTATTGGGATCGTCTCAAAGGCCTCCGAATGTACTCACTAGAAAGAAGACGAGAGATATCAAATAATATACACGTGGAAGATACTGGAGGGCCAAGTACCTAATCTACACAGTAAAATAACAACGTACTGGAGTGAACGATATGGAAGAAAATGCAGAATAGAACCAGTGAAGAGCAGGGTGTGCCATATTCACAATCAGAGAACACTGTATAAACATCAGAGGTTCATGGTTGTTCAACACCCTCCCAGCAAGCATAAGAAATATTGCCGGAACAACCGTGGACATCTTCAAGAGGAAACTAGATTGTTTCCTCCAAGGAGTGCCAGACCAACCGGGCTGTGGTGGGTATGTGGGCCTGCGGGCCACTACAAGCAACAGACTAGTGGACCAAACTCTCACAAGTCAAGCTTGGCCTCGGGCCGGGCTTGGGGGAGTAGAAGAACTCCCAGAACCCCATCAACCAGGTATCATACCAACATCCTGCGGAAGGGCAGGGGCAAACAAACATGCATTGAGATGCTCAAATTCTTCCCCAGAAAAACATGCAATGCCATCTGAGCTTCCCTCCACCCAAGCTAGTGGGACAGACAGAACATGTGCCAAGCCTCCAATGAGAAGAGCAGGCAGTCTGCTAACCAGGATGACTCTGGAATTTCATAACGAACCCAGTACAGACACGAAAATCCATACACAAGGGAACCAGGATCCATCACGAAACCATAATCCGGGTTGCGCAGTAGGTAAGCCGCAAAAGCTTCCCGCACCACATGTGACGGGACGCAGGAAGCCGAAAACCTCCTGAAGGATGGGACCTAGGAACCCACGGGATCACGGAACCGAACCCCGGGGAGGGGTAGATGCCAAATCCAATTCGTACAAGGAGGGAGAAAGAGAACGCCCTCTCCTTGTAATACCAAGCCCTGCTCTGAGGATACAAAAACCCAGACGAGGGTCCAATGGGACCCAAGATCCCCCAAGTCAACCCCTCCTCCGCCTCGGGAACCTCACCCCGAGGTCCCACTCTGTCCTCTAAACCCTCTTGCCTCTAAAGAAAAGGCAGGATCAGCCGTAAAAGCAGGAACGAAGGGGGCCCACTGGTCAGACCCAGAAGCTCCGGCTAGAGGACTTGGCTTGAATGCCTCCACCGCCACCCCGGAAGGGGGACTTCCCCGACACTGCTCAAGTCTCAACACCAACTGAACCCTGCCCCGAATCCGAAACCCTCAGACATTTCGGAACTGTAAGCAGGGGGGGGGGGGAGTGGAAGAGAACCGGATGAACCACCAAAGGGAAAGGGCAAGGAGGGGCGGACAGAACCAAAGTCGACACAACCCCTGCCCCCAAATCCGGGTCCCTATAGCCAAAACGGGCCAGTCTTGAGGCATCTGGGGAGGTTATCTTGAGGTTATTTTGAAATGATTTCGGGGCTTTAGTGTCCCCGCGGCCCGGTCCTCAACCAGGCTTCCACCCCCAGGAAGCAGCCCGTGACAGCTGACTAACACCCAGGTACCTATTTTACTGCTAGGTAACAGGGGCATAGGGTGAAAGAAACTCTGCCTATTGTTTCTCGCCGGCGCCTGGGATTGAACCCAGGACCACAAGATCACAAGTTCAGTGTGCTGTCCGCTCGGCCGACCGGCTCCCGAACCTATCGCATTGCAGCAACTTAAACCAAGCAGGCAATGCCTCTGCTGCCAGCACCCTCATATCATGTTCAATAGCTTAGGTGAACTCGAACATGTACAAAGAACAAACATTGCACGACTCCGGGTCAAAAGAATCACCGACCCGACAGGCAGCATGGCAGAGGCACAACCGGTGATTGTCACCCTGAGACAAAAGAACAGAGCAACCATCAACCTCACATGAAGTGAGAGAGGAGTCAAGTCACATCCATCGTACCACAGAGCCCCCACGGGGTTTCCCAGGGCCCTTAGCCTTGATACCACACTAAGGTAAGCCCAGGCAGGGTTCTGTGACCCGGCACCCAAAACTACTGAGCAAACTTTTAAAGCTGAACCCCCGGGACGTTTCCACTTACTGAGGCCTAGCAGGGGATACCACCAAGAACACACACACACATCTATAGAAAGACCCGAATTATAGATAGGGGGCAACCAACCAAAGGTAGACACCCCCCACCAGGCAGGAAAACAAAAACAACAGAAAAACCTCCCGCAAGAGGACAATGTACACAGGTGGAACAGAGCTGGCCACTATAATACATGATAACTAGCTGTGCAGTACCCTGCGTCCCTACCAGTGACGAAAACCACCACCTACCCAAAGGCAAACAAGGGCAACAAACACCCCAGCTGACTCCAAGGGCGGCCAAGTACCGAGCAGTAAAAGACAAAGCGGATGTAGACTCCAAGGTGACTTGTGGAAGGTGGCCCTAAGCCCCAAGGGCAGTACTTACAGGGCACCTAGGGAAGGAAACCCTAGGTGCATGCAGCCCGAGTACCGTATAATATTACTCCTGGCTCACACATCACCTGTAGTAACAGACCACACCACAAGGCACAATAACTGGAATTAAAACAGGAGCCAGAGGCATATGACCTGCCAGTATCACATCAGCCAAGAACTGCCGGTTGGATCGCCAGCGTGAGGGTCTGGGGCTCCCCCTTCTCCCTCCCGGGGAAGGGGGGAGTTGCACAGACAGCGGCACAGCAACGTGAGCATGATGTGACATCACGCTCGTTTGCTAATTTTCGTTAGGGGAGTTCTGTCCACTCGTTCGGCTTTCAGTAGCAATATTCTAACCAGAATAGGGGTTTTGGGGCAACTATCTTTCTGGGTGCCAGACCTGGTCGATGGCACACATAAGCATACTCCCAACCACTCAGGGGTTTCTATAGGCCATGCTCCTCGTGCCTCTCTGAGGGAGCCAGGTTCTGGCTCGTGGTCCCCGGTAGGCAAGAACTCCATGCACTTTGATGCCTAAAGCTAATACAGTGGAACCCCAAGTTACGAGCATCCCTGTTTACGAGTTTTTCAAGTTATGAGCTCGATTTGTTCGGAAAATTTGTATCGAATACGAGCATTGCAATGGGTAATGAGTTTGTTGATACACGTACGGGCCAACCTAGCGCGTGGTGGCACGGCGATAACGCCTCAGTTTACCAGTTCCTCACGCCCAGTGACTATCCCACCTGAATTCTTCACAAGGATTTACAATTTTTTGTCGGATATTTGGCCATTTGACCATAAAAGTTGTTTTAATATATCTCGCAATGGGTCTCAAGAAAGCCAGTGGTAAGGTTCAAGCCAAGAAATTGCATGTGAGGATGACAATAGAGGAAAAACAAGAGATCATTCGGAAGCATGAAAATGGTACGCGTGTTGTTGAACTTTGTAGGCAGTACAACAAATCCACATCAATGATATGCACTATACTTGCAAGAAAAAGGACATTATGAGTGCTAAAGTGGCAAAAGGCGTTATCTTCAGGTTATCTCGAGATGATTTCGGGGCTTTTAGTGTCCCCGCGGCCCGGTCCTCGACCAGGCCTCCACCCCCAGGAAGCAGCCCGTGACAGCTAACTAACACCCAGGTACCTATTTTACTGCTAGGTAACAGCATATCAACAATCACAAAACAAAGACCACAAATACTTTAGGATGTGGAAAAGTTGTTATTAATTTGGATACACAACAAGGAGTTAGCAGGTGATAGTGTTTCAGAGGCCATCATTTGTGAGAAGGCCAGGGTATAGCACGAAGATCTTGTAACCCCTGGAACGAGTGCAGATATGATAGACTTTAAGGCAAGTAGGGGATGGCTTGACAAATTTAAAAAAAGGAGTGGTATTCATAGTGTTGTGAGGCATGGGGAGGCTGCCAGCTCAGACAAACCAGCAGCTGAAAGATTTATTGAAGAATTTAGAGTATGTAGAGGCTGAGGGATACCTACCGCAACTAGTTTAATTGTGATGAGACAGGACAGTTCTGGAAAAGATTGCCTAAGAAGAAATACATTACCAAGGAGGAAAAATCATTGCCCAGACACAAGCCTATGAAAGATAGGTTTACGCTTGTGCTGTGTGGAAATGCGAGTGGCGATTTGAAAATTAAACCCCTGCTTGTGTATCATTCTGAAAATCCAAGGGTTTTCAAAAAGTATGGTGTACAGAAAAACCAAATGTGTGTGATGTGGAGGGCTAATAATAAGTCATGGGTGACTAGGATTATTTTTTACGGAGTGGGTGAATGATGTGGTCTGTCCTGCCATACAAAAATATCTGCAAGAGAAAAATTTGCCACTCAAGGCCCTGCTTCTCCTCGACAATGCTCCTGCTAGTCCTCCAGGCTTGGAAGATGCATTGTTGAACAGATACAGTAATTTTCTCACAGTAAAGTTCCTTCCTCTTAATACCACTCCCGTATTTAAGCCTATGGACCAGAAAATCATAGTGAATTTTAAGAAACTTTATGAAAGGGCACTTTTCTGGAAATGTTTTGAAGTAACTGAAGCCACAAACCTCACCCTCAAAGAGTTCTGGAAACACCATTTTAACATTTGTAGTGCTTTAAAACTTGTTGACAAAGCCTGGCAAGAAGTGACTCAAAGAACCCTGATCTCTGGCAGGAGAAATTTGTGGCCTAAATGTGTGCCAGAACTAGACTTTGAGGGGTTTGAGCCTGTAAATGAAGTGCCCACTGTTGAGGAAATTGTTACTCTGGGCCGGAAAATGGGCTTGGAATTGGATGGTGCTGATGTGGAGGAGTTGGTGGAAGAACACAACGAAGAACTGACCACCAAAGAATTCCAAGCCCTTTAAAAGGAGCAGCAACAAGAGGCAGCTGAGGATATTTCTCCAGTGGAGGAGGATGAGGCAGAAGAGGATGTCCCTTTTGCAACCATTAGAAATGGGTGTCAGATGTGGGAAGAAATGCAAACTTTTATTGAAACGACTCACTCAAAGAAAGCTGTAGTAAGCCGTTGCATTAATCTTTTCAATGACAACGTGATGCCGCACTACAGACAAATGTTGCGAAGAAGGGAAAAACAATCTTCAATGGATCGTTTCGTTGTGAGAAAAATCAAGCAGTGAGCCACAACCAGGACCTAGTGGTAGGCAGGCAAAACATGCCAGAGAGTGCACTCCAGAAAAATCTTCACTGCCTGATGTTATAATGGAAGGGGACTCCCCCTTCCAAACAGTAACACCTCTCCTCCCCATCTTCCATATGCCAACAGCAGTCATCAGCAAGGGTAAGTAATAACTTGAACATACTTTTGTAGTGTAGATTTTGATGAATTGGGTATAAAATTTAGTTTGAAGTGAGGTTTTTGGGAAGTCAGGAACAGATTAATTCATTTTCCATTATTTCTTATGGGGAAATTAGCTTCGGTTTACAAGTTTTCGGGTTACGAGCTGTCTCCAGGAATGGATTAAACTCTTAAACCGAAGTACCCTGTAGTTACATATCAGCCTGAATAGCTCCGGGGAGCCCTGTCGGCTCCCCCCAACCCCCAGAAAAACAGTAACTGCCTACATTGCTAATGCATGCGACAATACAACTAACCTGCAGCAAAGGCTTTTTCACTGCCAGTAAGAATAACGGCAGCAATACTGGGGTCACTTTCCAGATCTGTCAATGCCTGCTGGACTTCATTCATAAGCGGCGCACACAGAGCATTCAAGGCTTTCGGACGATTCAGTATAATCAAGCCAACACATCCAGCCTCTCCTTTCTTCTCAACCAGGATGTGTTCATACACAGGAGCTGCCAAGGAAACAACACACCTAAGAATTATACTTGGAGAAAATATTATGTACAGTAAAAAATTAAAATAATAATATTTTATTTATATACCACTCGCCCAGCAAATGTGATATGTTGGGTGAGTTGGTAGCACAAAACAGTGTGACTTAGAAGCACAAGGTGGGATACTATAGAGATGAAATTAGGTACTTTGTAGTTCTACTTTTGAATAAAGTATAGCTTGGACAATTGTTTAATTCATTAGGGAGTATGTTCGATATATTGGCCCATTTATTTGCGCAACGTGTTTACATAGATTTGGTCTGACTCTGGGAATATCGCAGATATTTATTTCTGGTATGATACTAATGGGATCTATTACATCTATCAAGGCTAAGTTTCAAAATTGGATTAGAACTTAGGAATAAGGCTTTGAAAGTGTAAATAGCACAAGAGAATGTATTAGGTGTATGGTCATCATGTTTAGGGATTAACCCCTAAACTGTGCAAAAACTGCATATGAAGTTTTGAGAAACTGACGCAAAAGTGCACATTACTGCATATGCAGTTTTGGAGTACAGTACTACGCAAGATTTAAACGGCTCGCGAATACACAGGGTTCACATCACCTTCCTCAGAGCTCTTGTAAACAGACAACATTTAAAAAAAAAAAATCGTGGGCAACATTCCCAGGTGTGAGGGGCCTCAGTACTGAATGAGCCACCAAGGCTCATGCACACAACATGAGCTCAAAGCACTGCTGTTAAGCTTGTGACCACAGCATTGCCTAAAAGTGCCAAAAATATATGAAACTGGTATTACTTAGTGATGATGATATTACAGAAGACCCTTGACTGTGATATAAATGACCAGGATTCTGATAATAGCAGGATTGTTGTGATAATTTATGCTGTGCTGTGGGAGGAGTAATGTTGAGCGGGAGGGCTATAGCGTAGTCTGCCGAATCTGTGTGGCTACCTGTTGCTGTCAGCACTTACTATACCAGCTTAGTGGTTCGCTATGGTGAGCAAAACATGCAGATACTTATATATAACGTCTGTATATAGTGAATAAAAGCAAAAACAGTATGGGGGAGGAGAATGTCAGCGAATCAGGTGAGGTGAGGGAGGGAGTGGCAGCCAGGGGCCGCCACTCCCTGGCTGGCTGGTGTGCCGGCCACTCCTTGCTGCTTTTTGATTCAGCATACCAACTTAGTGGTTCGTTATGGTGAACATAAATGTAGATACTTATATATTACGTGTATATATATAATGTAATAACAGCAAAAGAAGTGTTGGGAGAAGCCATTTTGGTGAGGGAGGTGACATCTTCCTGACTTGTCATGCTGTGTAAGGGTGGCAACTATGCTCTTTGTTCACTATGCCAGCTTAGATGAACAGTTATGGTGAACAAAACATGTAGATACTTATATATAACATCTGTATGTAGTGAATAAAAGCAAAAACAGTATAGTGGGAGCAGGATGTTGGCAAGTGAGGAGTTTTTGAGGGAGGGAGTGGTAGCGAGTGGCTGGCTGGCTGGTGTGTGGTGGCCACTCCTCGTTGCTTTTTGACTCACAATATCAACTTGGTGGTTTATGTTGAACAAAACATGCAGATATTTATATATAACCTGTGTATTTAGTGTAGTAACTGCAAAAGTATTTGTTTATTGTTTTATAAACATAATAATTGAATCAATAATACGCACAGCATAATTTTGAGTACAGCGATGATTCACACTTTTTATTACGTATATAAATATATCACACTACACACTATTGAATAATATTACTGCAAAAACCTAAGAAAAAATCAAAGACATTGAAATAATTAAGTAATAATATCTTTGTGGCAACTCCCGCCTGACAGCTGTAGCAGAGCAGACTGCCTCCGACGCTTGCTCGGTCAACGCCGCCTCTTTTTTTTGCCAGACTTCCCACCCTATTGCGGCCAAAATATGCTACTTACGAGTTTTATATTATTTTTCCTGTGATCAGGGAACACAAATGAACACTTTTATAAGACAAAATCTTTTTTTTTTTATGCGCCTGTGAGTGTCAAAGCCCAAATAGCCTAGAGCAGCTTAGGGGGTTAAGGATATCAGGAAAAGTATAACACTCTAGAGATTTGTTGAATATCAGGGCTATGAGTGGTACAAGAGCAGGGGCAGCACTCTCATATATCATAGATTTTATTTCATTAATGTTCCCAGCTTTGGTTTTAAATGATTGAATTAAGGATATAATGTCTGTCGGGCTGACAGGTAAAAGGAGTAGAGAGTTAGGATAGCTGCCGGCGAGATATGTAGTAACATGTGTCTGGGACTCTGGGATTTTTCTGTTTTTTAGACCCTAGTTTTTTTATCCTAGATCAAAATGCAAGATTTTGTTTATAACCCTTTTGAAGTATTAGTGGCTTTAGGCATTATACTTTTGTCCTACCCCATGAATAATAAAATCTTCTGGTATCCAATGTAGAGTATGTACTTTCTGCTTGAATAAAAATTATTATTATTAAAAAAAATTATTTTGTAATTGCCTTTTTTTCCTACAACCAGCCCTCTTATGCAAACAAGTATAGCCCAGAACTAAACCTCTTATCTAGTATCTATGACAATCATAGGGAGCCGGTCGGCCGAGCGGACAGCACGCTGGACTTGTGATCCTGTGGTCCTGGGTTCGATCCCAGGCGCCGGTGAGAAACAATGGGCAGAGTTTCTTTCATCCTATGTCCCTGTTACCTAGCAGTAAAATAGGTACCTGGGTGTTAGTCAGCTGTCACGGGCTGCTTCCTGGGGGTGGAGGCCTGGTCGAGGACCGGGCCGCAGGGACACTAAAAAGCCCCGAAATCATCTCAAGATAACCTCAAGATCATCACTTTAATGATCAAAATTGCAGATATTTTACAGCACATGATATAAACAATGTATTAACACAAAATCACAATATGTCTGTAATTAACTTGAATGTAAGATCTCTAAGCAAACACTTTGATGATGATAGTACCTTGATTCAAACTGTTGACAACAAATTCTCTTTTGATATACTTATTGAAACCCTGGTTAAAAGAGGATACTACTCAGCTCTTTAACATGCCAAACTACTCAGCAATTCAAAACTGTCGACCAATTCAGAGAGGTGGTGGTACTGCTCTTTACTACCACCAAGAACTGACATGCTTAAAAGTAATTAGAACTAGAGACTCCTGTGGGGAGTATATCTTTGCAAGTTTCAGAGTCAAGGGTGCTGAGTCTGTCCTGACTGTGGGAGCAGTCTACAGAATTCCTAACACTGATGTGTCCAAATTCAACTCTACCCTTAGAAATCTAATACTAGATAACAGACTGAACAAAATCCACCTAATTATTGCAGGGGATTTTAATATTGACCTCTGCGAGCCTGAAAACCCTCCTGCTGCTAGTTTCCTCAACTGAATGAATTCCTGCTTCCTCATACCCTTCATCACTAGACCTACTAGAATCACTTATAGTACTGCCTCTGCTCTTGACCACATCTGGACTAACATAACCTCTTCACTCACTTCAGGGATAATCATTGATAGGACCACAGATCATTGCCCCTCATTTCTCCTAACCAACATTAATAAACCACCTCTAGATACAAGGAAAATAAGCTTTAAGCTGCACGATGAAACTTCTATAAGCAACTTTATTGCTGCTGCTGATGCTAATATCAACTGGGAAGCTGAATTAGGTGACATAGTGAACATCAACCTAGCAGTGTAAACATTTCTTCAGAAAACTCTAAACCTTTATAACTTTCACTGTCCAATCTTAACGAAACAAGTTACAAATAAAAGGTTAAACACTCCATGGCTTACAAAGGGTATACTTAAATCTATTAATAAAAACCATGACCTTGAAAAGAAGTATAGGTTAGGAGTCTTCTCCAAAGAATTTTCAAAGATTTACTCATCCATGCTGTCTAAAATAATTAGAAGAGCCAAAGTAAAATACTACAAAAATAAATTTACCCGCATTAAGGGCAACATTAAGAAAACATGGAGCACTATCTCCCAAATATTAAGTTCAAAAAAGATTTTGAATAAAAAACAAATTCTCCTATCCAATGACGATGGTGTGCTTTCGGCCTCAGGCACTGCTATTGAATTCAATAGGTTCTTTTCATCCATTGGTACATCCCTTGCTCACGATATTCCATCCTCACTCACTAATATTAAAAGACTACCTTACAGGTAACTATCCAGAGTCTCTGTACCTAGCTCCCGCTACTTCCTCTGATGTTAATTTTATTTATTTATTTATATACAAAAAGGTACATTGGGTTTGTGAGTATACATAGTATAGTATTTACAATCTTGTAAAGCCACTAGTATGCACAGCGTTTCGGGCAGGTCCTTAATCTAACAGATAATTTTAAGTAGGTAAATTCTAGCAGAATTAATAAAATGATAACAGATACATTGCAAGAAAAAAATGAGATGAGAGAGATTAGTAAGTACTGTATATTAAAGCACATTGGTATATTAAAGCTCTGATTGATTACATTGATAGCTTGATTGGTATTAATGAGGTAATCCTTTCCCTTAAAATTAAGTCAAGCACCCTTAATGAGATACCATCTCTAATTTACAAAAAAAGCCTCCAGATTTCTAGCTCCTGCCATTGCATTGCTCTTCAACAAATCACTTGAACTCCAAACCTTTCCGGATAATATTCTGAAAAAAGCGAGAGTAAACCCAGTCCACAAATGTGGTGATCTCACTGATGTCAACAATCACAGACCTATCTCAATTCTGCCAACCTTGTCAAAAATATTTGAAACGCTAATCTACAAGCAGCTTTACTCATATCTAGCCAAACACAATATACTTAGCACTTGTCAATATGGTTTCAGACCCAATATTTATTTATTTATTTATTTATATACAAGAAGGTACATTGGGTTTGTGAGAATACATAGCATAGTATTTACAGTCTTGTAAAGCCACTAGTACGTGCAGCGTTTCGGGCAGGTCCTTAATCTAATAGATAATTTTAAGTAGGTAAATTCTAGCAGGATTAATAAAATGGTAACAAATACATTGCAAGAAAAAAAATGAGATAAGAGATATTAGTAAGTATATTAAAGCACATTGGTATATTAAAGCTCTGATTGATTACATTGACAGCTTGATTGGTAATTTAAACAAGATTAATAGACACCATACAGCAAATTGACAGCACATATAAGAAGACAGCAATGATCACAATGGTAAGGATGTTTGGATTGGGTACATAAAGATTGGGAGATTGGGTAGCAATAGATACAGTGCAATTTTAAAGCAAAAGAAAAAAAAACTATGAAGATGAAATTAGGTACTTTTTAGTATTGTTTTTGAATGATGCAAAAGTTGGACAGCTTTTCAATTCAGTAGGGAGTGAGTTCCATAAAAGCACTAACGATGCACTTATTAGTATGATTAACTTGATACATACAGCTCTTGATAAATATGAGTTCCCTGTTGGATTATTTGTGGACCTACGTAAGGCTTTTGACACTGTCAACCACCAAAACCTTCATCTTAAATTACATCATTATGGAGTCAGAGGTCACTCCCTGCAATACCTTCAGTCTTACCTTACTGACAGGCTCCAGTATGTTTGTGAATAATTCCATTTCTCCTACACTACCCATAAACATTGGTGTTCCACAGGGAAGCATATTTGGCCCTCTTTCTCATCTACATTAATGACCTTCCAAATGCCTCTCAACACCTCAAACTAATCTTATTTGCTGATGACACAACTTTCATCTTCTCTAGTCCTGTCCCGCTTGCTCTAAATGTCACTGTGAACACTGAACTAAATAATGTCCATCTTTGGCTAACTGCTAACAAACTCACCCTTAACATTGACAAAACTTTCTATATTTTGTTTGGTAATAAATCCTCTAATAAAATTAAATCTAAGAATAAACAATATACAAATCAGTAGTAAAGTCGATGGTAAATTCCTTGGTGTCCTCATCGATAACAAACAATTTCCAGGGACATATTCTAAATATAGCAAAAAAAAAGTTTCTATAAAACTGTTGGCATTCTTTCTAAGATAAGATACTGTATTATGTACCTCGCCCTGCCCTGGTGACACACTATTACTCTCTCATCCATCCTTATCTCAACTATGGTATTTGTGCTTGGGGTTCTACTACCCAAAATCATTTACGTCCTCTAATTACTCAACACAAAGCTGCTACTAGAACAATATCTAACTCTGCCCCCAGACAGCACTCGGTACCCTTACTCAAATCTCTGAATGTTAGATATTAAGTCACTGCACATACTCTCATGTGTACTCTATATATTTAAAACTCTGAATTGTAATGTCAATCCTGACCTTAAAAGCTTCTTAGAAAGTTGTAACAGAACTCATGGGCACCATACCAGAAACAAATACCTATTTGATATTCCATGAGTACAACTTAAACTAGAAATGCTCTACAAATCAAGGGACCCAGAATGTGGAATGACCTTCCCAATCATGTTAAAGACTGTACCTCTCTCAACCAGTTTAAGATGAAAACTAAGTACTACCTATTTAACTCCATGTAACCTACCTTACCCCTAAATGTCAACCCATGTCTTACTATTTTCAAACAATGCTGTTTGTTGACCAACTTGTATATTGGCTATTTTCTACCATGTTCCCCACCCCCTTTTTTGTCTTTTATTTTATTTATTTTTAACGCAATTTATACTTAAAGCTCAATTACTATTAAGTTTTAGTCTAAGTGTTTTTCCCCACCTCACCTTGCCCGAAATGCTATGCGTACAAGTTTTATTTATTTATTTATATATATACAAGAAGGTACATTGGGATTGTGAGGATACATAGCATAGCAATTACATTCTTGTAAAGCCACTAGTACGCACAGCATTTCGGGCAGGTCCTTAATCTAAAAAAATTTTAAGTAGGTAAATAATAGCAAAATTTATAAAAATGATAACAGTTACATAGCAAGAAAAAAAAATAAAAGATAGGAGAAAAATTGTAGGTATATTAAGCACATAGGTAGCTCAGATTGAGTGCAATGACAGCTTGAATGGTAGTTTAACAAAATTTAGCAGGTACAATACAGCATATGGCTAGCACATAAAAGAAGACAGCAACGAACACAATGATAAAGTTGTTTGGGATAAGTACATAAAGATTGCGAGATTGGGTAACACTAAATACAGAGCAAATTTAAAGCTCAGTGTAGGAAACTATAAAGATGAAATTAGGTACTTTTTAGTTTTGTTTTTAAATGAGGCAAAAGTTTGACAGCTTTTAAATTCACTAGGGAGTGAGTTCCATAGACTAGGTCCCTTAATTTGCATAGTGTTTACACAGATTAAGTTTGACCCTGGGGATATCAAAGAGATATTTATTTCTGGTGTGGTGATAATGGATCCTATTACATCTGTCCAAGAAGAGTTTCAGAGCAGGATTTGCATTTAAGAACAGGGTTTTGTAAATGTAATTGACACAAGAGAATTTGTGGAGTGAGATTATGTTTAGCAAGTTTAGGAATTTAAACAAGGGGCTGAGTGTTGTCTGAAAGCAGTTTGTTATTATTCTGATAGCAGATTTTTGCTGGATGATGGACTTGAGGTGGTTTGCAGTGGTAGATCCCCATGCACAGATACCATAATTATGATAGGGATATATTAGTGCATAATATAGTGAGAGGAGAGCAGAGTTAGGAACATACCTTATTTTCAAGTGGTTTTAGGTATTGGATGTACTAGCTCTATCTATAAATCAATGTTTGTAACTCTGCATCTATGTATGTACGTTTCCTAAATTAATAATAATAATAATAATAATAATATTATTATTATTATTATTATTTTGAGATGTGTGGGTGTGGTACTGGGAGTGCAGCAGCGCCTCCCAGCCGGCGGTCATGCTGATAACTCATTACTCGCCTCCACACTATTAATTCTTAGCTAACCTGTTGACATATGTTTGGCGTCAGCAGCAATAAGTGCCGCCTTAGCTTGGGGACAGTTGACATTAGTGCGGGCGAGGGCTGCTGGCCGCAGCAGGGACTGAAGATGCAGGAGCCTGACCGCTGCCACTCGTGCCATCTTACAGGGGATACTGAGGCAGGTCACTTCGTACACAACACGGAACCTTCACCATGACGGACACACAATTTTCCGTTTCGTGTATTTCCCTGAGGGCCAGTGACACTATTTATTTATTTATTTATTTATTTTATTTATTTATATATATACAAGAAGGTACATTGGGATTGTGAGGATACATAGCATAGTTTAGTTTAGTTCATTTATTATGCACCCCATACCCATCTTGTGGGCGGTAGTGGAAAGGGTTACAGAGACACATAACGGGCTCAGGGACTGAACTCCACAATTCATTTAGCTAAGCAAGTTACAATCTTGATGAGCTAGTTACAAAATTCAATATAAGTCATCACATCAACAATGGGTTCGAGATCGACCTCAAGTACAGGTTCTAAATTAAGCAACTGACATATGTGGAGAGTTAGTGTCAAAATTTATATGTTTGTCCTGCACACCGCCCCCCATCCAGTGGGCAGCGGTGGATAGGTTACAATCACTTCGTTACTACCTACAGTTAGCAAACTGGGGATATTTGGCTAAAATTTCTGGTAGCAGATCATTTTGAATGAAATATTGACACATCGCTGGAACATTGGTTATAGAATTGTCTCTAAATTCACGTATCTTTTCGCACTCCATCACATAGTGACGGAGGGTGTGCGAATAATTTTGTTGACACAGTTTACATTTGGTCAGGTCTACATCAGCAGATAATGAGAATTCCCAGATATACTTGTAACCGAGTCTAAGCCGAGCAGTAGTGAATTAACTTAATTAACCCCCTGTCAACTAGTGGGGCTAGGTTTCCTAAGTCACATTGTTTCATTTTCTGACTTAATTTTTAACTTACTCTTAACTAGTCATTTACTGAAATTATTTAATTGAGTGCATAAATAGTTTTTCAGGTCTTATTAATTATACAGTCATAACTGAACTATTTATACAATACAATACAATACAATTTTATTTAGGTAAGGTACATACATACAATAAATATTTACAAGGATTGTTTGACTTATAGGTAGAGCTAGTACATACAATGCCTAAAGCCACTATTACGCAAAGCGTTTCGGGCATGATAAACTTAAATGACAAGCTTAATACTAATTGAGCATAATGAGTAGAATGAAAACAAGAAATGAAAACATAGATGAAAAAGCAGCACAAATACAATTATGTCGACAAACAGCGCTCTTTAAAGAAAAAAACAGACATTGGTTGACAATAGAAGGGTAAGGTAGGTTACAGGGAATTTATTAGGTATAGCTTCGCTTTAACTTAAACTGGTTGAGAGAGGTACAGTCTTTAACATGGTTGGGAAGGTCATTCCACATTCTGGGCCCCTTGATTTGTAGAGCATTTCTAGTTTGATTAAGTCGTACTCTAGGAATATCAAAACTGTATTTATTTCTGGTGTGATGCTCATGGGTTCTGATACAACCTTCTATGAAGCTTTTGAGATCAGGATTGGCATTATAGTTTAGCGTTTTATATATGTATAATACACATGAGAGAATGTGCAGTGACTTAATGTCTAACATATTCAGAGATTTAAGTAGGGGTACCGAGTGATGTCTGGGGCCAGAATTGGATATTGTCCTAATAGCAGCTTTGTGTTGAGTAATTAGAGGACGTAAGTGATTTTAGGTAGTAGAGCCCCAAGCACAAATACCATAGTTGAGATATGGATAGATAAGGGAGTAATAGAGAGTCACCAGGGCAGGGCGTGGTACATAATATCTGATCTTAGAAAGAATGCCCACAGTTTTTGAAACTTTTTTTGATATGTTTAGAATGTGTCCCTGGAAATTAAGCTTGTGGTCAATGAGAATGCCAAGGAATTTGCCATCTAATTTGTTACAAATTTGGGTATTGTTTATTTTGAGATTTATTTGATTAGAGGATTTATTGCCAAACAGAATATAGAAGGTTTTGTCAATGTTAAGGGTGAGTTTGTTGGCAGTTAGCCACAGATGGACTTTATTTAGCTCAGTATTTACTGTGGCATTTAGAGCAAGGGGATCAGGACTGGAGTAAATGAAGGTTGTGTCGTCAGCAAATAGAATTGGTTTGAGGTGTTGGGAGGCATTTGGAAGGTCATTAATGTAGATGAGAAAGAGGAGAGGGCCAAGTATGCTGCCCTGGGGAACACCAATGTTGATGGGTAGGGTGGGAGAAATTGTATTATTCACAGAAACATATTGGAGCCTGTCAGTAAGGTAGGATTTGAGGTATTGTAGGGAGTGTCCTCTGACTCCATAATGATGTAATTTAAGAAGAAGGTTTTGGTGGTTGACAGTGTCAAAAGCTTTACGCAGGTCCACAAACACCCAACAGGGAACTCATTTTTATCAAGAGCTGTATGAATCGAGTTAAGCATACTAATAAGTGCATCGTTAGTGCTTTTTTTGGGTCTGAAGCCATATTGGCAAGGGCTAAGTATATTGAGTTTGGCTAGATATGAGTAAAGCTGCTTATAGATTAGTTTTTCAAAAATTTTTGACAAGTTTGGCAGGATAGATATAGGTCTGTAGTTGTTAACATCTGTGAGATTACCACATTTGTGGACAGGCGTTACTCTCGCTTTTTTAGAATATCTGGGAAGGTTTGGAGTTTGGATTTATAGTTAATAATCATTAGCTTAAATTTGCCTATGCTTATTATTCAACTTTTCTTTGATTTCATTTATTACCTAGGTTGCCTAGCCTCGCCATGCTCCCTTACTCCATTGTACCCCTGGCTTTGCCTGCATCTGAAATTGCAAATTGTTACTTACAGTGTACCTGAGGGTACTTGTAAGCAATCTACCTCATTTTTCCTTTTTGCTCAATTTGTTTTTGTATTGCTTAGTCTTGTTTATATTTTTGTTTTGTATTTCTATATCTTGTGTTTTGTATAGTCCATGTTTATATGTTTTTTCGTTAATCTCATTTATTACCTAGGTTGCCTAGCCTAGCCATACTCCCTTACTCCATTGTACCCCTGTAAGCCCCTTTTGTGTTTGCTTTGTACAGTATTGTGTACATTTTTTTCCCTATTTTATAGCTTATTTCTACCTTGTTATTTGCCTTTCTTCCCTTGTTTTTCCTGCAATCAGCTTTTTTTTTATGCAGACAAGTATAGACCCTGAACTTAACCTCTTATCCACTATCTATGACAATTATCACTTTAATGATCTAAATTGCAGATATTTTGCAGCACATGATGTAAACAATGTATTAACTCATAATCACAATATCTCTGTAATCAATTTGAACGTTAGATCCCTAGGTAAACACTTTGATG
The DNA here is from genome assembly GCF_040958095.1 of Procambarus clarkii. Taxonomy (NCBI): domain Eukaryota; kingdom Metazoa; phylum Arthropoda; class Malacostraca; order Decapoda; family Cambaridae; genus Procambarus; species Procambarus clarkii. The sequence continues at coordinate 34,453,459 of NC_091198.1, forward strand.
ATGTTAGTGCTTTGATTGAAGCTATTGACAACAAATTCTCTTTTATTATACTTACTGAAACATGGTTGAAAGAGGATACTACTCAGCTCTTTAACATGCCTAACTACTCAGCAATTCACAACTGTCGTCAACTTCAGAGAGGTGGTGGCACTGCTCTTTACTACCACCAAGAACTAACATGCTTAAAAGAAATTAGAACCAGAGACTGCTATGGGGAGTATATCTTCGCCAGCTTCAGAGTCAAGGGTGCCGAGTCTGTCCCGACGGTGGGTGCAGTTTATAGAATTCCTAACACTGATGTGTCCGAATTCAACTCAAACCTTAGAAATCTAATATTTGATAACAGACTGAACAAAAACCACCTAATTATCGCAGGGGACTTTAATATTGACCTCTGCGAACCTGAACACCCTACTGCTGTTAGCTTCCTCAACTGTATGAATTCCTGCTTCCTCATACCCTTAATCACTAGACCTACTAGAATCACTGATAGCACTGCCACGACGCTAGATCACATCTGGACAAACATAACCTCTCCGCTTACTTCAGGTATAATCACCGATAGCACTACAGACCATTACCCCACATTTCATTAGCAAACCACCTCTTGAGTCAAGAGTGATACGTTTTAGACTACACAATGAAACTGCTATAGACAATTTTATAACTGCTGCTGATAATGTCAACTGGGAGTCCGAGTTAGGTAACATAGTGGACATCAACCTAGCAGTGCAATCTTTTCTTCAAAAAACTCTTAGCCTTTATAATACCCACTGTCCTATGCTTACAAAACAAGTCACAACCAAAAGGCTAAACAATCCCTGGCTTACAAAGGGAATACTTAAATCTATTAATAAAAAACATGACCTTGAGAAGAAGTATAGGTTAGGAATTGTCTCCAAAGAATTCTCAAAGAATTACTCATTATTGCTGTCTAAGATAATTAGACGAGCCAAAACTAAATACTACGAAGATAAATTTACCCAAATAAAGAGCAACATTAAACAAACTTGGAGAACAATTTCTCAAATATTGGGATCAAAGAAGTCTTTAAATAACAAACCGACTCTCCTGTCTAATAACGATGGTCAGCTTTCAGCCTCTGATTCTGCTATTGAGTTCAATAGGTTCTTCTCTTCCATTGGTTCATCCCTTGCAAATGATATTCCATCTTCCAGTACAGACATTAAGGACTATCTTACAGGTAACTATCCACAGTCTCTGTACCTAAAGCCTATTAATTCCACTGACGTCAATGAGATAATCCTTTCCCTTAAAACCAAGTCTGGTGCCCTTGAGGAGATACCAACTTTTATTTACAAAAAAGCCTCCAGATCTTTAGCCCCTGCTATTGCTTTGCTCTTCAACAAGTCACTTGAACTCCAAACCTTCCCAGATATTCTAAAAAAAGCGAGAGTAACGCCTGTCCACAAATGTGGTAATCTCACAGATGTTAACAACTACAGACCTATATCTATCCTGCCAAACTTGTCAAAAAATTTTGAAAAACTAATCTATAAGCAGCTTTACTCATATCTAGCCAAACTCAATATACTTAGCCCTTGCCAATATGGCTTCAGACCCAAAAAAAGCACTAACGATGCACTTATTAGTATGCTTAATTCGATTCATACAGCTCTTGATAAAAATGAGTTCCCTGTTGGGTTGTTTGTGGACCTGCGTAAAGCTTTTGATACTGTCAACCACCAAAACCTTCTTCTTAAATTACATCATTATGGAGTCAGAGGACACTCCCTACAATACCTCAAATCCTACCTTACTGACAGGCTCCAATATGTTTCTGTGAATAATACAATTTCTCCCACCCTACCCATCAACATTGGTGTTCCCCAGGGCAGCATACTTGGCCCTCTCCTCTTTCTCATCTACATTAATGACCTTCCAAATGCCTCCCAACACCTCAAACCAATTCTATTTGCTGACGACACAACCTTCATTTACTCCAGTCCTGATCCCCTTGCTCTAAATGCCACAGTAAATACTGAGTTAAATAAAGTCCATCTGTGGCTAACTGCCAACAAACTCACCCTTAACATTGACAAAACCTTCTATATTCTGTTTGGCAATAAATCCTCTAATCAAATAAATCTCAAAATAAACAATACCCAAATTTGTAACAAATTAGATGGCAAATTCCTTGGCATTCTCATTGACCACAAGCTGAATTTCCAGAGACACATTCTAAACATATCAAAAAAAGTTTCAAAAACTGTGGGCATTCTTTCTAAGATCAGATATTATGTACCACGCCCTGCCCTGGTGACTCTCTATTACTCCCTTATCTATCCATATCTCAACTATGGTATTTGTGCTTGGGGCTCTACTACCCAAAATCACTTACGTCCTCTAATTACTCAACACAAAGCTGCTATTAGGACAATATCCAATTCTGGCCCCAGACATCACTCGGTACCCCTACTCAAATCTCTGAATATGTTAGACATTAAGTCACTGCACATTCTCTCATGTGTATTATACATATATAAAACGCTAAACTATAATGCCAATCCTGATCTCAAAAGCTTCATAGAAGGTTGTAACAGAACCCATGAGCACCACACCAGAAATAAATACAGTTTTGATATTCCTAGAGTACGACTTAATCAAACTAGAAATGCTCTACAAATCAAGGGGCCCAGAATGTGGAATGACCTTCCCAACCATGTTAAAGACTGTACCTCTCTCAACCAGTTTAAGTTAAAAGCGAAGCTATACCTAATAAAGTCCCTGTAACCTACCTTACCCTTCTATTGTCAACCAATGTCTGTTTTTTCTTTAAAGAGCGCTGTTTGTCGACATAATTGTATTTGTGCTGCTTTTTCATTTATGTTTTCATTCTACTCATTATGCTCAATTAGTATTAAGCTTGTCATTTAAGTTTATCATGCCCGAAACGCTTTGCGTAATAGTGGCTTTAGGCATTGTATGTACTAGCTCTACCTATAAGTCAACCAATCCTTGTAAAAAAATTTTGTATGTATGTACCTTACCTAAATAAAATTGTATTGTATTGTATTGTATTGTGGTAACATCTAGAAGTCTGCTGATTTTATTGGATGATCCACAGATGTGTGGCTCCTCTTGCATGATAGTATGATGATAGATGGAATTACTGGTGTCAATTTCACTTTGCCTCAGATCTACAAGATCTTGTTGAAGTTCTCGGTGTACTGCTGCTCTCAGATTGCTCATTGACAATCCAAGGTTACACTCAACGGCTCCTTTAAAGGCAGATTCTTTGGCTAACTTATCAGCTCATAGCATAGTAATAACATTCTTGTAAAACCACTAGTACGCGCGGCGTTTCGGGCAGGTCCTTAATCTAAGAAACTTATAAGTAGGTAAATACTTGCAAAATTTATAAAAATGATAACAGTTACATAGCATGAAAAAAATAAAAGACGAGAGAAAAATTGTAGGTATATTAAAGCACATAGGTAGCTCAGAGTGCCCCGTCAAGTATGTTTATTGAGATAAGCAATAAATACATCTCAAAGGGATAGAGTAGCTTAGGCTATTTCTACCCCCCTCTACTTCAAGTCCCTCAAGGGGCGCACAAATGCGATGAGTACAAATAGACAAATAACATTACAAGAATCCCATTTAACATTGCAGGTTAATATAGTAAGTACAGCATATAATTGTTACACTCTTGGGGCAAAATTCTTGTAGCTCCTAAGTATACTGTCTATCATACCATTATCACACATCCAAACAATTTGATGTGATACACTATTTATTTCCTTATTTCTATAGTTTTCAATAAGTTGACACTCTAATACATAATGTTCTAAGGTGTGGGCGTGCGGCATACTACATAATTTACACTCCTTATCTTTTTCACTGACATCAACACCGTATTGCCAGATATATTTGTATCCTAATCTTAATCTCATGTAAATTGAATCCTTCCAAGTAGACTTTCCTTTACCATAAGTGAAGGACGAATTTGTATTTATTATTGAATAATTCTTAAGTGTGTTACCACTCTCCACCATTGCCATTCTCTTTATCATTTCTTCACCCTCTTGGATCATCTTGATTCTTGTTTTTATTTGTTTCAAGGTTAACTGACATACAACATCAACAAGAGTTTTTTCAGTGGCTCTCTTCGCTATGTCATCAACTACCTCATTCAACAGTATTCCCACATGTGAAGGGATCCACATGAATCTTACTTTATACCCAGTTTTTTCTAATTTCTTAACATTCTCTCTACACTCTATCACAATATTCTGATATACTGGGCGTCTGCTATTTAAAGACTCTAACGCTCCTCTGCTGTCAATAAAGAGGCAAGCATTTTTACCACATTTGACTACTTCCTGTAATCCTGCTAATACATCTTGGAGTTCAGCCTGCGTTGAAGAGACATTGTCAGTTAAGCGGCGTCCAATAACAGTATCTACAGTGCCGATGTCAGTGTACTCCCTGATCAAGACTCCACATCCTGCCTTCCCATCCCTAGCTACTGACCCATCACAATATACATGTAGAGTGTTTTCTGTAGGCAGTTTTCTAATTATACAATCATATGTTGCCCTCAGCTCTCCTATTTCATACATACTTTTTTCCTTTGCAAGGGAGTAATTACTACATCTACATTACAATCCTCCCATGGTGGTGTGAATTTTCTCTTGGGCACAACAATACACTCTGTAATAACATCGTACTTTATAACATTAGTGCATATGTTATTCATATATACTCTCTTCTTCATCATACACTGTTCACTACTTCCCACCTTTTGAACCGAGAGGATTAATTCATTAGCTCCCCCACCTCTCATTAATCTAATGGCAGAGGCTACATTTATCTCTACAATTCTATCCCCAATAGATTGTAAGAGAAGAATAACCGAGATACAGCTGAAAGGTTATAGTGTGAAATTCATGTGGATTCCATCTCATGTTGGAATAGTGCTCAACGAGGTGGCGGATGATTTGGCCAAACGTGCCACATCAAAACCACAAGTTGACATTGAATGTGAATTCACAATGAGACAAATAAGAAGCAAAATCAGAAATATTCAGGCACAGGCGGGAGTGGAGAGGAGAGAGATAATGTATGAGAGAAGTCAAACCATGCAACACTACATGTATGTGAGTCAAAACACCCATTTCACTTATGGTAAAAGGAGAAATGCTTGGAGTGACTCTGTGTACATGCGGCTCAGGCTTGGGTACAAATATTACTGGGAATATGGGATAGGTGTTCATGATAATGACACGAAGTGTAAACTATGTGGTATGTTAAGGTCTCACACCCTTGCCCATTATGGTCTTGATTGTCCGTTGATTAATGTATATAGAAACACTGAGATAAGGACTGTTCCTGAGCAAATAGCCTGGATGTGTCACAAAGGAAAGGTTGATGATATTCTTGAGAGATATAAGAATTTTGCACCAAGACTGTAATATTTTGTTGAATTATCTGCATGTCTCTTGCAAATTGTCTATACAGTATAACTAGGTCATAAAAGTATTTGTGTGTACGTCTGATACCATACTACTTGTGAAGGAGGAAATGTATATGTTTATCTCTCAGAATGTTTGGTAACAGGTTTATTGTTTGTGATGTGTGTCTATGTATGTACTAACACGTTGTACTGAACGGGGTGAGAATAGCTTGAGCTACCTCATCCCTTTGTGTGTATTTTACCTCAATAAACTTATTTCAATTTCAATTTCAATCCCCAATACTCTGTAGATTCAACTCCATCCTCATTATCTCATTTGCCCCGTCAAGGCACTATAGTAGCCCCGTCGAGGCACTAGTAGCCTCGACGGGGACAGGAAGCCGGCGGCGTCTCGAAGGAACCCCCAATTGCGTTGATAATCGTTTCCAGCTAGATTTTGAAATTCAAAAGAATCTTGGCATTTACGGCGAGGGTAGTAAGTAAGTAATTATCAAAAGAATGCACCAAACCGGCAAGGCTATGTAGCACCATCAAATGTGCGGGATAATCAGAGGGCGCTAAATATCACCAAGGATGCCAATACGAGAACAGAAACGCATAAGGTGAACGATATCAAAAGTATCAGAGTCGCCAAGAATTCTATTGAGGGACAGGTGACCGCGAGGGGCGGTCGGAAAACAAGACACACGCTCGTCCTGGAAGTCAGGACATTCAACAAGGATATGCACGACCGTAAGAGAGACAATGCAATTTGGACAATAAGGATCAGGGCGGCGCTCCATGAAGTGACCGTGAGTTAAACGGGTATGGCCAATACGTAACCTAGCCAAAGCCGTTTCCCACCTCCGGCTACGGTGGTAGGAGGAAGGCCACTGGGACACACGACTCTTAAGAGTACGCAGTTTGTTACCAATAACAGAAGACCAACAACTCTGCCAGCGGGCAAGGATGGAGGCATGAATAACTGAGTAAAAGTCGGAATAAGGAATACCTTTACGGGAGATGGGACAAGTGCGGATAGCTTCCTTAGCAGCAGCATCCGCACGCTCATTTAAAGAGACACCAACATGGCTGGGAACCCAGCAAAACTCAACCAACTTAAATTTACTGGAGATAAGAAACAGCCAATGTTGAATCTCGATGACCACCGGGTGGACTGGATTAAAGGACCCTAAAGCCATGAGGGCACTACGAGAGTCAACTACCACCACAAAGGAGGATTGACACCGGGAAAGCAGGAGACGAAGAGCATAAATAATAGCATAAAGTTCTGCTGTGAAGATGCTAGCCTTCGGAGGAAGGCGACACATATAAGTGTGGTCAGGAAAAACAACAGAGTAGCCCACACCGTCAGCAGACTTAGACCCTGTTATAAATATATGTGTGGTGCTTCTATGGGGGAACTGGTACTATTAAGGGGTAAGGGTAGTTAGAAGACAAGAGTATCAAATATGGGAGAGCTAAAAGGCCCGGCCCCCAAAATAAACTATCCACAGTAGTAATAACTTCCTACTAGACCATATATGTTAGTCTAAGGGTTGATCAATGCGCTCCCACACAGGAAGGGATACTCTGTAATTCATGTACTTATTTATTAACCCCTTAACAACCCCCCATATACACTCACACCAATAACAATAATAATAATAACTTTACCACACTATCTTACGTTAAAAGCCTTGGTCCACATAGGCAGGATACAAGGTTTACACTAACAACAAGCTAGGGTAAAGTACTACTGGATAAGCACTGAAGCTGGATGCAGCTTAGGGTAGTGAGACCCCACGTGGTACCCTAATACAAAACACAACACTTAGGGTTACCCAAAACACTGGCAACTACTACCCCCAGGTCTCACCAATCGTTACTACCAGAGAAGGTACACTTAGAAATCATACAATACTTAACTTAATGGTACAGGAACTTAAGGTAAGGGAAATAAGTAAGAGGAGAAGGGAGAAGAGTAGGGGTGCAGCCACAGAGTAGGTCTCGTCCGCACGAACACCAGCCAGAGAAGGAACCTCCTAGCGACCAGCTAGGCCTCCCATGTCGTAGTGCCGGAAGGAGCCTAATTGATCGTGCAGCTAAGCACATTAAAGATCTTCCCCTATGCAACGTATTGTTACTTTACAAATGATTAGAAAGTATTAGTAAGCAAAGTTGGTGCCTATGTTATTATTTAATAATCAACCCCCAGCTCAGTCTTTAAATGCTCTTTGAGAAACAATAATAGTCTTACGTCTGGCAGGGAAGATACAAACAATTGCCGCTCGAGATGCACTCAACTGTACTACCAGAAAGTTTAATAGCTCAATTTTGACCTCTGGTTTCCACTGGAGAACCCAGGGTCGTAACACTCCTCCCCCCTTCAGAGAAAAAAAAATGTGACTACTAGAATAGTAGTCATATTTTTTTGTAAGAGTATACAGAGAATAAAAAGAAAAAACATGACAAAAACAAAAAATCAATCAAAAACAACAATTTCTCTGCAAGAAAAATACAAAGGAGTTCTCTGAAAGAAAAAAAATAAATAAATAAAAGAACAGGGAAGTAAATAAATTGGACACGGAATATTTAATGTCACAGGAGAACCTAAAAAAAATTAACTAAAGCATGACAGTTGGTACATGGCTTTCTGTGGCTCAGATGAATGTTATTCAGGCAACCGGGACAGAGCGTCGGCTATCACGTTGAGTCTGCCCGGTAGGTGGGTAATGGAAAGGTTGAAGTCCTGTAGGTACAACGCCCACCTGAGGATGCGTTTATTCTTACCCTTCATCTGAGTCAGGAAGACTAGTGGGTTATGGTCCGTGTACACTTCCACTATATTACCTGTGAGGTAAACTTCGAACTTTTTACATGTTAACACTAGCGCCGACGCCTCTTTTTCTACCACTGAATAATTGCGTTGCGCCTTGTCGAATTTCACAGAGTAATAATATACTGGGTGTTCCACCTGATCATCCCCAGTTTGCAACAACACTGCACCAGCACCCGAGTCAGACGCGTCAACATGAATTTTAAACGGTCGGTCGAACCTTGGACTAGCAAGCACTGGGGCGGAAGCTAAGATCAATTTCAAATTTTTAAATGCCTCTGCACAGTCTGATGACCACTTAAATTTAACGGCTTTCCGCAACAAGTCTGTGAGAGGAGTGGCAACACTGGAAAAGTTCTGACAAAAACGTCGATAGTACGCACACATACCGATAAATCTTTGAACGTCCTTTTTAGACTTTAGTACTGGATACTCCAGAATGGTACTGATTTTATCTTGCCGAGGTAACACTTTTCCTTGGCCCACTTCATAACCGAGGTACGTCACTGTGCCTTGGCCAAAATGACACTTTTTAGCATTTAAGGTAAGATTTGCCCTTTTCAAGATTGCAAACAACTGGCGTAACCTAGCTATGTGGTCAGCCCAATTACTGTCAAAGAGCACGATATCATCTAAATACGCCCGACAATTTGGCACCTTAGCGAGCAGAGAGTTCATGAGTCTCTGGAACGTGGCAGGAGCATTACGCAAGCCGAATGGTAACACTTGATACTCAAAAACACCCTCGGGTGTCACAAACGCAGTTAGTTGTTTAGCACGTTCAGTGAGTGGGATTTGATAATACCCCCTCGAGAGGTCGAATTTCGAAACGTACTTGGCATTTCCCAATTCGTCGATGTAGTCCTCAAGGAGGGGCAGCGGATAGGCATCCACAATGGTCACCTTGTTGAGCTGCCGATAGTCGGTGCATAATCGCCAGGAGCCGTCTGGTTTGGGGACCAAAAGGCAGGGCGAGCACCAAGAGCCTTGGCTCGGCCGGATGAGGCCGTGCTGGAGCAAGAAGTTGACCTCCTTCCGTACGATGGCCTTCTTTTCTGGACTCATCCGATAGGGTTGAAGGCGAATGGGAGTGTAGTCCGTCAACTCGACATCATGGCAAATGGCATCAGTCTGGGTCGGGACCTCCCCGAACAGACTGGAGAATTCATCAACCAACGACTGCACCTCTTCACGTTGGGCCATCTGCAAATGGGACAGTCCCTCCTCCACAGCATTCACAGAACTAGAATTATTGAAAATGAGATTAGTTGGGTCCCCAGAACAATCATCTCCTCTCTCACTGGAAATAGAAACATTGGTTAGTGCAATGGGTCTGGGGCCCTGGAACTTCTTCAGTCGATTTACATGTATGAGCATTACCTGGTTACGTTTGTCAGAGTGTCTCACTTTGTACGTGAGGTCCCCAGTCTTTTCTGTCACAATGTAGGGGCCTTCGTACTTGTGGGACATAGTGTTCCCTAGTCGAGGCTTTAATACCAGGACAGGGTCGCCAGGCTGAAATACCCGTAACTTAGATTTAGCATCGTTACGTTCTTTCATCTTTTCTTGGGCCTTGCCAAGATACTTTAATGCAGCCGCCTTGCAGTCCTTGAGTCTCTGGTGGTGTTGCGCAAAGAAAGCCGAACCTTCGGTTAACGTTACGTTCCCTAACAGATTCTCCTGTAACATTTGCAAGGGTCCACGAACTTTATGGCCAAAGACTAACTCAAACGGAGAACAACCCAGTGAACTTTGTAATCCCTCTCTAGCCGCAAACAAAACATATGGTAAATTCTCATCCCAGAAGGTGTGGGAACTCTCGCACGATGTCTTCAACATCTGCTTCAGAGTTAGATGGAAATGTTCAATTACCCCCCTGACTCTGTGGATGGTATGGGCTGGAAACCTTATGAGTTATTCCATGTTCCTTACAAAATTGCTCAAAAACATCAGACTTAAAATTAGTACCATTGTCAGTTTGCACGACCCAAGGCAGTCCAAAAGTGGAAAAAAATTGCAACATACGAGCAACAACAGTTTTTGCTCGGATCTTCCTTACAGCAAAAGCCTCTGGGTAACGAGTAGTGATACACATCATTGTGATTAGGTAAATATTACCAGACTTAGTTCTAGGTAATGGTCCAACACAGTCCATTACCACATGAGAAAATGGTTCCTCTGGCACGACAATAGGCCTTAGAGGAGTTTTAGGTGGAGTCTGGTTTGGTTTCCCAACCAGTTGACAAACAATACACGCATTACAAAATTTTGCCACATCGCTTTTCAGCTTGGGCCAGAAAAAATACTTTAAAATTTTGTGATACGTAATATTTATACCTTGATGTCCCCCCATAGGATCATCATGAGCAGCTGCCAAAACACTTTCTCTATAGCAGGTCGGCAACATAACCTGGTGGACTACCTCCCACTCATTTGAAAAGGGAGCACTCTGTGGTCTCCATTTTCTCATCAAAATCCGATCATTGTAGTAGTACCCAGTTGCTGCGTCTACAATTTCCTCCATAGAGACAGCTGTCTCATGACAATCTGCAAGAGTGGGGTCAGCTTTCTGTAACTCACTCAAGGAGGCATCTAGGCCTTGGTCAGATGCCATTGGCCGAGGCTCAACAGTGTTCTCCTCCACCTCCCCACTACTCTCGGTAGATGGCGGTGGCAGGCTCTCCACAATGTCCTCGGCCACGTCATCGAGTCGGGCCATGAATGTGTCCGCGAGGTCCACTTGGTTTTCACCACTCGGAAAGCTCCTCGTGACCTCGGGATTTACCACCTTGGCAAGCACAGGGCTGCCCTTACATTTAAGTCCCATAGACCTGGTCACCGCGCACGCAGGGTACACAACATTATCCTCTGCGGCGGGTGGATCCAGGCAAACCTTAGGGGTAGGCAACATAATAGGCAGTCTGGAGTCCCCTACCTTATCCCCTGCTAAATCATTACCAACTATTACATCAACATTAGGGAAAGGTAGGTATGAAGTGACTCCGACTGTACAAACACCCTTGTGAAAATCAGATTCCAGGGTAACCTTATGGAGGGGTACTGCTCGAGTATCACTAGTGACACCCTCGACCAGTACCACCTCTCCAGTGTCGAGAGTGTTGGCACCTTGCAACGCACTCTCTAAAATTAAAGTCTGGATGGCACCGGTGTCTCGGAAGATCACCACGTCCTTCCAGGAAGAACCCTCAGACAAAAGTAGTTTCCCTTTCGATAAGAATTGGGTAAGCAAGTCCAACCACTGTGGGTTGGAGGTCTTATACTCCCTAACCCTTCTGAAGGCCTCAAGCCCTGTGTCACAACTAGAGCATTGGGTCTTTTTTCCGGGTACAGTTGCCAACAATGGCTAATAGTGTGGTTTGGACGATTACAGTGACCACAAAAACGTCAGGGAGAAGAGACATTACTAACAGAATTACCCTTCGGTTCACCCTTAGGTGCCGTGGGGCTAGACACTTTAACAGGGTTAGTTATGTCTGAAACAGAAGGTGCATTAGGTAAAGGGTTAGAATGAGCTGGTCTGGACTGGCTGTGGGTATAAGTTTTGTTACTCTGTGGGGTACAATTATTTTTATTGGGCCTTTTGCCCGCCAATTGGTAGTTTTCTGCCAACTTGGCCAAATCCCCTATTTTAGAATTTACCTCTACCCTTCCTCTAATATACTGTGAAACATTCTCTGGCATAATATCTATAAAATGCTCCATTAAAATTAAGTTCCTGAGAGCCTCGTATGTTTCGGCTTTCGCCGAGCGAATCCATCTATCAAACAATCGAATTTGATCATTCACAAATTCAGTGAGCGGTTGGTTGTGAGTAGGCCTAAGGTTGCGATAAACTTGGCGGTGAGCTTCAGGAGTAATTTCATATGCCCGCAAAATACATTCCCTGACTTTATCATATTCAAAACACTCGTCGTCAGGCATGTTTATAAAAATATCTTGTGCTTTACCCCTAAGTCTTCCCTGTAGGATTTTCACCCACTCTTCCTTTGGCCAGTTCATGGACATGGCCAATCTCTGAAAATGGTTGAAAAACCTTTCAGGGTCTGACTCGGAAAATTCAGGCACATTATGCTTTTTCTCATAATGCCTGGGGTTTGAATCCCCGGCAGGTGGAGGTCCAGTGGCATTCGCTCTAATTCTAGCCTCCTCGGTTTTGAGTCTTTGCTCCTCTAATTTTATTTTTGCTAACTCTAGAGCTAAATCTCTATCCCTATGAGTTGCACTTTCTGCTTGGCTAGGCTGGCATAAAGGTGTATCACTTGCCAATAGTTCTTCATCAATACAATGTTGTAATATTTCATTCACCAAAGTCCACTTTTTATCCGCGTCATTTAATTCTAGGCCAAATTCCTTGCCTAACAATACTAAATTAGACTTTTTAAGTTTCTTTATCTCTACCACTGAAGGCTCGCTTGCCAGTCTCTGCATTTCAGAAGACATCACTAATAATTTTAGATCCCAGCCAAAGAAAAAATTAAAAAAATAAAAATTGGAAAAAAAAACAAAAATTTGCACGGCCCCTAACACAAGGCCACACTAACCTTAATCGTGAAGGGATCCAGCTGGGTGTCCAGTCAGTGCAAGAATGTCCTTTGCTAGAAGAGCTGGACCCTAGGCTAGCACAGAACCGTTCTGCGGAAACAAAAAATTTTAGTTTTGGCACTCAAGAATCTAATTTTTTACACTTATAATGTTCCTCCCGGACTGGCCAACCACTTGTTATAAATAATGGTGTGTGGTGCTTCTATGGGGGAACTGGTACTATTAAGGGGTAAGGGTAGTTAGAAGACAAGAGTATCAAATATGGGAGAGCTAAAAGGCCCGGCCCCCAAAATAAACTATCCACAGTAGTAATAACTTGCTACTAGACCATATATGTTAGTCTAACGGTTGATCAATGCGCTCCCACACAGGAAGGGATACTCTGTAATTCATGTACTTATTTATTAACCCCTTAACAACCCCCCATATACACTCACACCAATAACAATAATAACTAAGACATAAAAGTATTTGTGTGTACGTCTGATACCATACTACTTGTGAAGGAGGAAATGTATATGTTTACCTCTCAGAATGTTTGGTAATATGTTTATTGTTTGTGATGTGTGTCTATGTATATATTAACACGTTGTACTGAATGGGGTGAGAATAGCTTGAGCTACCTCATCCCTTTGTGTGTATTTTACCTCAATAAACTTATTTCAATTTCAATTTCAATTTCAATAATAACTTTACCACACTATCTTACGTTAAAAGCCTTGGTCCACATAGGCAGGATACAAGGTTTACACTAACAACAAGCTAGGGTAAAGTACTACTGGATAAGCACTGAAGCTGGATGCAGCTTAGGGTAGTGAGACCCCATGTGGTACCCTAATACAAAACACAACACTTAGGGTTACCCAAAACACTGGCAACTACTACCCCCAGGTCTCACCAATTGTTACTACCAGAGAAGGTACACTTAGAAATCATACAATACTTAACTTAATGGTACAGGAACTTAAGGTAAGGGAAATAAGTAAGAGGAGAAGGGAGAAGAGTAGGGGTGCAGCCACAGAGTAGGTCTCGTCCGCACGAACGCCAGCCAGAGAAGGAACCTCCTAGCGACCAGCTAGGCCTCCCATGTCGTGGTGCCGGAAGGAGCCTAATTGATCGTGCAGCTAAGCACATTAAAGATCTTCCCCTATGCAACGTATTGTTACTTTACAAATGATTAGAAAGTATTAGTAAGCAAAGTTGGTGCCTATGTTATTATTTAATAATCAACCCCCAGCTCAGTCTTTAAATGCTCTTTGAGAAACAATAATAGTCTTACGTCTGGCAGGGAAGATACAAACAATTGCCGCTCGAGATGCACTCAACTGTACTACCAGAAAGTTTAAAAGCTCAATTTTGACCTCTGGTTTCCACTGGAGAACCCAGGGTCGTAACAGACCCATCGGTGAAGATGAGAACGGAGTGGGAGTGAGAAGAAAAGTGCTCAAGGAAGAGGCGTTTCAGAACTGTAGGAGGGGTAGAAGCTTTATAAATAATAAATAAATAAATAAATAAATAAATGTTTATTTAGGTAAGGTACATACAAGAGATTTTACAAAGATTGATGGAATTATAGATAGAGCTAGTACATACAATGCCTAAAGCCACTATTACGCAAAGCGTTTCGGGCATGAAAAACATTAATGACCAAATCTTAATACTAATTGAGTATAAAGAATAAAATGTGTTGAGAACAAAATAAAAATAGAGATAAAAAAGGGGGGAACATGGCTGAAAAAGCAGCACAAATACAATTAGGTCGACAAACACCGTTGTTTAAAAAAAAACAGACATGGATTGACAATAGAGGGGTAAGGTAGGTTACAGGGAATTTATTAGGTAGTGCTTCGTTTTTATCTTAAACTGGTTGAGAGAGGTACAGTCTTTAACATGGTTGGGAAGGTCATTCCACATTCTGGGTCCCTTGATTTGTAGAGCATTTCTAGTTTGATTAAGTCGTACTCTTGGAATATTGTTACGAATCTTACTAGGATTCTGCCATTACTCTTGATTCTCATATTACTTTATTGTCTTGTTCTCTAATTAATATTGCATCCAGTTGTATGATATAAGATTTTGTATGTTATATATATAACATAGCATGCTGTGTAGTGTGTGTGAGGCTTTTGGTGTTAGATTTCTCATGTAGTTTCTCCGTGTGGGCGATTGACCATATTTGGATATGGCCAGTGTGGGAACATTGTTGTCAACCGAGTGTTTATAGTTTTACCTTGATTTATTCCCATATTTGGTTGCCGTATTATTGTATGGAATGTTGTACCAGTGTTTACTACTCTTTAGTTTGACAATGTGTTGAATATTAGTGCTGCATTTTGTTATTAGAATTTCCACAATGTTTATGTGCACGTTTAGTTGATTTTTTGGTAGACGTTTAGTCGACTATTATTTTATTCAAAATATGGGAGATTGGTATCAACATCAGTTGTATCCAGACCACGGTTGTGTGCGGTCGCTAGGTTGGCGCTCTTGGCGTCCGCTGGTTGGTGGGAGGTGGAGGATTGCCCCACACTCTTCGTTTTTGCACGTGGTGATACAGGATATTGTGCATTTGTTCTCGATTATTGACAACGTCGAAGAAATGGCTGAGGCGTTATGCCTAAGTGGTAGTGAGGAGGACAGACAAGATGATAATCGACCGTTTGAATTAGTAGTGAACAAAAAGAAACGGAGAAATAATAACAGACAGCGAGACAGTGAGAGTGACGATGAGATTGCAAAGAGACCAAAGAATGAGACCTTACTCAGCAAGACTCAAGACAAGCAAGACAAGACAAGAAGGAAGAGGCTGTTGTTCCCTACAACATGCCAATTGAATTTCCACCAAAAGCTAAAGTGGACGGTACGTCTAGCTAAACAATGTTTGGAATACGAACCACTTTTCAAGGAGGGTCTTCACTGGCCCTACATAATAGTTGGGACTGAACAGGCCGTGGAACGCCTCACGACGGTTGGTTTTGAGAATGTAGTGATGGTTCCTCCAGAAGAAGGTATGTTGCACACAAAGATCATAGTTTTCAAGTTTCCAACTTACTTGGATCCTGAGTGTCTTCTTCTTAACAATGATAATGTTGTCTGGGCGAAGAGGAATAGTGTTCGTGGTGACAAACGAAGCCAGGTTGATGCCTTGGTAAAGGGTGAGGCGCCGGAGAAAATTTTTGTGCAAGGACTAGGCTATAGGAACGTTGCAAAATACGTTGAGGAGCCCATACTGTGCATGAAGTGTTCACGTTGGGGACATATGGCATGGAAATGCCAGTTTGACCCCAGGTGTCGGTATTGTGGGAAAAATCACGACTCGCGAGAGTGTAGAGTCAAGATTGAAAGAAGTGAAAAAATCATCCCATTTTGTTGCAACTGTCGAGGCAGCCACAATGCTGGTTCCTCTCTATGCCCCATGAAGCCTCATCTGAAAGAGACTAGAACGGGTCCTACAAGCAGGATAGATGTATCCTCGCAGCAAGGAAAAATTGTGCAAGAGGAACATGGAGGAAACAGTTGGAAGCCAACGGCAGCCCCTATGATCAATGTGTGGGAAAAAGGGACGGAGAAAGTAAAGGCGAGCTTAGGGAAAGTACATCATGCAGTGGAAAAACTGAAACCTTGTGACGACAAGGTTCAGGACAATATGGTCACCTCTGAGGTTGGTAATCAAATTTTGGAGTATCTAAAAAAACTAGATAAGAGGATTGAGGCATTGGAAAAATTGGCTATGGAAGGTGGACGGGGTGCAGATGGTGGTGAAACAGGATGTGTAATTGAAAGTAAAACGAGACGTGAAATGGAAAGTGAAACGTGCGTAGAAGAAAGTAATGATGTGCATGAGGTAACGATGATAGAGGATAGTCAGGAGAATACACTTTCTAGTAGTGTTAGCGGTGTTCAACCTCCTGTTGTGACAAATGGTGAAAGAACGGTTAAAGTAAAACGGGTTACAGAAATAACAAAGAAAATAGATATGAAAAATATTACCTGCGATGTTAGTAGTAGTTGTGAAGGTGAGGAGAAAGAAAAAATGTTACGGTGTTGGAAGGAAGATTCTAAGGTACTCTTGTAACTCATGGAATGTGACGGACAGGGCAAAGGTAGTTTTATTATTAATCATGGATGAAAGTAAATTGAGAATATTATCTTGGAACATTAATGGATTAAAAACTAGAGCGGTGGATGTACACTATTATACTCTTAGAGAGGATATTGACATAGTAGCACTCCAGGAAACTGAGGATAGGGATGGTAGCATACTGAGGCTAAATGGCTATAGAGGCTTTCACTTATATGCTGATGGAGGAACTAGGGGGTCTCATGTTATGTCAAAAGTACCATACCTGCCGAGATAACTGGAATCCCTCAGAGATATAGAGGTATTGAAAGTATTAGCTTGCGGATACAATTAAAGGACCGAGAGTTAAATTTCATTAATCTATACATCTCTGATAGCTCCCTTGATTTACGATACTTGCCAGATTCCTTCTTTTCTGAAGATACACTTGTGGTAGGGGATTTTAATGCCAGACATCCAGCTTTAGGATCAAGGGGTAAAGCAAATAGGAATGGTTGCAGATGGTACCAGTTTTTGCAGGAACATGAAGATGTTCAACTGCTGGGCGAGCCCTCTCCTACTCATTTGAGGGGAGGGAGATTAGATTATGCTTGTTTAATAAATGCTGAGGGCATAGAGGGGAATTGTCTTACTGTGGATGAAATGCTAAGTGATCATTTTGCATTACAAATACAGCTTAAACTAGATAAAAAGCATGCCTGCCTTCAGAGGAAAAGGTTAAAGTTTAATGAGGGAGAATTAAGGGGTCTTGTTGGCCATATTAAGTCTTGGTATGATACTTATAAGCCGGTTTCGGCAGAAGCATTTTATGAAGATTTAATTAAGGAGGTAGATGTATTTAATGCAACATTGAACCGGAAACCATCTAGTATAAAAAGGCATCCACCCAGAAAAGAAAATTATACACATGACAAGATGCTTAAGGGGTGGACATTAACAATGAGGAGAGCTCACAGAGATTGGAATAGGAATGGTAGGACTGAGGAAGGGAAGAATGCTTTACTGGCAGTTGCTAGGCTGTGTGGGGAGAAGAGAAAGGAAATTAGGGGCAAGTATTGGCAGGAATTTGCAGAGAAAGTTGGGAGAACATAAGAACATAAGAACATGTGGGGATTTCGATGTGGATTCAGTATGTAACTTGTTTGGGAGTATTCTAGACGGAGCACAGGAGCGTGGTGTGCCATGCAGGTTGAATGGATCGAGTGCTAGTGACCCGGGGTGGATGGCAGGGAGTTTGGGGAGCCTTGTAGGTGGGGGGAGAGCTTGGTACAGGAGGATTGAGGGTGGGGAGGTCGCTTTGGAACGGGAGTTCGTGCAACTGGTTGGAGGTGTTAAGGGGGAGATGGGGAGAGCGGGGAGAGGCTGTGAAGTTCGCATGGCGGGGCGAGCAAGGACGGGTCCTGGAGGTTTTTTTCGGTTGTATCGTGCTGGGACTGGGGAAGGGATGGGTCCATTAGGGGCTGAGACGGGTCAAGTAGCAGATGGTGGTGGGGAGATGGGTGGTATTTTTGATAAGTGTTTTGTATCTGTATTTGCTAGGGAGGAACTTGGCAATATGCCTTCGGCCGAGCAGGTCTGTGTGGGTGGGGGCGAGGACGGGTTGACGAGTTTGGCAGTTGCCAGGGAGGATGTTCTTAAACAAATGGTGGGGCTCGGGCCGGGCAGGTCCCCGGGGCCGGATGAGGTGTTTGCTGGGGTGCTTGGGGAGTGCAAGGAGGAGCTTTGTGACCCACTGTCAACCATGTTTGGTGGATCAATAGGGTCGGGCAGAGTGCCGGAGTTTTGGAGGGTTGCTGGTGTGATGCCAGTTTTTGGGAAGGGAGATGGATCACTTGCGTCTAGCTATCGACCAGTTGGCCTGGCGTCTGTTGTGGGAGGGTTGCTCGAGTCTATGATGGCGGATGGAGTTCGTCTTCATCTTGAAAAACATGGATTGGTAGTTGAGTCGCAGCATGGTTTTGTAGGTGGCCGTTCGTGTTTGACGGGTTTGTTATCTTTTTGTTCTAGCATTGTTGAGGCGGTTGATAGTGGTGGGGATTGCGATGTTGTGTGCCTTGACTTTGGCAAGGCTTTTGATACAGTGCCACATGAAAGACTGATTAAAAAAATAGAGTCTCATGGTATTGGGGGTGCTATATTAAGCTGGATTAGGGCATGGCTATACCAAAGGAAACAGAGAGTTAGTATAAATGGAATCAAGTCAGAGTGGGAAAATGTTGTAAGTGGAGTGCCTCAAGGCTCTGTCCTGGGACCTCTGTTGTTTATAATATATATAAATGATTTAGATTCAGGTTTGAGTAGCAACATTTGCAAATTTGCCGATGATACGAAAATCGGTAGGGAAATTAATTCGGAGGAGGACTCACTATCACTTCAAGTTGATCTAGATAGGGTTTTGAAATGGTCAAAGGATTGGCAGATGCAGTTTAATGCTGATAAATGTAAAGTTCTGAGGTTAGGTAATGATGATAGAGTTACAAGATACGAGCTAGATGGTGTTGTGATTGCGATGTCGGATTGCGAAAGGGATCTGGGAGTTATGATTAGTAAGAATTTAAAACAAAAGGATCAATGCATAAATGTTCGTAATAAGGCAAATCGGACACTTGGATTTATTAATCGCAGCGTTAGTAACAAGACACCTGGTGTGGTTCTCAAGCTATATCTTGCTCTAGTTAGGCCCCATTTAGATTATGCAGTTCAGTTTTGGTCGCCATATTATAGAATGGATATAAATTCACTTGAACGTGTCCAGCGTAGGATGACTAAGTTAATTTATGGAATAGACCAGTAGGAGAAAATTCTGTTAAAGTGCCAGATTTTCGAAAAGCTGATTTTAATAGCCTAAGAAATTTTTTGGGTCAAATTGATTGGAATGGCTTGGGTATGGGGTGTGGGCCGGTCTTGGAGCGAGACATGAACCCAGCGATAGGTGACTTAAATGGGGATTTCGATGTGGATTCAATATATAACTTATTTAAGAATATTCTAAACAAAGCACAGGAACGTAGTATACCATACAAATTGAATAGATCGTATACTAATGACCCAAAGTGGATAACAAAGAATTTGAAGAACCTTATAGGTAAAAAGAGAGCTTGGTACAAAAGGATTAAAAATGGGGAGGTCACTTTAGAACAGGAATTCGTACAACTGGTTAGAAATGTTAAAAAAGAGATAAGGAAAGCAAAAAGAAACTATGAAGTTCGCATAGCAGGGCAAGCAAAGACAAATCCTAAAGGGTTTTTTCAGTTATATCGTACTAAGACTAGGGAAAGGATAGGTCCATTAAAAACTGAGACAGGTCAAATAACAGATAGTGATGAAGAGATGAGTAGTATTTTTAATAAATATTTTGTATCTGTATTTACTAAAGAGGAACTTAACAATATGCCTTCAGCCGAACAAGTCTATGTGGGTGGGGACGAGGACAGGTTGACGAGTTTAGCAGTTACCAGGGAGGATGTTCTTAAACAAATAGTAAAACTCAAACCAAACAAATCCCCAGGGCCGGATGAAGTGTTTGCTAGGGTGCTTAAAGAATGCAAAGAGGAGCTTTGTGACCCACTGTCAACCATATTTAATAAATCAATAGAGTCAGGCAGAGTGCCAGAGTTTTGGAAAGTTGCTAATGTGATACCAGTTTTTAAGAAAGGAGATAGATCACTTGCGTCTAACTATCGACCAATTAGCCTAACGTCTATTGTGGGAAAGTTACTCGAATCTATAATAGCAAATAAAATTCGTCTTCATCTTGAAAAACATAAATTAATAATTGAGTCGCAACATGGTTTTATAAATGGCCGTTCATGTTTAACAAATTTGTTATCTTTTTATTCTAGCATTGTTGAGGCAGTTGATAGTGGTAAGGATTGCGATGTTGTATACCTTGACTTTAGCAAAGCTTTTGATACAGTGCCACATGAAAGACTGATTAAAAAAATAGAGTCTCATGGTATTGGGGGTGCTATATTAAGCTGGATTAGGGCATGGCTATACCAAAGGAAACAGAGAGTTAGTATAAATGGAATCAAGTCAGAGTGGGAAAATGTTGTAAGTGGAGTGCCTCAAGGCTCTGTCCTGGGACCTCTGTTGTTTATAATATATATAAATGATTTAGATTCAGGTTTGAGTAGCAACATTTGCAAATTTGCCGATGATACGAAAATCGGTAGGGAAATTAATTCGGAGGAGGACTCACTATCACTTCAAGTTGATCTAGATAGGGTTTTGAAATGGTCAAAGGATTGGCAGATGCAGTTTAATGCTGATAAATGTAAAGTTCTGAGGTTAGGTAATGATGATAGAGTTACAAGATACGAGCTAGATGGTGTTGTGATTGCGAAGTCGGATTGCGAAAGGGATCTGGGAGTTATGATTAGTAAGAATTTAAAACAAAAGGATCAATGCATAAATGTTCGTAATAAGGCAAATCGGACACTTGGATTTATTAATCGCAGCGTTAGTAACAAGACACCTGGTGTGGTTCTCAAGCTATATCTTGCTCTAGTTAGGCCCCATTTAGATTATGCAGTTCAGTTTTGGTCGCCATATTATAGAATGGATATAAATTCACTTGAACGTGTCCAGCGTAGGATGACTAAGTTAATTCCCCAAATTAGAAATCTTTCATATGAAGAAAGATTAACAAAGCTTAAGTTGCATTCACTGGAAAGGCGAAGAGTTAGGGGTGACATGATAGAGGTTTACAAGTGGATGAATGGACATAACCGGGGGGAAATTAATAGGGTATTAAAAGTATCAACACAGGACAGAACACGAAACAATGGATATAAATTGGATAAGTTTAGATTTAGGAAAGACTTGGGTAAATACTGGTTCAGTAACAGGGTTGTTGATTTGTGGAACCAATTGCCGCGTAACATTGTGGAGGTGGGGTCCCTCGATTGTTTCAAGCACGGGTTGGACAAGTATATGAGTGGGATTGGGTGGTTATAGAATAGGAGCTGCCTCGTATGGGCCAATAGGCCTTCTGCAGTTACCTTTGTTCTTATGTTCTTATGTTCTTATGAGTAGCAACATCTGCAAATTTGTAGATGATACAAAAATCGGTAGGGAAATTAACACGAAAGAAGACTCGCTATCACTTCACGTTGATCTAAATAGGGTTTTAAAATGGTCAAAAGATTGGCAGATGCAGTAATGCTGATAAATGTAAGGTTCTGAGGCTAGGTAATGATGATAGAGTTACAAGATACGAGCTAGATGGTGTTGAGATTGCGAAGTCGGATTGCGAAAGGGATCTGGGAGTTATGATTAGTAAGAATTTAAAACAAAAGGATCAACGCATGATTATTCGTAATAAGGCGAATAGGACACTGGGGTTTATTAATCGAAGCGTTAGTAACAAGACACCTGGTGTGGTTCTTAAGCTATATCTTGCTCTGGTTAGGCCCCATTTATATTATGCAGTTCAGTTTTGGTCGCCGTACTATAGAATAGATATAAATTCACTTGAACGTGTCCAGCGTAGGATGGCTAAATTAATTCCCCAAATTAGAAATCTTTCATATGAAGAAAGATTAACAAAGCTAAAGTTGCATTCACTGGAAAGGCGAAGAGTTAGGGGTGACATGATAGAGGTTTACAAGTGGATGAATGGACATAACAAAGGGGGATATTAATAGGGTATTAAAAGTATCAACACAAGACAGAACACGAAACAATGGGTATAAATTGGATAAGTTTAGATTTAGGAAAGACTTGGGTAAATACTGGGTCAGTAACAGAGTTGTTGATTTGTGGAACCAATTGCCGCGTAACGTGGTGGAGGTGGGGTCCCTGGATTGTTTCAAGCGTGGGTTGGACATGTATATGAGTGGGATTGGGGGTTATAAATAGGGGCTGCCTCGTATGGGCCAATAGGCCTTCTGCAGTTGCCTTTGTTCTTATGTTCTTATGTTCTTATTCCCCAAATTAGAAATCTTTCATATGAAGAAAGATTAACAAAGCTTAAGTTGCATTCACTGGAAAGGCGAAGAGTTAGGGGTGACATGATAGACGTTTACAAGTGGATGAATGGACATAACCGGGGGGATATTAATAGGGTATTAAAAGTATCAACACAGGACAGAACACGAAACAATGGATATAAATTGGATAAGTTTAGATTTAGGAAAGACTTGGGTAAATACTGGTTCAGTAACAGGGTTGTTGATTTGTGGAACCAATTGCCGCGTAACATTGTGGAGGTGGGGTCCCTCGATTGTTTCAAGCACGGGTTGGACAAGTATATGAGTGGGATTGGGTGGTTATAGAATAGGAGCTGCCTCGTATGGGCCAATAGGCCTTCTGCAGTTACCTTTGTTCTTATGTTCTTATGGCTATACCAAAGGAAACAGAGAGTTAGTATAAATGGAATCAAGTCAGAGTGGGAAAATGTTGTAAGTGGAGTGCCTCAAGGCTCTGTCCTGGGACCTCTGTTGTTTATAATATATATAAATGATTTAGATTCAGGTTTGAGTAGCAACATTTGCAAATTTGCCGATGATACGAAAATCGGTAGGGAAATTAATTCGGAGGAGGACTCACTATCACTTCAAGTTGATCTAGATAGGGTTTTGAAATGGTCAAAGGATTGGCAGATGCAGTTTAATGCTGATAAATGTAAAGTTCTGAGGTTAGGTAATGATGATAGAGTTACAAGATACGAGCTAGATGGTGTTGTGATTGCGAAGTCGGATTGCGAAAGGGATCTGGGAGTTATGATTAGTAAAAATTTAAAACAAAAGGATCAATGCATAAATGTTCGTAATAAGGCAAATCGGACACTTGGATTTATTAATCGCAGCGTTAGTAACAAGACACCTGGTGTGGTTCTCAAGCTATATCTTGCTCTAGTTAGGCCCCATTTAGATTATGCAGTTCAGTTTTGGTCGCCATATTATAGAATGGATATAAATTCACTTGAACGTGTCCAGCGTAGGATGACTACGCTGGACACTCGCAAGTCAGAGTGGGAAAATGTTGTAAGTGGAGTGCCTCAAGGCTCTGTCCTGGGACCTCTGTTGTTTATAATATATATAAATGATTTAGATTCAGGTTTGAGTAGCAACATTTGCAAATTTGCCGATGATACGAAAATCGGTAGGGAAATTAATTCGGAGGAGGACTCACTATCACTTCAAGTTGATCTAGATAGGGTTTTGAAATGGTCAAAGGATTGGCAGATGCAGTTTAATGCTGATAAATGTAAAGTTCTGAGGTTAGGTAATGATGATAGAGTTACAAGATACGAGCTAGATGGTGTTGTGATTGCGAAGTCGGATTGCGAAAGGGATCTGGGAGTTATGATTAGTAAGAATTTAAAACAAAAGGATCAATGCATAAATGTTCGTAATAAGGCAAATCGGACACTTGGATTTATTAATCGCAGCGTTAGTAACAAGACACCTGGTGTGGTTCTCAAGCTATATCTTGCTCTAGTTAGGCCCCATTTAGATTATGCAGTTCAGTGTTGGTCGCCATATTATAGAATGGATATAAATTCACTTGAACGTGTCCAGCGTAGGATGACTAAGTTAATTCCCCAAATTAGAAATCTTTCATATGAAGAAAGATTAACAAAGCTTAAGTTGCATTCACTGGAAAGGCGAAGAGTTAGGGGTGACATGATAGAGGTTTACAAGTGGATGAATGGACATAACCGGGGGGATATTAATAGGGTATTAAAAGTATCAACACAGGACAGAACACGAAACAATGGATATAAATTGGATAAGTTTAGATTTAGGAAAGACTTGGGTAAATACTGGTTCAGTAACAGGGTTGTTGATTTGTGGAACCAATTGCCGCGTAACATTGTGGAGGTGGGGTCCCTCGATTGTTTCAAGCACGGGTTGGACAAGTATATGAGTGGGATTGGGTGGTTATAGAATAGGAGCTGCCTCGTATGGGCCAATAGGCCTTCTGCAGTTACCTTTGTTCTTATGTTCTTATGTTCTTATGACTAAGTTAATTCCCCAAATTAGAAATCTTTCATATGAAGAAAGATTAACAAAGCTTAAGTTGCATTCACTGGAAAGGCGAAGAGTTAGGGGTGACATGATAGACGTTTACAAGTGGATGAATGGACATAACCGGGGGGATATTAATAGGGTATTAAAAGTATCAACACAGGACAGAACACGAAACAATGGATATAAATTGGATAAGTTTAGATTTCGGAAAGACTTGGGTAAATACTGGTTCAGTAACAGGGTTGTTGATTTGTGGAACCAATTGCCGCGTAACATTGTGGAGGTGGGGTCCCTCGATTGTTTCAAGCACGGGTTGGACAAGTATATGAGTGGGATTGGGTGGTTATAGAATAGGAGCTGCCTCGTATGGGCCAATAGGCCTTCTGCAGTTACCTTTGTTCTTATGTTCTTATGTTCATAAGAACAAAGGTAACTGCAGAAGGCCTATTGGCCCATACGAGGCAGCTCCTATTCTATAACCACCCAATCCCACTCATATACTTGTCCAACCCGTGCTTGAAACAATCGAGGGACCCCACCTCCACAATGTTACGCGGCAATTGGTTCCACAAATCAACAACCCTGTTACTGAACCAGTATTTACCCAAGTCTTTCCTAAATCTAAACTTATCCAATTTATACCCATTGTTTCGTGTTCTGTCCTGTGTTGATACTTTTAATACCCTATTAATATCCCCCCGGTTATGTCCATTCATCCACTTGTAAACCTCTATCATGTCACCCCTAACTCTTCGCCTTTCCAGTGAATGCAACTTAAGCTTTGTTAATCTTTCTTCATATGAAAGATTTCTAATTTGGGGAATTAACTTAGTCATCCTACGCTGGACACGTTCAAGTGAATTTATATCCATTCTATAATATGGCGACCAAAACTGAACTGCATAATCTAAATGGGGCCTAACTAGAGCAAGATATAGCTTGAGAACCACACCAGGTGTCTTGTTACTAACGCTGCGATTAATAAATCCAAGTGTCCGATTTGCCTTATTACGAACATTTATGCATTGATCCTTTTGTTTTAAATTCTTACTAATCATGACTCCCAGATCCCTTTCGCAATCCGACTTCGCAATCACAACACCATCTAGCTCGTATCTTGTAACTCTATCATCATTACCTAACCTCAGAACTTTACATTTATCAGCATTAAACTGCATCTGCCAATCCTTTGACCATTTCAAAACCCTATCTAGATCAACTTGAAGTGATAGTGAGTCCTCCTCCGAATTAATTTCCCTACCGATTTTCGTATCATCGGCAAATTTGCAAATGTTGCTACTCAAACCTGAATCTAAATCATTTATATATATTATAAACAACAGAGGTCCCAGGACAGAGCCTTGAGGCACTCCACTTACAACATTTTCCCACTCTGACTTGATTCCATTTATACTAACTCTCTGTTTCCTTTGGTATAGCCATGCCCTAATCCAGCTTAATATAGCACCCCCAATACCATGAGACTCTATCTTTTTAATCAGTCTTTCATGTGGCACTGTATCAAAAGCTTTGCTAAAGTCAAGGTATACAACATCGCAATCCTTACCACTATCAACTGCCTCAACAATGCTAGAATAAAAAGATAACAAATTTGTTAAACATGAACGGCCATTTATAAAACCATGT
Source organism: Procambarus clarkii (assembly GCF_040958095.1). Taxonomy (NCBI): domain Eukaryota; kingdom Metazoa; phylum Arthropoda; class Malacostraca; order Decapoda; family Cambaridae; genus Procambarus; species Procambarus clarkii. The sequence continues at coordinate 34,479,987 of NC_091198.1, forward strand.
TGCGACTCAATTATTAATTTATGTTTTTCAAGATGAAGACGAATTTTATTTGCTATTATAGATTCGAGTAACTTTCCCACAATAGACGTTAGGCTAATTGGTCGATAGTTAGACGCAAGTGATCTATCTCCTTTCTTAAAAACTGGTAACATTAGCAACTTTCCAAAACTCTGGCACTCTGCCTGACTCTATTGATTTATTAAATATGGTTGACAGTGGGTCACAAAGCTCCTCTTTGCATTCTTTAAGCACCCTGGCAAACACTTCATCCGGCCCTGGGGATTTGTTTGGTTTGAGTTTTACTATTTGTTTAAGAACATCCTCCCTGGTAACTGTTAAACTCGTCAACCTGTCCTCGTCCCCACCCACATAGACTTGTTCGGCTGAAGGCATATTGTTAAGTTCCTCTTTAGTAAATACAGATACAAAATATTTATTAAAAATACTACTCATCTCTTCATCACTATCTGTTATTTGACCTGTCTCAGTTTTTAATGGACCTATCCTTTCCCTAGTCTTAGTACGATATAACTGAAAAAACCCTTTAGGATTTGTCTTTGCTTGCCCTGCTATGCGAACTTCATAGTTTCTTTTTGCTTTCCTTATCTCTTTTTTAACATTTCTAACCAGTTGTACGAATTCCTGTTCTAAAGTGACCTCCCCATTTTTAATCCTTTTGTACCAAGCTCTCTTTTTACCTATAAGGTTCTTCAAATTCTTTGTTATCCACTTTGGGTCATTAGTATTCGATCTATTCAATTTGTATGGTATACTACGTTCCTGTGCTTTGTTTAGAATATTCTTAAATAAGTTATATATTGAATCCACATCGAAATCCCCATTTAAGTCACCTATCGCTGGGTTCATGTCTCGCTCCAAGACCGGCCCACACCCCATACCCAAGACTTTCCAATCAATTTGACCCAAAAAATTTCTTAGGCTATTAAAATCAGCTTTTCGAAAATCTGGCACTTTAACAGAATTTTCTCCTACTGGTCTATTCCATTCTATGCTAAATCTGATTTCTTTGTGATCACTGCTCCCTAGCTCACTCCCTATTTCGATGTCATTAATTTGCGTTTCCCTGTTAGTTAACACTAAATCTAAACAACAGAAACAGAAACAGAAACAGAGTAACAGAAACTTGAAGGAAATCTGGCAAGACGTAAATAAAATAAGGGGTAAAAAGCACAATTTTGTTGCACATCCAGACCCGCAAGGAATTGCAAATGGGCTCGTAAATAAATGGGCGGAAGCTGCCAAACTTAGTTCATTACCCGCTGTAACGAGAGAGTCATTAGATTCTTGGAAAGATCTAAGAAAGGATTTTATACTTATAGCAGGTAACAGTGGTGATGTCACTTGCACAGGTATTACCAGAGAAGAACTAATAACGGCGATTAAAGTTGGGAAATCTACCGCCCCTGGGGAGGATGGAGTAACTTATGAAATACTTAATGAACTTGCCACTATGACGAAAAGCCCACTTTTAGACCTCTTTAATATTAGTTATAAAGAGGGCAGTATTCCCAGTAAATGGAAAAAAGCTATGATCATCCCCATCCCTAAAGCCAATGGAGAGTATAGACCTGTGTCTTTAACCTCGTGTTTTTGTAAAATGATGGAGAGGATCATTTTAAATAGACTTTTATATATAATAGGTGATCAGCTGTCTAGTAATTTGTTCGGGTTCCTCAAAGGAAAAAGTACCTCTGATTGTATTATTAAATGTCTAGCTAATGAAACTGATTATTATAGAATTTTCATTGATTTACAAGGAGCTTTTGATAAAGCCAACAAAGAGGTTATTTTATATGAATTAGCTAGTCTTGGTGTTAAAGGGAAATTATTGCGCTTGATAGGGGATTATCTTTACGAAAGGAAGGCTCAGGTGTGGTATCAAGGTTGTATGTCAGGTGTGAGGTCTTTTGAACTCGGCACACCTCAGGGAGGAGTGTTGAGTCCCACCCTGTTTAATGTACTAATGAATAAGATAGCATCTGAGAGATACTCAAATGGGGTAACTCCGATCATATATGCCGATGATATTTTGTTTCAGGGCAAAGATATTTCAAAGGTTCAAACAGTGTTGGACAATTTCGGAAACCTGTGTCACCATATGGGACTGGTGGTTAATGAAAACAAAACTAAGTTTGAATGTAGAAGTCGGAGCCCCATTGTTTTGAAAATAAACGATAAAAATATAGAGAGAGTTAATATATATAAATATTTAGGCATATATGTTGGATATACCCATGAGAGTTTGGAAGCTGAGATGAACAGACTGTTGGGTCAATGTCGGAAGAGATTACAACCTCTGAAGGCTTTGGCATGCTGTGGAAAGGGAGTGGGAGTCCCTGTGCTACGAATGTTATACTTGAGTACTGTAAGATCTCTTATTGATTATGCTGCACCTGTCATTTCTTGTTTTGGTAAAGGTAGGATGGGCAAGTTGGAGAAGGTACAAAATGAAGCAATGAGAATTATCTTAGGATGCCCAAGAAATGCTATGATTGAGATAATGAGGATGGAGTTGAATCTGCAGAGTATTGGGGATAGAATTTCAGAGATAAATGTAGCCTCTGCCATTAGATTAATGAGAGGTGGGGGAGCTAATGAATTAATCCTCTCGGTTCAAAAGGTGGGAAGTAGTGAACAGTGTATAATGAAGAAGAGAGTATATATGAATAAATTATGTTATAATGTTATAAAGTATGATGTTATTACAGAGTGTATTGCTGTGCCCAAGAGAAAATTTACACCACCATGGGAGGATTGTAATGTAGATGTAGTAATTACTCCCTTGCATAAGAAAAAATGTATGTATGAAATAGGAGAGCTGAGGGCAACATATGATTGTATAATTAGAAAACTGCCTACGGAAAACACTCTACATGTATATTGTGATGGGTCAGTAGCTAGGGATGGGAAGGCAGGATGTGGAGTCTTGATCAGGGAGTACACTGACATCGGCACTGTAGATACTGTTATTGGACGCCGCTTAACTGACAATGTCTCTGCAACGCAGGCTGAACTCCAAGGAGTATTAGCAGGATTACAGGAAGTAGTCAAATGTGGTAAAAATGCTTGCTTCTTTATTGACAGCAGAGGAGCGTTAGAGTCTTTAAATAGCAGACGCCCAGTATATCAGAATATTGTGATAGAGTGTAGAGAGAATGTTAAGAGACTAGAAAAAACTGGGTATAAAGTAAGATTCATGTGGATCCCTTCACACATTCACAAGGGAGACATCTCCCGTCACGCAGGGTGCAGTCGCGCCTCCACAGATCTCCAGTATCATCTATTGATACTGGTGATGGCTCAAAAGGGCCACCACTTACGGGCTATTCATGCCCGTGCCACCTTTTGGGTGGCTTAATCTTTATCAATCAATCGATCATTCACATGTGGGAATACTGTTGAATGAGGTAGTTGATGACATAGCGAAGAGAGCCACTGAAAAAACTCTTGTTGATGTTGTATGTCAGTTAACCTTGAAACAAATAAAAACAAGACTCAAGGTGATTCAGGAGGGTGAAGAAATGATAAAGAGAATGGCAATGGTGGACAGTAGTAACACACTTAAGAATTATTCAATAATAAATACAAATTCGTCCTTCACTTATGGTAAAGGAAAGTCTACTTGGAAGGATTCAATTTACATGAGATTACGATTAGGATATAAATATATCTGGCAATACGGTGTTGATGTCAGTGAAAAAGATAAGGAGTGTAAATTATGTAGTATGCCGTACGCCCACACCTTAGAACATTATGTATTAGAGTGTCACCTTATTGAAAACTATAGAAATAAGGAAATAAATAGTGTACCACATCAAATTGTTTGGATGTGTGATAATGGTATTATAGACAGTATACTTAGGAGCTACAAGAATTTTGCCCCAAGAATGTAACAATTATATGCTGTACTTGCTGTATGCAATGTTAAATGGGATTCTTGTACTGTTATATGTCTATTTGTACTCACTGAATTTGTGCGCCCCTTGAGGGACTTGAAGTAGAGGGGGGTAGAAATAGCCTAAGCTACTCTATCCCTTTGAGATGTATTTATTGCTTATCTCAATAAACATACTTGAACTTGAACTTGGTATCAACATTACACGCCGCTCTGCGTTGATAGTTTTTACGAGGACATGGTCGAGAACATAGAGAAATTAGTACAGAGGGAAAATAACGGGGGCAGGGGAAGCAAGACGCACGGACCTAAGAAATTTAAATATTCCAATGATCAGCAAGCCAAGGGGTGTGAGAGAATGCTACGGAGTGCGCATAAAGAATGGTTAAAAAATGGAATGAGGGATGAAGAGAAAAATACAATGTTGGAAGTGGCTAGGGAATGCAGTCAGGTGAGGAAGGAGGCGCGGGACAGATACTGGCAAGAATTTGCTCAGTCCATTGGTAATACTAAGAACCTTAAAGACATATGGAGAGCAGTAAACAAAATCAGGGGTTGTAAGACCAAATTCATTGCTCACTCAGATCCAGGGAAAGTTGCTAATGAGTTAGTAGATAAACGGGCAAGTGCTGCTGGTATGGAGTCCTTACCTGCAGACACGAGAGTCACCATTGAGTCATGGGAAAATATTAGAAATGGAGTAACTTTATGTGCCTTAAATACAAGATCTATAACATGCACTGAGATAACTCACGATGAGCTACTAGATGCTATAAAAAGTGGCAGCTCTACTGCTCCAGGAAAAGATGGAGTAACGTATGACATACTTAATTATTTAGCCGGTATGAAACCTAGTCCCTTACTTGATTTGTTTAATATGAGTTATAGAGAGGGAAAGTTACCAAGAAAATGGAAAGAGGCTGTCATCATTCCTATCCCTAAGTCTAACGGAGGCTACAGACCTGTCTCCTTAATATCCTGCTTTTGTAAAATGATGGAAAGGATTTTGTTAAATAGGCTCCTCTACCTTGTAGGTGATAACATGTCCAGTAATCTCTTTGGTTTTATCAAAGGCAAAAGTACTGCGGATTGTCTCTTAAAGTGTTTGTCTAATGTGGATGACAATTGTAGAGTTTTTGTTGATCTACAAGGAGCATTTGATAAAGCCAATGGGGAAGTAATCTTATACGAATTAGCCAATCTGGGAATAACAGGGAGATTGCTACACTGGATAAGGGATTATCTACAAGGCAGAAAAGGTCAGGTGTATTACCAGGGATACATGTCTGAGGAACGGAGGTTTCAGTTAGGTACCCCACAAGGGGGAGTATTAAGTCCCACCTTATTCAATGTATTAATGAACAGATTAGCATCAGAGATGTATCCTCCAGGGGTCACGACGATCATATATGCTGATGACATTCTTATACAAGGCACTTCTGGGAACAAAATTCAAACTGCTCTTAACATACTTGGTACAACCTGTCACAAGTTAGGCTTAGTTATAAATGCAGATAAAACCAAATACGAGTATAGGAAACGAAGAAGTATAACACTTACTCTAAATGGTGTGGAACTGAGCCGTGTTCAGAAGTACAAGTATCTGGGCATGTATGTTGGATACACATGTGAGAGTAAAAATGCTGAAATAAATCATATCAGCACCTTATGTAAAGCCCGTCTGCATCCTCTGAAAGCACTGGCTCTTTCTGGTAAAGGTGTTGGGGTACCTATCTTGCGGATGTTATACATAAGTACTGTTCGGTCCCTGATAGACTACGCAGCACCCGTATTGTCTTACACAGGCCAAGGCAGAATTAAAAAACTAGAGCTGATACAGAACGAGGCTATGAGGATTATTCTTGGATGTCAAAGAAATGCAATGATTGAAATAATGAGAATGGAATTAAATTTACAGAGTGTGTGTGATAGAGTCCGTGACATTAACACTAGAGTATCTATTCGTTTCATGCGGAGAAAAGGAGGGGATAAGCTGTTTGAGGGCGTTCAGACCTGCTTGAGTGACGTACACACTTCCAGGAAACTGAGGGAGACACGCTACACGAGGGGATTAGCTCATGACCTACAATACAATACAATACAATACAATTTTATTTAGGTAAGGTACATACATACAATAAATATTTACAAGGATTGTTTGACTTATAGGTAGAGCTAGTACATACAATGCCTAAAGCCACTATTACGCAAAGCGTTTCGGGCATGATAAACTTAAATGACAAGCTTAATACTAATTGAGCATAATGAGTAGAATGAAAACAAGAAATGAAAACATAGATGAAAAAGCAGCACAAATACAATTATGTCGACAAACAGCGCTCTTTAAAGAAAAAATACAGACATTGGTTGACAATAGAAGGGTAAGGTAGGTTACAGGGAATTTATTAGGTATAGCTTCGCTTTTAACTTAAACTGGTTGAGAGAGGTACAGTCTTTAACATGGTTGGGAAGGTCATTCCACATTCTGGGCCCCTTGATTTGTAGAGCATTTCTAGTTTGATTAAGTCGTACTCTAGGAATATCAAAACTGTATTTATTTCTGGTGTGATGCTCATGGGTTCTGATACAACCTTCTATGAAGCTTTTGAGATCAGGATTGGCATTATAGTTTAGCGTTTTATATATGTATAATACACATGAGAGAATGTGCAGTGACTTAATGTCTAACATATTCAGAGATTTAAGTAGGGGTACCGAGTGATGTCTGGGGCCAGAATTGGATATTGTCCTAATAGCAGCTTTGTGTTGAGTAATTAGAGGACGTAAGTGATTTTGGGTAGTAGAGCCCCAAGCACAAATACCATAGTTGAGATATGGATAGATAAGGGAGTAATAGAGAGTCACCAGGGCAGGGCGTGGTACATAATATCTGATCTTAGAAAGAATGCCCACAGTTTTTGAAACTTGAAACTTTTGAAACTTTTGACCTCAGGGAATACGACGTACTTGACTGCTGTAAACCCTCTCGACAGTGTAATATGTCTGCTCCCTGGAAAGTACAGAAAATAGACGTCGAAATTGTACCCCTCAAGGTGAAAAAGATTCATCATGAACCGGGACAATTACGGTGTTTGTATGGAAGCATGATATCTCGGTTACCAAGAGGCAACAGTTTACATGTATATTGCGACGGGTCGGTGGCGGAGGATGGCAGGGCCGGGTGTGGTGTCCTAATAAGGGAATATACGGAGTTTGGGACTGTGGACAGGATAATTGAACTCCGGCTTAGTAATTATATATCATCCACACAAGCTGAACTGCAGGCCATTCTGGCGTGTTTGGAGGAAGTACGTCATGACGACAAAAATGTTTTTGTATTTGTCGATAGCCGAGGAGCACTGGAGTCCTTAAACAGTCGAAACCCAGTCTTCATGTCTATAGTTGAGGACTGTAAGAGAAGAATAACTGAGATACAGCTGAAAGGTTATAGTGTGAAATTCATGTGGATTCCATCTCATGTTGGAATAGTGCTCAACGAGGTGGCGGATGACTTGGCCAAACGTGCCACATCAAAACCACAAGTTGACATTGAATGTGAATTCACAATGAGACAAATAAGAAGCAAAATCAGAAATATTCAGGCACAGGCGGGAGTGGAGAGGAGAGAGATAATGTATGAGAGTAGTCAAACCATGCAACACTACATGTATGTGAGTCAAAACACCCATTTCACTTATGGTAAAAGGAGAAATGCTTGGAGTGACTCTGTGTACATGCGGCTCAGGCTTGGGTACAAATATTACTGGGAATATGGGATAGATGTTCATGATAATGACACGAAGTGTAAACTATGTGGTATGTTAAGGTCTCACACCCTGGCCCATTATGTTCTTGATTGTCCGTTGATTAATGTATATAGAAACACTGAGATAAGGACTGTTCCTGAACAAATAGCCTGGATGTGTCACAACGGAAAGGTTGATGATATTCTTGAGAGATATAAGAATTTTGCACCAAGATTGTAATATTTTGTTGAATTATCTGCAAATTGTCTATACAGACAATTTGCAGATAATTCTTATCTGCAAATTGTCTGTCAATTTGCAGACAAATTATCTGTCTTGCAAATTGTCTATACAGTATACCTAGGTCATTAAAGTATTTTATTTATTTATTTATTTATTTATGCATATACAAGAATGTACATAAGGAATGTGAGGATACAATTATGGTAATTACAGTCTTGTAAAGCCACTAGCACGCGCAGCGTTTCGGGCAGGTCCTTAATCTAAGATCGTATTTGTGTGTACGTCTGATACCATACTACTTGTGAAGGAGGAAATGTATATGTTTACCTCTCAGAATGTTTGGTAATATGTTTATTTGTGATGTGTGTCTATGTATATATTAACACGTTGTACTGAATGGGGTGAGAATAGCTTGAGCTACCTCATCCCTTTGTGTGTATTTTACCTCAATAAACTTATTTCAATTTCAATTTCAATGTGTAGATAAACATTCTGGATAATTCTTACAACAAACCTAGTTTGTTACACCCCTATGGATACCGCCTAGGGGCAAGAAAACCACCGAATGCCTGGCCACGTGGGGGCGACGCCTGCAGATGGGGTGACGCCAGCCTACGTACGTGAAGGAGCCTCACACGTGCACGCCCGGGCGCGGCACGAAAGGCGGAAAACCGCGCCCAAAAACCCGCAAGACTAGCGCCCAAGAAGAGGGCAAATAGACCTGGGAAGGAAGCTAGCTAGGGCGGCGCAACACGCACCACAAGGAACACGACGCTGTTCACACGCCTGACATTGGGAACATCGCTAACTAAAACGTGGTGGGGAAAACATGGATACGACTGTACCTTAGGATTTGTTGAGATGGGCAGGCCACAGCTGGCGGGTCGCACTGAGACGTTGATGGGCCCACGACGACAATGTCGAACAGGGTGAGGTCTGGGACCGAGGCAGCTGGCGTAAGATCCATTAGGTTTGAGAACACAGTTAAACAGACTAAACAGAAGGTACCGTCGGCTGGTCCACGCAGTGCATATGTGCATTTCGTTGCGAAGTAGGCCGTGGCTACAGCATAAGTGGGGGAGGGGACTCTCCTTCCAGTCCCTTAAATACACCACCCATACTGCGCGTGCCATTCCAGAGACGGCACTGTTCCTGTGCCAGGTAAGTTCACTACGGGCTCACCATAGCCCGTGCAACTTGCCCCGCTACTGTGCCAGGTAAGTGATCAGCTCACCATAGCCCGGGCTACTTGGAACTCGTTCCGAGTAGCTGAATCTATAACAACACAACACAACTGCGCGCGCAGCGTCAATGTCTTTTCTCCTCTTTCAGAAATTCCCCCGCTTTCGGGGAAAGCGGTGCCCATATTTGATATCCCCAGAGTCAAACTAAATCTGTGTAAACACTCTATGCAAATAAAAGGACCATTTATGAATCTCACCCCTAACGAATTGAAAAGCTGTCTACCCTTTGCCTTATTCACAAATAAAACCAAATAGTATCTAATTTCATCTTCATAGGAGTGTAACAAGAGACTTTGAACTAGGTACCCCGCAGGGTGGTGTCCTCAGTCCTACCTTATTTAATATCTTAATAAACACGCTGTTAAACTCTATACCGAGCAAACCCAACGTCCACATCATTAGTTATGCTGATGATATAATGATACACACCACTGTGTATGCTAACACGCAGAACACTCTTAACTCTGTATTAGACTCATGTCAGGACCTAAGTTTAATTAACTCAGCAGAGAAAACAAAGATACTAAATCGGCGCCCACCCAGGCAGGGAGGAGCTGTTGGCAAGATGCAACTGTCTAATGGCTCCCAGCTTGACTATGTAAACAGATTCAAATACCTTGGCCTTGAGGTGCCACTGTATGGTCCTGTTGTATTCAGACTCTGTCGTCAGTATAAAGAGAGGCTCCGAGCTCTCGAGGCTGTTGCAGGTTATCACTCAGGCTATGGTGCCAATGTCAGATTTGCCAAAATGATGTCCCTTGCATACATCAGATCTTTAGTGGATTATGCTGCACCTCTGCTTGTTTTGATGCCTGAAAGAAAACTTGGAGGGCTTGAAAAATTGCAGAACGAAGCCTTGAGGATAATCCTTGGGTGCCCTCGTACCACAAAGATACTTAATATGAGAAAGGAACTTAATATTCTGAGCGTTGTTGATCGTGTTACTGAAATTAACTGTCAAATTGGTATAAAAATGCTTAGGCTAACTCATCCTAATCCTTGCACAGAAGCCCTCCAGAATTTCTTTATTGAAGATCAGCATTGTTCTAAATGGATAACAAAAACTGGAACTCAACTCAGAATGTATCAGGTTCATGATTTGTACCAAGAGAAACAACAACGGCACTTTCCTGCATCGTGGGAGGTTACACCCTTTCCAGTTTTAATTGCTCCCTTTCCACCCAAGAAGCAAATTAGAGATCAGCCCAAGCTTCGTCTTGAGGCAAAACTCAACGCCTTAAGCCATATTGATGCTCTGTCCACAGAGCATTCTCTCTCTCAAATCATATACACTGATGGTTCCCTACACCGCACCACGGGTGCAGCTGGAAGTGCAGTTGTCCTGACAATGGGCGATGGCTTGTACTTTGAGTGGGGGAGTCCGTATAAACAATTGGGCCTCTACCCTTCAGACCGAACTATTTGCCTTGATCCTTGCACTGAAATGTGTACAAGTCTCCAAACTTGATACATTAATTGTAAGTGACTCCTTATAAATCCTTAAATGCTCTCAACTCTTTAAGACATAACTGTAACATGCTTGTGTTCGAAGCTAGACACAAATACAACAAAATTATTAAGGATGGTAACAGAGTCCATTTCATGTGGTCTCCATCTCATGTTGGCCTCCGAATGCATGACAGAGCTGATAAGTTAGCCAAAGAATCTGCCTTTAAAGGAGCCGTTGAGTGTAACCTTGGATTGTCAATGAGCAATCTGAGAGCAGCAGTACACCGAGAACTTCAACAAGTCTTGTAGATCTGAGACAAAGTGAAATTGACACCAGTAATTCCATCTATCATCATACTCATGCAAGAGGAGCCACACACCTATGGATCATCCAATAAAATCAGCAGACTTCTAGATGTTACTACTGCTCGGCTTAGACTCGGTTACAAGTATCTCTGGGAATTCTCATTATCTGCCGATGTAGACCTGACCAAATGTAAACTGTGTCAACAAAATTATTCGCACACCCTCCGTCACTATGTGATGGAGTGCGAAAAGATATGTGAATTTAGAGGCAATTCTATAACGAATGTTCCAGCGATGTGTAAATATTTCATTCAAAATGATCTGCTACCAGGAATTTTAGCCAAATATCCCCAGTTTGCTAACTGTAGGTAGTAACTAAGTGATTGTAACCTATCCACCGCTGCCCACTGGATGGGGGGCGGTGTGCAGGACAAACATATAAATTTTGACACTAGCTCTCCACATATGTCAGTTGCTTAATTTAGAACCTGTACTTGAGGTCGATCTCGAACCCATTGTTGATGTGACGACTTATATTGAATTTTGTAACTAGCTCATCAAGATTGTAACTTGCTTAGCTAAATGAATTGTGGGGTTCAGTCCCTGAGCCCGTTATGTGTCTCTGTAACCCTTTCCACTACCGCCCACAAGATGGGTATGGGGTTCATAATAAATGAACTAAACTAACTAAACTAAGCCCGAAACGCTATGCTAGTGGCTTTACAAGAATGTAAAAAATCAATGCTATGTACTCTCATAAACCCAATGTACCTACTTGTATATATATATAAATAATGAAATAAATAAATAAATTTTGAAATTTTAATTTAAGTGAAGTTCCCGCCTCGAGTTGAGTCAGCCAATGAGAATGTGCTGGCTTGTCTTGGCTGTGATTGGCGGGCGTCGCGCTTCGTTATGTTATATCTACAAAATCCCTAATAAGGTGTATCAGTGAATAATGCAATAAGTATATATATATTTTTTAAATATTTAAAAGTCATTATATTTTTTTAGATTTTTGTACTTAGGTAGTAAGGTCAGTAGTTGTGAAACTCGCGGAAAATCTCTTCAATATTTCAGAGGTTTGTTTCCAACGTCCGCTCTCTTACTGTTATTTGGAGAAGGACGATTGTTTTGTTATTGAACAAACACTGGCATCTCCAAGTACTCTGTGTAAGTATTGGTGCACACTTGGGTGTAATTATTAACTTGTCAATGTCTGGGAGGCGAGGGAAAAAGTGTAGGTTGTATTAGTAAGGTAGAGGAGTGTGGTGAAGGTTGCGTGGAGGGGCGAGAGGTGGTGGCGTCGGCCCCGAGTGGAGGAGAGCCGCGCCATCACCTCCAGCCTGGGCTGTCCCTGCCACCCCCACGCTCTCTCTGCCACCAACACGCTCTCCCTGCCATCACTATACATTTTTCCTACCACCACATTGTTCTTCCTGCCACCACTATGCTCACACAGCTATGGCCACATAATTTTCTCACCTCTATGCTGTACCTGCCACCACTATACTCTCTCTACCACCACCTCACACTTTATTCTGCCCTCTCCATGCCCTCCTTACCACTTCCCACGCTCCCCCTACCACAACCATGCTCTCCCTACCACCACCACTCCTTACCACCACAACACTCCCTGACACCTCCACACTCCATGCCACCACCACTCTACCATCAGCACCCCACTCCGTGCCACCACCGCCGCTTTTCGCCACTCTACTTGCTGGTAGTGCCACTCTCCGTTCTGCCACCGCCACTGTCGCCACACCACCACTCCGTGCTGCCACACCGCCATTCTCCGTGCCGCTACCAGCTCTCACAAGTTGAGCCTGGCCTTGGGTCAGGCTTGGGGAGTATAAGAACTCCCAGAACCCTATCAAGCAGGTATCAACCCGCCACACTGTAACTCTCAGGGTTGTGGCAGCATTGAGACATGACCACCGCCTACAAAATTCTCAGAGGAATTCAAGAGGGTGGACAAAGATAAACTATTTAGCATGGGTGGAACATGAACAAAGGGGGGGGGGGGTGCAGGACAGACTTTTTTAGACCAAAATTGGAATTTGCAGTAGTTTAAGGGTGATCATATCTCAAGAAGCACATAAATAAACTGGAAAAGGTGCAAAGGCATGCTACAAAATGGCTTCTTGAGCTGAAAAACAAGAGTTACGAGGAGAGACTAGAGGCGTTAAACATGCCAAAACTAGACGATAGAAGCAAAAAAAAGAGGCGATATAATCACCACTACAAAATTAATAACAGGAATCGACCAAATTGAGAGAGGAATTCCTGAAACCACCAACTTTAAGAACGAGAGGACCCAGCTTCAAGCTAAGGAAACAAAGGTGTCGAAAAAGTACTTAGTAGAAAGTTTTCTTTGCAAACAGATTGGTAGAAGGTTGGAACAAGTTAAACGAGATGGTGGTACCTACTATATTCAGTATGGTGGTGCAGGCCAAAACCATCAGTAGTTTCAAAGCGTTTCTGTGACAGAGTACTGGGAAGATGGGACACCTTGAGCATAGCTTTCATCCTGTAGTTACACTTGGGTAATTACAGGTGGAAACTTAGTAAAAAAAATTTCAGTGTCAGGGTAGTTAACGAATGGAATGCACTAGACAGTGATGTACTGGAGGCAATCTCCATTATGTGAAGGCTAAGTGGAGGCTTAGGGGCCTGAGCTGAGTGGACAACGCTTCAGATTCGTAGTTCCAAGGTTCTGGGTTCGATCCCCAATTGAGGCGGAAACAAATGGGCAGTTTCTTTCACCCTGATGCCCCTGTTACCTAGCAGTAAATAGGTACCTGAGAGTTAGACAGCTGCTACGGGCGGCTTCCTGAGGGTGTGTAACAAAAAGTAGACCTGGTCGAGGACCGGGCCGTAGGGACGCTAAGCCCCGAAATCATCTCAAGATAACCTTAAGATAACCTCCATACACAGATTTAAATGTAGATAATATAAGAGCCCAATAGGCTCAGGAACCTGTGCACCAGTTGATTGACAGTTGAGAGGCGGGACCAGATAATCAAAGCTCAACCCCTGCAAGCACAACTAGGCAAGTACAGGAGTTTGGGCTAGTAGCTGCTGCTGTCTGGCAACTGGGAAAGAAAATTACACTTCGTGTAATTGATCTAAATTTGTCAAAACTATCTACTTTGTTCTTGTTCATCATTATGATTGTTAAAGTAATTTTAAATATGAAAAGAACAAACTTTTTAACTTAAAAAATACTTAACATAAGGAATACATAAAAAAATATTTTGTAAAACTATGAACTGAATATTTATTTTACTAAAATAAAATTTTTTGACCATTTTGTAAATTTTTTGAAATTGTTGTTCTAGTTCTATGCATTGGAAATACGTTCGTTATTTTACTGAATTAATTGTACCAGAATGTCTATTATAGCTGTTCAGTGATACAAAATAATGTTTTGTGTAGTTTGTTTTACTATTTGTTTTTAGAATGTATGAAAAAGAACACACTGTGGTGTACAGAAATATTGTGTTTGGAACAGTTAGGGTATTGAATTAATTGGACCATATTTTCTATTGTGAAATAAGCTCAAAAACATCTTGTATTTAGTTAATTTTTTAATTGAATTTACTTTTTAATGGTATCACTAGAAAGGGTAGGTAATTTTCATACAATATGCAACAGACATACTGTATCTATATAAATAAAAATGTAAATGTTCGTTTTGTTCAAAATCGCTAATCTCCAAAAGTTCTTCACTGATTGCTTTGAAATTTTGACACATTCCATTCAAATACGCAAGTTTTTTATATACCTATTATATAGATGTCACGTCTGTGACAGGTAAAAACGTACTTTTTTTGGAAAAACTGTTTTTCATGCAAGTTTTCATACGAGGGAAATATCTGAAACCTCTTTATCGATTGCTTTGAAATTTTGACACAATGTTGCATTCGAATACACACACGTTTTTATATACAGTACCTACTATATAGATGCCACATCTGTGATGGATAAAAACTTTTTTTTTTAAACAGCGCCATCTGTTCGACGTAAAAGCAACATACGCTATACAAAATATTTTACGATTCCATTTCAATGTTTCTGATTGCATTGTTAAATTAAATTTTCATTGATTTTGATTTATTTTCATTTTGATTTATTTTGTGTGATATTGTGTTGGAATTAAGCCATGTCGTTTACCATACAGTTCATTTCGTGAGTATAGTTTATTTTTTTTTTTTTTTCATTTTTTAACTAATTATTTTTCAGTGATGGGAACATCAGGACATTTGATGTTCCAATTTTTCTGATGGGAACATCAGATCATTTGGGAACACATCCGACAGGGGAGTGGGGAATGGCGGGGAGGACGAGGAGACGGGGGAGGGGGAGAATGGTGAGGATGACGAGGGGACTTGGGAGTGGGAAATTGTTAGGAGGATGAGGGGACGGGAAGGGAGGGAATGGTGGAGAGGACAGGGGGAACGAAGGCGGGTTGCTGTGGCTCGGCAACACCCATGCGTTGATGAGCCACAGCAACGCACGGCCGGGTACAGCTAGTAAATAATAAAAATAAAAATTTAAATTGAATTGAATTCAGTATGGAGCCAAAACAGAAGTGCCACAATGAAAGGATTAAAAGCAACCAAGCATCCTAAGCTGTTGGATAACATGGAAAGTAATATTTCACTGGGACATTAATCAAAAACCTATTGTGACGCGTAATTGTGCATCACTTTTGTTTTTATTTTCAATGTGCATTTTCATGCATATATATTAAGCATTAAATAAAATCTTAAGGATTCCACTTGATAATATTTATTTTTGTTATTTAAAAAATTTTTAGATAAGAAAACAGTACAGTGGTTGAATATTTGTTAAATAAAATGCATATTTAATTAAGCCACTAGTTTGCAGAGCATTTCTGGCAAAATGTACCATTTCTTATAATGATATACTGTACTGTATAGTATATGTGCATTGCTAATTAGGAGATATGCATGTTGTATTTTGTATATTTAATTTATTTTTTCAATATAAATAACTGCAGTACAGTTTTCATGCAGTACAGTATTTATGCGGTACCTGCTTAACCTGCTTGATGGGGATCTGGGAGTTCTTCTACTCCCCAAGCCCGGCCTGAAGCCAGGCTCGACTTGTGAGAGTTTGGTCCACCAGACTGTTGCTTGGAGCGGCCCGCAGGCCCACATACCCACCACAGCCCAACTGATCCGGAACTTTTCTTTGAAAACAGTCCAGTTTTCTCTTGGAGATGTCCATGGTTGTTCCGGCAATATTTCTTATAGTCGCTGGGAGGACGTTGAACAACCGCGGGCCTCTGATGTTTATACAGTTTTCTCTGATTGTGCCTATGGCACTTCTGCTCTTCACTGGTTCAATATTGCATTTTCTTCCATATCGTTCACTCCAGTATGTTGTTATTTTACTGTGTAGATTTGGGCCCTCGCCCTCCAGTATTTTCCATGTGTACAGTATATTATTTGGTATCTCTCTCGTCTCCTTTCTAGAGAGTACATTTGGAGAGCTTTGAGATGATCCCAATAATTTTGGCGTTTTATCTCGTCTATGCGTGCCGTATATGTTGTCTGTATTCCCTCTTATTTCAGCAATCTCTCCTGCTCTGAAGGGGGAAGTGAGTACTGAGCAGTACTTGAGACGGAACAACACAAGTGACTTGAAGAGTACAACCATTGTGGTGGGACCCCTGGATTTGAAAGTTCTTGTAATCCATCTGATCATTTTTCTGGCTGACGTAATATTTGCTTGGTTATGCTCCCTAAACGTTAGATCGTCGGACATTATTATTCCCAAATCCTTGACATGCTGTTTTTCTACTATGGGAAGATTCGATTGTGTTTTGTACCCTGTATTATGTTTCAGATCCTCATTTTTGCCGTACCTGAGTGCCTGAAATTTATTACTGTTAAACATCATGTTATTTTCTGCTGCCCAATCGAAAACTTTGTTGACATCTGCTTGTAATTTTTCAATGTCTTCAGCAGAGGTAATTTTCATGCTGATTTTTGTGTCATCTGCGAAGGATGACACGAAGCTGTGACGTGTATTTTTGTCTATGTCTGGTATGAGAATAAGGAACAGCAGTGGTGCAAGGACTGTACCTTGAGGTACAGAGCTTTTAACATCGCTTGGACTCGATTTTATTTGATTGACTCTTACTCTTTGTGTTCTGTTTGACAGGAAATTGAGTATCCAGCGTCCCACTTTTCCAGTTATTCCAATTGACCTCATTTTGTGAGCTATCACCCCATGGTCACATTTGTCGAACGCCTTTGCAAAGTCTGTGTATACAACATCTGCATTTTGCTTTTCTTCTAGAGCTTCTGGGATTTTATCATAGTGGTTGAGTAACTGTGACAGACAGGATCTTCCCGCTCTAAATCCATGTTGTCCTGGGTTGTGCAACTCATTGTTTTCCATAAAACTAGAAATTTGATTCCTAATCACTCTTTCAAACACTTTTATTATGTGTGATGTTAGTGCAACTGGCCTATAATTTTTTGCCAAGGCTTTACTCCCCCCCTTGTGCAATGGAGCTATATCTGCAGATTTAAGTGCTGCTGGTATCTCCCCTGTATCCAGGCTCTTTCTCCATATTACGCTGAGTGCTCCCACTACTGGTACTTTACATTTCTTTATGAATATTGAATTCCATGAGTTATGCCCAGGAGCTGAGTGCATAGGCATATTGTCAATTTCTCTTTCAATGTCTTCCGTGTTTGTGGTAATATCCGGTATATTATCTGCAGCTTGAATGTCATTCATAAAGAAGCTGTCTGGGTCATCAACTTTCATGTTGTTTATTGGTGTGCTAAACATAGCCTCATACTGGCTTCTTAGAATTTCACTAATCTCTTTGTTGTCATCTGTGTACATACCTTCATTTGTAATTAACGGTCCAATACTGGTCGAGGTTTTTGATTTTGCGTATGTGAAAAAATATTTCAGATTTTTCTTTATCTCTTGTGTCGCTTTCTGTTCCAATTCCATTTCCTCAGACTCATATGATTGCTTCAACGTTTGTTCTATTTCTTCGATCTTCCTGCTTAGACTTATTTTCCTTGCTTGTGATAGTTGTGTCTGCCGAAGCATTTCCGTTATTTTTTTCCTTCTCCTGTACAGTCGTCTGCGTTCTCTTTCTAGAGTGGTCCTCTTTCTGCCCCTCCTCACAGGCACGTGCTTCAAGCAGACCTTGTAAGCTTCAGCTGTCAGTTGAGCTATTCCCTGGGTGGGAGTTTTCTCGCTTAAGATCGTCTCCCATTGAATGGTTGTAAGGTCTACATTTATTTTTTCCCAGTCGATCCTCTTATTGTTGAAATTGAATTGATTGAATATTCCTTCTCGCTTGTTGGGTCTCTTAGACCTACTACCGTTATTTATGGTAGTTCGCACTTCAAAGAGCTTATGGTCTGAGTATGAAGTATCTGAGATTGTAATGTCTCTGATTAGTTCATCATTGTTTGTGAATAACAAGTCTAGTGTGTTTTCGTTCCTAGTTGGTTCTGTAATCTGTTGATTGAGCGAGAATTTGTCACAGAATCTCAAAAGTTCTCTGATCTGTGGTTGGTTATTTCCCGGGTCAATCCCTGCTATGATATTTGTGTTTGCCATTCTCCATCTTAGACTCGGTAAATTGAAATCTTCAAGGAATATCTGGAGCTGGGTTTGCTAGGTTACCAAGTATGTTCTCTATTTTGTGCATCTGCTCTGTGAATTCCTCAACCGTTGTATCTGGCAGTTTATATATGAGAATAATAATTAGGTTTAGTTTCTCTACCTTAATTCCAAGTACCTCTACCACCTCATTAGTTGATTTTAGTAGTTCTGTACATACCAGGTCGTCTTTAATATACAGACCTACTCCTCCATTTGACCAAGTTTTTCTATCACATCTATATAAACTATAATTTGGAATCCAGATTTCACCATCCATGTAATCTTTTGTATGAGTTTCCGTGAATGCCCCAAATATTGAGTTTGACTAATAGGAGGCCATTTATGAACTTAACTTTATTTCTTGACTTTGGCTTTAAACCTTGAATGTTTGCAAATATGAATGATTGTCCATATTGTGTGTCACTTCTGGAAGGTTTTGGTAGTTCTCCCTCCTCTCTACCCTGACCCAGGGTGTGTTGTTGTGGCAATGGTTTGTCCAGTTTTGGAAGTGATACTGGGGAGTGAGGTAGTCTCTGTGTAGTTGGGGGGGTGTAGTATGTGTGGGCTTGATGACGAACTGTAGTCCAGTCTTGGGCATTTCTCCCTCTCCATCCGTACTTTTGCCACGTTTCTGTCTTGTCTGTTTCTCCCTCTGTTTCTGCCTGTCTCTAAAAATATTTCATGGCTATTGTATTGGACTTCCTCTCTTATATAGTGCTGTGTACCTCTGACGTGGAAATCAGGGCAATGAAGATTGTAGCATTTCCTTTCATTAACTGAGAGTTTGCATAGCTTAGGGTGAAAATATCTACACTCTGTATCAAAACGACATCTGCCTTTCCCTAACCAGTTTCGGCATTTCCGTGGGTGCATGAATGTGCATTCCGTGCCTCTGGGCCCATATCTGCACTGTCCTTTTGCATAATACCTGCAAATATTTTCATCTGTGAATGTATTCTTCTTGTTTGTACCCGTGCACGACTTGGCTACCTATGTGTTTTTTGTTCCAACTTTCTCGTTTCTGCATTCATTCTCGGTATTGCCCTTATCTGGTACTTGGGCAATAGTTTGGTGCAGTACAGTATTTATGCGGTACTTGGGCAACAGTTCGGTGCAGTACATTATTTATGCGGTACTTGGGCAACAGTTCGGTGCAGTACATTATTTATGCGGTACTTGGGCAACAGTTCGGTGCAGTACATTATTTATGCGGTACTTGGGCAACAGTCTGGTACAGTACAGTGTTTTTGCAGTACTTGGGCAACAGTCCAGTGCAGTACATTGTTTATGCGGTACTTGGGCAACAGTCCAGCGCAGTACAGTGTTTGTGGTATTTGGGCAACAGTCTGGTGTGGTACAGTGTTTATGCGGAATCAGTCCGGTGCCGTTCAGTGTTTATGCGGTACTTGGGCAACAGTCTGGTACAGTACATTGTTTATGCAGTACTTGGGCAACGGTCTGGTACAGTACATTGTTTATGCAGTACTTGGGCAAGAGTCCTGTACGGTACAGTGTTTATTCAGTACTTAGGCAACAGTTCGGCGCAGTACAGTGTTTATGTGGTGCTTGGGCAACAGTTCAGTGCAGCACATTGTTTATGCAGTACTTGGGCAACAGTCCTGTATGGTACAGTGTTTATGTGGTGCTTGGGCAACAGTTCAGTGCAGTACATTGTTTATTCAGTACTTAGGCAACAGTTCAGTGCAGTACAGTGTTTATGTGGTACTTGGGCAACAGTCTGGTGTGGTACAGTGCTTATGCGGAATCAGTCCGGTCTCGTTCAGTGTTTATGCGGTACTTGGACAACAGTCTGCAATAATTAGTATTGTTTAAATTTTTTTTACATGGCGATGAGTGTAGAGTAATGAGGCAGTATTAACCTAATTCATAACAAAAATTTATTATTTGCTATTTTACCTGATTTTACCTGAGGCCACTAACCTAGTGGTCTTAATGAGGACAGGAAGCCAGCAGCTTGTTGAAGGTCCACTCATTTGCCTGGATGGTCTTTTCCAGATATATTTTAAAACAACACAGTTTTGACTGTTACGGTTTCGGCGGGCAGGCAGTTTCTTGGGTTTATAAACCGGTGGGTAAAAAAATCATCTTTTCTCAGTCTTACAGTATGACTTGAGCTTGAAACCATTGCTCCTTGTTTGTGTTACATCTAACCTTCTGAAGAAAATATCTATCTTTATCCTCTAACTTGTTCAGTATTATAAAAGTTTCTATGAGATCCCCCTGTCATGCCTGGTTTGCAGTGTTGTTAGCCCTGTGACCTTCAAGCGTTCTTGATCCAAGAGATGACTTGACTCTGGAATGACTTTTGTTGAAAGAAAAAATGACAGGTTGAGTAACAAGAACCTTTCAAACTAGAGATGCTATTCCAGTGTTGATACTTTTCAAGATGCTAGTGCTCTCTAGAGTAGAATACTGTTGCACAATGACAGTCCATTTCAAAGCTGGAGAAATTGCTGACCTGGAGAGCATGCAGAAATCCTTTTTTGTTAGAATCCACTCAGTAAAACATCCAAATTACATTAGGACCGACTAAAATCCCTAAATCTCTATTCTCATGAGTGCAGGCGGGAGAGATACATAACAATTTACACATGGAAAATATTAGAAGGCATGGTTCTAAATCTGCACCCAGAAATAACATCACATGAGATCAGAAGGCATGGCAGAATGTGCAGAATAACTTCGTTGAAAAGCAGAGGTGTAATAGGTGCCCTGAGAGAGAATTCTATTAATATCAGAGGCCCGAGACTGTTCAACGCATTTCCACTACACATAAGGGGCATAACTGGCCGAGGTGCCATAGGCACAATCAGAGAACACTGTATAAACATCAGAGGTCCGCAATTGTTCAACGTCCTCCCAGTGACTATAAGAAATATTGCCGGAACAACCGTGGATGTCTTAAAGAGAAAACTAGATTGTTGTCTAAAAAAAAAAAATGCTGAACCAACCGGGTTGTGGCGGGTATGTGGGCCTGTGGGTCGCTCCAAGCAACAGCCTGGTGGACCAAGCTGTCACAAGTCAAGCCTGGCCTAGGGCTGGGCTTGGGGAGTAGAAGAACTCCCAGAAACCCATCAAGCAGGACCCATCATAGTGTTCAAGAGAGAACTTAATAAACACCTCCAAAGGATACCTGATAAACCAGGCTGTGGTTCATATACCGTATCAGGCTGCGAGCAGCTGCGTCCAACAGCCTGGTTGAGCAACGAGATTGAGGACCGGGTCGCTGGAACGTTGAGCCCTGAAATCATCGCATGTTAATGCAAGGTAAGTCCGGTGTTGCATCTTCTCCAGAGCAGCTATGTCCTTCTGAAAATAAGGTCTCTGTGCTTAAGGACATAAGAATAAAGGTAACTGCAGAAGGCCTATTGGTCCATACGAGGCGGCTCCTATTTAAAACCACCCAATCCAACTCGTATACAGGTCCAACTCACGCTTGAAACAATCAAGGGACCCTACCTCAACCACGTTACACGATAATTGGTTCCACAAACCAACAACCCTGTTACTGAACCAGAATTTACCCAGATCTTTCCCAAATTTAAATATCCATTGTTTCGTATTCTGTCATGTGTTGATACAATACTTTTAATATCCTATTAATATCTCCATTGTTATGTCCATTCATCCACTCGTACTCTTCTATCATGTCATCCCTAATTCTTCTCCTTTCTAGAGAATATAATTTATGCTTTGTCAATCTTTCTGCGTCCTGCCTTCCCAATACGCTTTGTCATATGACGATTTGAAACAAATGATGGATTTGACAATCACTGCTGCCTCGCTTAACTTAATCCAGCTGTTTACCACACTGTAAAAAGAGAAAGTTTTAATATTTTTTTGACACCAACCTACCATTTCTTCAATGGTCTTTTCCTCTTCTGCTACAGTGTCTATCCTAGATGGTATTTCCTTTTCCAGACAACCAAAAATGATTATGGAACTGTAGTGTTTTGTACTAATTTACTTTTGTTAACCAGTTCCTTCTTAATTGCTTGTCTGATGTCTGTTCTTGTTGCTCATTTCTGTTTTTGAATTCCAAACATACTTCTTTGATTGTTTCTTGTTTACAACTTGTGCATATGTTTCTTTTATTTACCTTTTTTTTTTTACTTTTCCAATCCTTTGGTAACCTGTTATTTGAGCTGTCATTGAAGTTTTTCTTTGCCTAACATCCTCTTTTAGCTAGGCTGTAGGATTGCCGAGATTTTTTTCTCCGTATGTGTCTGTTTTCCTGTTAACACTTTCACAGTATAGCCTC
Organism: Procambarus clarkii; assembly: GCF_040958095.1. Classification (NCBI taxonomy): domain Eukaryota; kingdom Metazoa; phylum Arthropoda; class Malacostraca; order Decapoda; family Cambaridae; genus Procambarus; species Procambarus clarkii. The sequence goes on from NC_091198.1 coordinate 34,502,847, forward strand.
TTCACATGTGAACTGTAAATGATCTGTGCTCCTCAGGCAGCTTGCTGGCCACTCGATGATGCAAAAAATGTTTAGAATCATTTAATGTTTTCTAATTTATTTGTTGGGTTATAACAGATTTGGTGTCGAAATGTTAGCATATGAATTGTCTAGAGCAGGCATGTCAAGCATGCAGCCTTTTACAAGCATACCTGTAGTCCGCATAAAGGATACTGTAATTTGGTATATAATATAATACAGTATACAGTAATAGAAAAAAATATTCTGCAATAATTTTTATTAAATGACTTCAATTAGTTTCCGTGTGTGGCCCTCGTGATAAAATAGTTGTGACCCATATGGCCCTCGAGTTTGACATACCTGGTCTAGAGCTAGATGCAAAACCAAACGTGTATAATAGATTTTGGTCCTTTCTGTACATTACAGAACAAAACCTAGTGGTAAGACCTCCTTCTGGTAAAAGTTTGATCCTCATAAATGTAAATACTGTACTGTACAAGAAACAAAAACAATAATTAACAACAATGTACAAAATCAAAGTAATATAAATTTAAATGAATTTTATCTGATGCTCTAAGCTATCATAATTGCATTTAATCTTAATTCTGTAAAAAGACCTGAGGGCCTATAAGATTATATTCAGACTATATTCAATGTATAAAAAGACTATTCAAAGTATAGTTGCCATAAAAAAATATTTAAATGTGCCCCGCTGCATTTATGCACCAAATTTCTGGATTTGAAAATGTCTAATGTCTGCATTAATTTAAAATCCATTTTTACAAGTTGTAGAGCTAAGTATTTTGCACATACAGTAATCTGTAGAATTGATGAGAAGTACAATACTGTACTTGTAAATTGAGAGCCAGTTAGAAGTTGTACAAAAATTACCTAGAAGATATAATGTCAAATATTCTGGCAATCTTTCAGGGCACTTCTAATACACTGATTTTCTTCTAATTTCCCATACCTATTGCATATGGTGTGTACTCCAAAGTGTTGAAGTTTCAGCTAAATATCTCGGGTAACAAGTTTAAACCCCCCCCCCCCTGAAAAAAATTATGTAAATTCCAAAGGTATTTAGTGATATATTCTCATTATAAATATTATTAGCATATGCCATATATATTTGATATCCAATGGCATTATTATCCCGGATGTATCATTTACTAACCTGTATTTAAATTCTTGTAATATTATTGTAAATGTAAAGCACTAGTTCAACTCTCATTGTTGTAAGGACAAATATTCTTTGCCTACTAGACATGAATATTTATCTTTAAATCCATTATACCTCTGTACCACAAAAACAACCATTGAGAATATTGGATTAATATTAGTGAGCTGAAATTACATCCTAGAAGTGTACAAGTTTTGTGGCAGAGCAAGCTTTCGGGGTGGGCGGTGGGGTTGGAAAAGCTATTGTTTTTCTACAATATCATTTCTCTGGTAATGTGATGTTGAGCTTACCTTACACCCAGACTATTTTCAATGTATATTCAGTATTAATATGATATACTGTATAAATAAACAAGTGAGGTTTATAGGAAAATAATAATGGCAGGTCAAATGCTGCTAAGCTATGATAGACATTCTATCTCGCCGCCACCTGCTAGCATATTGAGGGAAGGGACTTTGCCTTGTGATAGCCTTATATTCTCTACACGGGTTTGTAATGCCAAAGGCCGCCAGAAAAATGATCTAAAACACAAATCTAATTAATTCGCATAAATGCAAGGGTTGGAAAAAAATTATGAATTATCCTCGGCAAGATAATATACCTAGGTTTATCATTCTCCCTAGGCCAGTGACTGACCTTTCTCGGAATACAGCCTACAATTATTGTCTAACTTCTTGGTTTTTATTTAATGCTAGGTCAACACTGGCATCAGGAATGGAATGCAGTTTGCTTGGTGTAGTTCCAGAAAATTTAATATTTTTATTCTTGGGCTCTTAACCCTTAGGCTGTGCTATACTGTACTTATATAGGCGATTGGAGTAACTGTCATGAAATTGTGCACATCATACATAGGCGATTGAGGGTCTCGCGCACGATTTAAAGTCGCAAGGTCCCGCGGCTACACAGGGTTCACATCGGCTTCCTAAAGGGTCTTGTAAACAGATGCCATTTTTTTTTTTTTTTTTAAATCATGGGCAACATCCCCGGGTGTGAGAGCCTCAATACTGAATGAGCAGTCAAGGCTGGCACATGCAGCATGAGCTAACAGCACTGCTGTTCAGCTTGTGACCACAGCATCGCCTAAAAATGTCAAAATACCTGTATATATGTAACTGCTATTATTTAGCAATAATAGTATTATAGAAGACCCCTGACTGTGATAAAAATGACCAGGATTCTGATAATAGCAGGATTCTGGTGATAATTACTGCTGTGCATAGTAAGTGGGAGAAGTAATCTTGGTGAGAGAGGGAGGTACTACAGTCTGCTGACTGTGTGGCCACCTGTAATTGTCTGGACTCACCATACCAGGTTCTCTGTGGTGAACACAAATGTAGATACTTATATATAACGTGTGCAATAACAGCAAAAGGAGTATGTTGGGAGGAGCCATTTTGGTGAGGGGTGGTGGTGTCTGCTAGCTGCTGTGTCACTTGTCAAGCAGTTTTTTGTGGCCACTATGTTGTTTGGACACCATACTAGCTTAACTGTACAGTTATGGTGAATAAAAAATGTAGATTCTGGTATATAATGTGTGTGTATATAGTTTAAAAACAGCACAAATAGTATAATAGGAGGAGGAATGTTGGCGAATTAGGGAGGGAGCGTCAGTTGACTGTGTGGTGACCTCAGTTATTGTCTTGACTCACCATACCAGCTTAATTGTATAGTTGATTCACACATTTTATTATATAAATATATCACACCTCACACTATTGAATGATATTACTAAAAAAACAATCACATTGAAATAATTAGGTAATAATATCTTTGTGATAGCTCCCGCCTGTCAGCGAGGTTGGAGCAGACCGCCACATTGAGAGAGAGAGAGAGAGACCATCCTGTACCTTACAACAGGATGCCTAGTCTGTCAATGCCTCAATTTTCCCAGACTTCCTCACCCTATTGCAGCCAAAATATGTCGCCTACGATTTTTTTTATTATTTTTCAGGTGATCAGGGAACACAAATGAACATTTTATAAGACAAAAAAAGAAATTTGAATTTTTATTGTTGTTGCGCCTGGCGGTGTTGAAGGCCATTAGGCCCATAGCAGCTTAAGGGTTAAGAAAGTTCATTTATGGATGTAGAAATTCACATAGGCTCCTAGGCCCAGGAGCCAAATCCCAAGTGTTTTCAATTGTTTTACATTTTGTACTTGGTGTCTTCTTATGGATGTACATGTTCATGCCTATATTTGTTGAGCTTTTATATCACTTCTTACTCTGGTTTTCAAAATTACATAAACAATACATAATACATTGTATGAATATGTTGCAGAATATCATCATACATTTGCATATTCGTTTGTCCTGGTTAATTATGTCTTTTTATCTCGCAGATCTAACAGAATGCCGCCTGTTGAAATCCAGTGGTGTGATCATTCTTCAGTGCTTTTAGAGTATCTGCGCCAGCTGTATGAAGAAGGACGTTTTGTTGATGTTGGTTTAGAATGTGAAGGTCGGCAAGTCAAGGCTCACAAGGCTGTTATTTCTGCATGCAGTCCATATTTAGAGGTAAGCAGCTTTTTGTACTCACTCCTAGTGAGAATAAAAGCTAATGTTTGTTATGTTGTGACTGCTATATTTAAAAATCAAATATTGCTGTCTTCAGAATGCTACCACATGTCAAGCATGGTGTTTGAGTCTATGGTATTAAAAGACATACACATGTATGTAGATTAATAGTACAGTATTGTCAAAATTCTTTGTGGAATTCTTGAGTCATTTTCTAATTTCGGGAAAAATTTAGTTAATTTACTGTTACTAGTATTTGTTTATCTTGCCCCTCGTGTCTGTTTAATTTTCAAAGAGCCTTAAGTAATTTGATGCATTTCTTACACGTACATAGTATGTGTAATATTATTTTTGCAATAACATTATTTGGTTGTGTGCAATTTGAGGAATTTTAGTTAAATCTGTGGAACATCGCTATGCTAACAAATTTGGTGCTCATATTTAATGACACTTATACTGTATTATATTCTTTAATCAATCAGTGTTTTTGGTGTTATTACACTACAGTATATGCACACAAGTTATATATAACTATCTACATTTTTGTACACCATAACAAATGACTAAAGTTGTCTGTTGAGAGTTTATAAACACAGAACCATGATCCAAGGTCAGCCTAGCACCTGACAGCTCAGTGTGGTGGGGCTACCACAAATACTTTTTACATAATTATTTAAATGTTTTTGAATGGTTTTATACCTAGTTCTTGCAGTAATATGCAATAGTGTGTAAATTGAGGAATTTATATAGTTAAATGTGTGGACCATTGCTGTGCTTAAAAATATGCTGCTCATGACATGTATATTATATTCTTTGATCAATGAAACAGTGCTTTCGCTATTATTGCATTATATGCACACGTTATATACTGTATGTTCTACACAATTAAGGATTTGCGCCCAGTAAATCCTCCCTGGCCGGGATATGAACCCAGGATAAAGTGCTTGTGGAACGCCAGGCAAGCGTACCACTACACCACGGGGGCCGGTTGGAATCCAATATATTTTGAAATCTAATGTTTTTATAAACCATAACGAACTACAATTGTACCTTTGTTTACGAATTTAATCCATTCCATGAGACGGTTTGTAAACTGAAACAAATTTTCTCATAAGAAATAATGTAAATTGAATTAATCCATTCCACACCCTCAAAAATATTAACTTTAAAATACATTTTATTTAGATTACTAATATGTTGTACTACAGTATATCTTAACTCTATTGAGGACTCTTGCTGGAGTATGGAAGATGGTGAGGAGGAGGAATGGTGTTTATATTAACCTTTTTTATGACTGTGATGTCTCACTACAGGCAAGTGTTAAAACATAGGGAAACACAAGTGTCCTTAGGCAGATTCTTAGTAAGAGAAACGAGCAGTGAGCTACAACCAAGTCCTAGTAGTATGTCTGTAAAACGTGAGAGAGAGAGTACCCCAGAAATGTCATCACTGCCTGATGTTATAATGGAAGGGAAGGGGACTTCCCTTCCAAACACTAACCCCCTCTCCTCCTCCTCCTCCCCCCCTCCTACTCCTACCCCTCCCCCCCTCCTACCCCTCCCCCCTCCTCCTCCCCCCTCCTCCTCCCCCTACCCCTCCCCCTCCCCCTACCCCTCCCCCCCCTCCCCCTCCTCCTCCTCCTCCTCCCCCTACCCCTCCCCCCTCCTCCCCCTCCTCCTCCCCCTACCCCTCCCCCCTCCTCCCCTACCCCTCCTCCTCCCACCCTCCCCTACCCCTCCTCCCACCCTCCTCCTCTGCCCCTCCTCCTCCTCTGCCCCTCCTCCTCCTCTGCCCCTCCTCCTCCTCTGCCCCTCCTCCTCCTCTCCCCCTCCCCCTCCTCTCCCCCTCCCCCTCCTCTCCCCCTCCCCCTCCTCTCCCCCTCCCCCTCCTCTCCCCCTCCCCCTCCTCTCCCCCTCCCCCTCCTCTCCCCTCCCCCTCCTCTCCCCCTCCTCCTCCTCTCCCCTCCTCTCCCCCTCCTCCTCCTCTCCCCCTCCTCCTCCTCTCCCCCTCCTCCTCCTCTCCCCCTCCTCCTCCTCTCCCCCTCCTCCTCCTCTCCCCCTCCTCCTCCTCTCCCCCTCCTCCTCCTCTCCCCCTCCTCCTCCTCTCCCCCTCCTCCTCCTCTCCCCCTCCTCCTCCTCTCCCCCTCCTCCTCCTCTCCCCCTCCTCCTCCTCTCCCCCTCCTCCTCCTCTCCCCCTCCTCACCATCTTCCATATGCCAATAAGAGTCCTCAATAAAGGTAAGAGATATACATATTGTAGTATGAAAATTAGTATTATTCTGTATAAAATGTATTTTTAAGTTAATATTTTTTGAGTGTGTGGAACGGATTAATTCAATTTACATTATTTCTTATGAGAAAATACGTTTCGGTTTACAAATTTTTGGTTTACGAACCGTCTCTTGGAACGGATTAAATTCTTAAATGAGGGTACCACTGTATTACTTTTTCTTTGTAGCACAGGAATTAACTGTTTCATTATTGACACAGGGTCTGCTGAAGGGCAACCCAGCTAGAAGTCATCTCATCAAATTTAATGGATATTCATACAACAGTCTTCGAGCAGTTATAGACTTCATGTACAATGGTGAGCTTTTACTTACTGCTTTATTAGTATTAATTAGTTTTTAGAATTAAGGTAAACACATTAATTCCAAAATAAGCAAATAAAATAAACACAATTTACTTTGTTACACAATAGCAAAAGTCTTAATCTTTAGATTAGAAAGGACATATTGTAATAGTGTTGCCTTTTCCAGCCTAGCTCTTGGTGGAATGCAGTTCATGCATAATTATCTAAAGGATTAGCTAATCTTTTTTTTTTAATTTCTGGTCAGATACCAGTCAGGTTAGGTGTCTAATTGAACCTCTTATCTTCAGGAATGCAGAGAACACTAGTTGGATTTTGTATTCAGATGTATGTCTTTGTTGGTACTCCGTAACATAGCAGGTACGGGTGATGGTGTTTGAGGGGTTTAATCCTTGCAGACTGCATTACCACTCACCAGACATAAGGGGGCTCTCTCTATCACCTTGTAACACTGTTTTGGCACAAAGGAAGTCATAGATTCACAGCCAATAGCAGGTTTACCCTGCAAAAATCCCATCCTCTGATTGATCATGAAGACATGCCATAAGCGTGTCCATTCGTGCCATTGAAGGTACTCTAGTCGTTATGTGAGGTCTATTCTCTTGGTCCGAGATCCCAGAACTCAATATACCACTTCACATCAAGTTAACTGCATTATATTACAGGGGAGTTGCTGTATTTATATATCAACTTGCAACATCATTGTCAGCATACTATGGATGAAGATAAGCTCCTCCCACTGCTATTCAAATCATTATAGCAGACATAGGAAAGGATAAGGCCCACCCATCTGCAGTTCACAGCATTAGAGAGAACTACGTGTCTCATATTGTGGAAAACAGTACCAGTATATTGAGTAGCATCAAGAGTCATGCGATAAATAACTGTTGAGGGTATCGAAGTGTTGTCTTACTCAGGAGAAGCACGTGTGGTTGAGCCAGTAGGTGTTCTTATGCTACGCTGCCAATTGGCTGTTGCGTAGGATGCACTGTAACATAACTTCCCTAGAAACTTTGTCCTCATTATGCATGATTGTGAAATAGTGTATAAGGTCACCGTGCTGCACCTGTCTACACGTCATCTCGGTCATAAACAGACCAGACAAGCCACATGAGGCAAAGACTTGGATGAAAGGCTCTGTAATTACCTAAGTGTAGTTACAGGATGAGAGCTATGCTCGTGGTGTTTCATCATCCCAGTACTTTGTCGTTGAACACTTTGAAACTACTGACAATTTTGGCTTCCACCACCTTCTCACTTAGCTTGTTCCAACCATCTACCACTCTGTTTGCAAAAGAAAAAACTCTAATAGTTTTTCGGCACCTTTGTTTCTTAAGCTTGATTCTGTGTCCTCTTGTTCGTGAAGTTGCTAGTTTCGGGAATTCCTTTGTCAAGTTGGTTGATTCCTGTTAGTATTTTGTAAGTGGTGATCATATCGCCACTTCTTCTATCTTCTAGTTTTGGCATGTTTAACGCCTCTAGTCTCTCCTTCTACCTCTTGTTTTTCAGTTCTGGAAGCCATTTTGTAGCATGCTGTTGCACCTTTTCCAGTTTATTTGTTTGCTTCTTGAGATATGGGCACCATATAACTGCTGTATTTTCCAAATTTGGTCTGACAAAATTCATTAACAGTTTCTTTAGTATTTCACCATCCATATAATTAAAAACAAGTGTGAAGTTGGAAAGCGATGCATATGCTCGTCTCACAATGTTCTTTGTGTGTTCCTCTGGCAACAGCTTGCTATCCAAAACCACCTCCCCCCAGGTCTCGTACCTCTATACCTTTATGGCGTGCTCTGGAATTGATATTCGGTCTGGCTCTCTGAAATCTTCATTTATTTCACACATTTCTTTTTCATTCTCAGTAGTCCTGTTCCCCGTTGTCAATCTCTGGATTTTATCCTTTACATGTATCTTGCTTTTAATGAATTTATAGAAAAGGCCTGGACCTGTTTCACATTTGTCCGCCATACGTTTCTCAAAGTTCCTTTCTGCCTCTCTTCTCACTGCTGTAATTGTTTCTTGCTGGCTGGTAGTGCTGTTATGTTTGCAGGTTAGGCCTCTTCCTATATTGACCCCATTTTCTTGTCTTTTTCTCTCTGGCCCTCTCACAGTTACACATTGTGAGAGGGCCAGTTGAACCAATCCTGTTTTCTGGTCCTGCATCTCTGTTTTGGTATGAATGTTTGTGTGCCTTCATTGTATTCTTCACAAAATTTGGCATAGATCTCATTTACTTCCATGCCTAGCAACAAATCTGTTCAATTAAACTCAATAATGAATTTTCTAAGTTCCTCATAGTTTCTCATGGTTCCTCTTTTGAAATTGAGTTTGTCAACTGTTTCAATGTCGATACTCTCTTGCAGCTTATAGTGCAAAGCATATTTAATTTCCAACAGGACATTATCACTTTTCTCCAAGGGAAGAAGGTATTGAATGTCAAATATCTCTTCTTCTTTTCTGGTAAATATTAGATCCAATACTGACGAAATATCCCTTTCCCTCATTCTTGTGGCCAGCTTGACATGTTATGTGGATGTCTCCAGAATGAGGTTCACAAATCTGCCTGTCCAAATGTCGTCTGTTCTTTCTTCGTAGGCCTTCCAGTCTACTGCCTTCAAGTTGAAGTCCCCCATTACCATCAGTCTTGATTTATCTTTTTCTGCTTTTACTGAAATCACACTCATGACCATTGTGAGGCCCTCTCGTTTGTCATCTAGTTCCTCTTTTGTCCATGTGTTGCTTGCTGGTGGGCTGTAGATATTTACGATTATCAGTTTATCATCCTGATTCCAAACCTGCAATACCATTATGCCAACTTCTCGAGGGTTTTTAATTATTAACTCTTACCTTCAGGTGTTCTTTCACCAGCACAGCCACTCCTTCCCCCTTCCAAGTTTTCCTGTCACGTCTCCAAACTGAGTAGCCCCTTGGGAATACGACCTCATTTAAAATATTTTCTTCAGGTTTTGCCTCTGTTAGTGCAACAATATCTGGGACCTTAAGCTGAATTATATCTCTTAGCTCTAGTATTTTTTATCTCGCTTCATCTATGATCTTGGTTATCTTGAGATGATTTTAGGTCTTAGCATCCCCCGTGGCTCGGTCCTTGACCAGGCCTCCTTTTTGTTACACACCCACAGGAATCAGCCCGTAACAGCTGTCTAGCTCCCAGGTACTTATTTACTGTAGGTGAACAGGTGCATCAGGGTGAAAAAACTGCCCATTTGTTTTCGCCTCCACCGGGAATCTAACCCGGAACCTCAGGACTAGGAATCTCAAGCCCTGTCCACTCAGCTGTCAAGCCCTGTCTGGCTAAATGATGGTGTATACAATTTTCAGTAATATGTTCCCTTTCCCCATTACTCCCCATTTCTCTAGTGATTGCTTTGTTTTTATTTTCCATTTCACTTGCTTCCCAGTCCCTAACACTTTATAGAAAAAAAAAATTTCTTCATTTCTTTTCCCATTTAGACGTTTCGTTTCATCGAGGTTGGTTTTCAGCTTTTCTCTGTCTTCCTTTGAGAGATGTTGTCTTATTGACCAAAGTTTGCCATCCTGAAAGCTGAGCAAACAGTGCTCGGGATGGCAAACTTCTTGTCTTCGGTCTTGTCTTTCTTATATTTTCCTATCCTAAAATTACTGACATTTTCCTTTGGATTTAGGCCTTTTCTTAAACCTATTATTTTCTCTATGATTTTCATTTCTTTTGTTTTTCTGTCCACCCTAGATGATATTTCTTTTTCTAAACACCCAAAAATTATTATGGCTTTACTTCTATCTGCAGTGTTTTGTACTAATTTACTGTTGGTAACCAGTTCTTTTCAAATTGCTTGCCTAACTTTTGCTTCTTGTTGGTCATTTCTGGTTTTGACTTCCATTCACACTTCCTTGATCATCTCTCTCTTTTACAACTTGCACTGTACTTGTCTCTAATTTCCTCTTTGTACTTTTCTAGTTATTTATTAACTTCTTCTATGTGAGTTGTCCATGAAGTTTTTATTTGCATATACTTGCCTAACTCTGTTCGCCTTTAGGGTTTCTTGGAGTTGTTCACCATACGAGTCTGTTTTCTTGTTAATTTCATCAAATTCACCACTCTTCACTTTCCATTTCTCATTTTCGTGCACTAGTTCCTCGATTTGTTCTCCTGTTTCTTTACCTTGTCTGTTAAGGTGATAATATTCCTACTTTGCTCAAATAGGATCTGTGTATGTTCATAAGAGCAGAACACACACAGGTAACTGGTATTCCGAATTTGAGCTTATTCTCCTTCATGTTAAAAATCTGGTGAAAGATAATTGAGGGTTGTCCGGTCACATACAGTCTCTAGGCTGAGCAACTTACATATGCGGTTAGCTAGTGTCATAATTGACATGTTTATCCTGTAAAGGATAAACATGTCGGGAGGAAAGGTCCTAGAAAAGGTCAGAAGAAACAGGTCCAAGGAAAGCATATATGCAATATAACTGGCTGCATTAGATTTAGATGGTGTGCCTGGAGACCTTTCTTCGGTGATAAACCCCTTGGTGGATAGTTCAGGGGTGCACAAGGTGTCCACGAATATGATAGGTAAATTCAGTATATTATTCTAATATAGTTTTTTGTTAGGGTACATTTAAAATTTTATTGATATAATATTTACTTCAGGGAAAGTGATGGTGGAACAGGAACATCTAGCTGCTTTCCTCAAGCTGGGTCGAGCTCTCCAGGTTAGTATTTTGGTCTCTTACAAGGGTTTGTAAACAAAATGTTTTTACTACCAAATTTTGGATTGATTTTCACCAAAAAATATATAGCTGTAATTTTATTGCTTGTAGAGATGCTGCATTTACCTTTTGGTTTTGATGTTTGCATGTTCAGATTTGTTTGGTTATTCATAATTATTTAGTTATTCAGATTTGAAGAGCAATTGTATGTTTTGGTATACATTATGGAAAGGTTCTTACTACCTTATCACATGGAAAAATAGGTTAAACATTATTATGATTTCCTTCTCTGCTTTTAGTGTGGAAAATTTAGGGGGAACTCTTGGGGGCGTTGTAGAAACCACACAGATTTTCTTTTATCTCAGCATGTGTAATTCTGATTTTAAAGCTTGCAATAGGTCTTGAGACTTGACCCTGAAATAATCTAATGTTTACTGTAGAATATTTTTTAGCAGTACAGTGGTACCTTCGTTTGCGATTGTAATCCATTCCCAGAGACGTCAACCAAAAATTCGTCAACCAAAATGAATTTTCCCATAAGAAATAATGTAAATTGAATTAATCTGTTTCATACCCCCAAAAATATTAACTTAAAAGTACATATTATATTGAATACTACTCATATTTTTCATACACAAAACAATCAGGTATAAATATGAACCATAAATAAAATAAGTGAACATTTAACTGCACCTCACCTCTACTGAGGACTCTTGTTGGCGTATGTGAGACGGTGAGGAGGAGGGAGGAGGTGGTGAGACCGTCCCCTGCTTGCCTTAAACGCTTTCATGTCTGCTCACTTGTTCCAGATTTTCTTTTCAAACATTTCACTGCCTCTGTTATGTGGCAGTCAGTCAGTCAGTCAGTCAGTCAAGCATTCACAGTCAGTCAGTCAAGCATTCACAGTCAAGACCAGTCACAGGCAGTCATAACAAAAGTCAGTCAAGCATTCACAGTTGTGGTAGAAATTGATCAGGCATTTAATCCTTCAGCCATTTACAGTCAATCAGGCTTTCACAGTCAATAAACAACAAGAATTTAATGTCATGCAGTCTGCCTCCTGATCCACCAGCTGGAAGCAACAAAGCCCATATTAATACCGTTCAGATGTGGCTGGGAGGGTACAGCTGGGGGGGTGGGGGTCTGGTGTGGGGTATGGAGGTAGTGAGGAGAGTCCGGTGGTGGGATGGGGGGTGTGGGGGAAGCAGGGAGGGTGCAGTGTGAGGGAGGAATTTTCACCCCACCATCCATCCAGTTCCCTCACCATCCATATGGTCCCCCTCACCATCCATCCAGTCCCCTCACCATTCATCTATCAAGTCCCCCCCCCCACCATTTATCCAGTCCCTCCCACGATCCATTCAGTCCCCCCCCCCTCCATCCATCCAGTCTATCCACCATCCATCCATTCAGTCCCCATCAACCATCCATCCAGTCCCCTCACCATCCTTCTAGTCCTCTCACCATCCTTCTAGTCCTCTCACCATCCATCCAGTCCCCCACCATCCAGTCCCCTCACCATCCATCCAGTTCCTCTATCCATTCAGTCCCACCCACCATTCATCCAGTCCCCCCTCCTCTATTCATCCAAGTCCCTTTCCTTCCATCTATTCAGTTTCCCCCACCATCCATTCATCCATCCATCCATCCAGTCCCCTCACCATCCATCCATCCAGTCCCCTCACCATCCATCCATCCAGTCCCCTCACCATCCATCCATCCAGTCCCCTCACCATCCATCCATCCAGTCCCCTCACCACCCATCCATCCATCCAGTCCCCTCACCATCCATCCATCCAGTCCCCTCACCATCCATCCATCCAGTCCCCTCACCATCCATCCATCCAGTCCCCTCACCATCCATCCATCCAGTCCCCTCACCATCCATCCATGCAGTCCCCTCACCATCCATCCATCCAGTCCCCTCACCATCCTTCCATCCAGTCCCTTCACCATCCATTCAGTCCCCCTCACCATCCTAGGACCCATGGCATAATATATAATAAGAACTTTATTGTTCAGAAAACAAAAAAGAAGAAAAATAATGAAATTCTTCACAAACAATTCAAGATCGGTAGTCACTACATGGGATAGAGTTCAGCATGCATAGTTTTTGTATTCTGGTAGCATTATTGAATCTGTAGAATTGTATTGATATTGCCATTGATTAACTGTGTAATGTATTTGGCAGGTGCGAGGGATCCTTGATATTGCTGCCCAATGTGAGGAGGCTGGCCTAACTACTGCAGAGGAGACAAAATGTTAGTAGTACTGCATTATCTATGCATGTTTTTGTGGACAATTTGGGGTCCACATTCATTTTATTTACAAACAAGAAATACACACATGTGAACATACACTACCTACTTGTTTTGTTCCTGTTGTTGGTTTTGGGGATCAATGTACCTACGGCCCGGTCTCTGACCATACTCGTGGTCTAGTCTACCAGGTCGTTGGACGAAGCTACTCATGGTCCGATGTATGAACAACACAACCAGGATTATCGGGTGTCCTTTGGAGGTGTTTTATCAAATTATCTCTTAACTATTCAACTGCATCGCATTACAATATGACACCTCAGTGGTGCACAAGAAAAAATTATTTCACAAAAATAATATTTTCTTGTACAGTATTGTTAAAATGTAGGCTCTGATCACGAGAGACTAAACAGAAATATTGTATGTAATGTACTTTAGCTGTGATGGAACTGAGAAGGTGAGCAATATATGGGCGCTGAGTGAGTAGGCTCCCGGACACACTTGCCACCGCCACCTCGTGCGGCAACAGTTACAGAAAATATACAAGTATTTTCATAGTTATTTATAAATGTCTTTCATTCATTTCTAATCTGCTTTTTTGCTGTAATATTATTCAAGAGTATGTAATTTGTGTAATTTATATAGTTAAAGTGTGAAACATTGCTATGCTAAAAATATGGGGCTCATATTTGGTGACATGTATATTATATTCTAAGATCACTCAAGCAGTGTTTTGCTGTTATTACACTATATACACACGTATATATCTAAGTACAGTATCTACATATTTGTGCACCATAATGAGCCACAAAGATCGTGTGTTGAGAGTTCATATACACGGAACAAGAATCCAAGGTCAGCCTAGTGGCCGACAGTGAGTGTGGCAGGGGCTGCCCCAAATACATTTTCACATAATTATTTCAGTGTCTGGTTTTATATCTTGTTTCTGTGGGGAGCCTCTTTGGCTCCCTGGAGCTATCCAGGCTGACATGGATATTATTAGACCTTGGCATCAGTCATTATGAATGGAGTTCTAGGCCTACTGGGGACCCTGAGCCAGAACCTGGCCCCCTCAGAGAGGCATGAGGAGCAGTGAGATAGAAACGCACATGTACTGTAGTTATGGAGCATTCTGTGTCTGCCATCAACTGGGTCAGGCACCCAGAAAAATGTAAGCATCCCAAAACAAACCTCTATTTTGGTTAAAACTACTACTGAAAGGTAAACAAATGGACAGAACTACCCAAAAGAAAACGAGCAAATGAGCATGACGTCATCACATGCTGCGACGCCGTCTGCGCAGCTCCCTCCTCCCCGGGAGGGGGAAGGGGGAGCCCCAGACCCCTCTCGCCGGCTAGCCACACCTTCAGTTCGGCTGATGTGAATGGCGCCGGTTATTATGGCTCTGGCTCCGGCTTTCTGTCCACTGTTCTGTGCCTTGTGGTGCGGTGCAGGTCTTCTCTTGTGGTGCATGAGCCAAAAGTAATCTCCCAAGTACTTGGGCTGCATGCGCCTAGGGTCACCTTCCCTAGGTGCCCTGTAAGTACTGCCCTTGGGGCTTGGGGCCACCTTCCACAAGTCGCCTTGGGATCTACCTTTGCTGGATCTTTTGCTGCTCGGTGATCGGCCGCCCTTTGTGTGCTGGGGGGTTTCTTACACCTTTGTTTGCCTTAGGGTAAGAGGTAGTTTGCACTGGTGGGGCGCAGGGTACTGCGCAGCTAGTTGTCACCTCTCATGGCGGCCGGCTGTGTTCCCTCTGGGTATGTTGTGCTCTTGCAGAGTTTTATTTTTGCTTTTGTTTCTGATGGCTGGTTGGGGGGGTGGTCTGCCTTTGGTTGTTGCCCCCCCCCCGCATATTTAGATTGCTCTGTCCTTCATGGTGGTACCCCCTGCTAGGCCCCCCTGAGTGGGCATGTCCCCTGGGGTGCAGTTTCTAAAAGTTTTGTTGGTAGAGCAGTTAGCTGGTTAGCAGTACCCTGCTTTGGCTTCCCTGAGCATGAGTTTCGTCTCATGACCTTGGGAATCCCCATGGGGATGTGTGGGTCCGATGGATGTGACCCCTGAGTCCCCTCTTGCTTTGTGAGTTTGAGGGTTGTTGTCCCCTTGTCTCCGGGTTACTTTCATTTTCTTTGACTCCGTCACTGCCTGCTGGGTCGGTGACACCTTTGACCCAGAGTCCTGCGAGTTTTGTTGCTTGTTTGTGACTCGGTTTACCTGGTCCATTGATAACTATTCGTGTACAGGTGGCGCAGTTGTTGCGGTTAGGTTTCTGCAACGTGTTAGGTTAATTGCTGTCCCAGAAGCCCTGAGGCTGCCCTGTTGGTTATAGAGACCCAGATTTGGGGGTGGTGATCGCTTTTGACTCTGGTTCAGTCTGTGCCTCCTCGTCCTTTCCCTAATTTGGTTTTGTTCCTCCTTGTCCTTTCCCTTCTTTGGTTCGGTTTGGTCCTCTTCCCCTGCCTTCGGCTCCAAAACATCTGTGGGTTTCGTGGTCAGTGCAAGGTTACCTGGGTTTGGAGACTCGGGCAGTCTCGGGGGATTGCCCCTTCTGGGATGGTGATGGAGGCATTCGAGCCTGTTCCTCCAGCCGTTGTGTATGGGTCTGACTAGTGGGGCGCCTTCCTTAATTTTTCCAGCTGCCCTGGCTTTTTCTTAGGCCGGGACTTTGGGGAAAAGGCTTGGCCCCGGGTCCTGCTGTGGAGGTTCCTGGGGCTGGGGAGGAAGACTTGGGGGCCTTAGGCCACATTGGTCCCCCACATGGGCTTTTCTATCCTCAGAGCGGGGCTTGCTGTTCTGGGGAGTTGGGTTTTCCCTCCCCCTCCGCGAACGAGTTGGCCCCTTCCCAGGTTCGGTTCCGTGTCCCTTAGGGTCCCTCGGTCCTGTCCTTCTGGAGGTTTCGGTCTCCCGTATCTGGCTTTGTGTAGTACGGGTGACCTTTGCGGTTTACCTCTTGCACGACTCGAGTTACGCCTCTCTCATGAATCCATCTTCTTAACAGTTTGGGTCTTTGTCTCTCTCCTGTATTCGTTGGGGGTTTCCGGTGTCATCCTGGCTTCCGGACTGCCTGGTGTTTTCGTTGGTGGCTTAGCATATGTTCTGTTGTTCTGCACGCTTGAGTGGCTCGTAGGGCTAAAGGTGGTCCAGGTTTTGCTGGGGGACAGGGGTTGCACCTCCATGTGTGCTTGTTCACCCCTGCCCTTCCACGGGATGTAGGCCGTGTGCGGCTTCCCGTGCCGGTTCCCTCCCTTTGGCTGCGCTTGTTGCTATGGCCTCGTGCATTCATAACCTATTGGCTTCGTTCTTGCGGTTCTTTTCCCTCCTGGAGCTGTCTTTGGATTGGCTTGTAGTGGGGGGGGGGGGGACGTGGACGCGCTTGGGGCCGTCCCGGGGTTGAATGCCTAAGTCTCTTACTTTTGCTTCGCGTCTCACGTATCAGCAGGTGGTGCTCGCTTCTTTGGAAACTGCTGGGTCCTAGCTCTTTGGTTTTCATTGCCTTTTTGTTTCTTGATGTTCGCAGGTTCTGCGGTTGTGCTATATCTGCGGGCAGCTTCTTGTTGTTGTCGTCCTTTGACGGACTTGTTGGTCCTCCACGGATCTGGGGGGGGGTATGGATTCTCTCTAGAGGGGTTGTGCTGGGGCTCAGTGGTTTCTCTCTTCATGGGCCAGTGGTGCCAGCTTCGCAGTTCACCCCATTGATGGGGCAGTGGGGGGGGATGGGGAAGCTTGTGCTGTTCGCTCACGCTGGTCTCACGAATTGTGGGTTTGTCGGGTCGTATCTTCTGGCCTACGGTGGCGTTGGGTGGCCCTTTCTCCTTTAGGGGGTTTGGGGCTGGCAGGGCGGGCCTCTTCACCTGCGCTTTGTCGGGTCTGTCTGAACCCCTGGATCTATTGCCCCTCCCTTCGGATGACTGCTTTGTCCCTGGTTCAGTTTCTCTTGGCGCAGGGCGCTTGGATGGTGTCCCTGGACCTCTGGGATGTGTATTGGCACATCCCACTTCATCCGGGGTTCAGGGACTGGCTCGGTTTGGTTGTGGGGCATCACGTTTTCTGCTTCATTGCCTTCCATTCAGCTTGATCCTGGCACCTTGCGTGTTTCCACGCCCTATTCGGGTCATGGTGACCCGCCTGCGTCTGTTAGGTTCAAGGGCTGGCCTACCTTGATGACTGGTTAGTCTGGGCTCCCAGCCGGTCTGCGTTGTCTGCTCGCCAGGGTTTTGGTTCTTTCCCAGCTTGCTGGGTTTGGGTTCTTGGTGGCCTGGCAGATGTCCCATCTGGTTCCCCTCCCGGGTTTGGTCTTTGCTGGGTCTTGTATGGTTCTTGGAGCTGGTCACTTGGTGACTTTCCGAGGAAGAGTTGTCCTTTTGACTCTTTCGAGGCCGGCCCAGCCTTGGTTTCAGGGTGTGCTTACTCGGCGTCCAAACCTGGGGGTGGAGGTGTGTCTGAGGCTCCGCCTATTTCGGTAGATTGGACCGGTCCGTCACGTTGTTGGGTCTTTGCTTCTGGTTTTCTGACTTGAGTCTGTCACCTTTTGTATGGTGATTAGGTGGCTTCGTTCAAGGTGTCAAACTTGCGTGCTTCGTCTCGACGGCCATATATAGTTTCCTGGCAGTTCTTCCATTTTCTTGTCCCTTCGTAGGTTTACTTAGGTCTCGGATGGGGTTGTCTTGTTTTTTGCTTGTTGTTAGGGCTGTCTTCTGATGCTACATACTGTTGCCTCTTCTTGTAATTACCTAAGTGTAATTACCTAAGTGTAGTTACAGGATGAGAGCTATGCTCGTGGTGTCCCGTCTTCCCAGCACTCTTTGTCATATAACGCTTTGAAACTACTGACGGTCTTGGCCTCCACCACCTTCTCACTTAACTTGTTCCAACCGTCTACCACTCTGTTTGCGAAGGTGAATTTTCTTATATTTCTTCGGCATCTGTGTTTAGCTAGTTTAAATCTATGACCTCTTGTTCTTGAAGTTCCAGGTCTCAGGAAATCTTCCCTGTCGATTTTATCAATTCCTGTTACTATTTTGTATGTAGTGATCATATCACCTCTTTTTCTTCTGTCTTCTAGTTTTGGCATGTTTAATGCTTCCAACCTCTCCTCGTAGCTCTTGCCCTTCAGTTCTGGGAGCCACTTCGTAGCATGTCTTTGCACCTTTTCCAGTTTGTTGATGTGCTTCTTAAGATATGGGCACCACACAACAACTGCATATTCTAGCTTTGGCCTAACAAAAGTCATGAACAATTTCTTTAGTATATCACCATCCATGTATTTAAATGCAATTCTGAAGTTAGAAAGTGTGGCATAGGCTCCTCGCACAATATTCTTTATGTGGTCCTCAGGTGATAGTTTTCTATCTAGAACCACCCCTAGATCTCTTTCTTTATCAGAATTCTTTAAAGATTTCTCACATAATATATAGGTTGTATGGGGTCTATGTTCTCCTATTCCACATTCCATAACATGATATTTATTAACATTAAATTCCATTTGCCAGGTGGTGCTCCATATACTTATTTTGTCCAGGTCTTCTTGAAGGGCATGACAATCATCTAAATTTCTTATCCTTCCTATTATCTTAGCATCATCAGCAAACATGTTCATACAATTCTGTATACCAACTGGTAGATCATTTATGTAGACAATAAACATCACTGGTGCAAGAACTGAACCCTGTGGTACTCCACTTGTGACATTTCTCCATTCCGATACATTGCCTCTGATTACTGCCCTCATTTTTCTATCAGTCAGAAAATTTTTCATTCATGATAGAAGCTTACCTGTCACCCCTCCAATATTTTCCAGTTTCCAGAACAACCTCTTATGTGGAACTCTGTCGAAAGCCTTTTTTAGGTCCAGATAGATGCAGTCAACCCAGCCATCTCTTTCCTGTAATATCTCTGTGGCCCGATCATAGAAACTGAGTAAATTCGATACACAGGATCTTCCTGATCGAAAACCATACTGTCTGTCTGATATTATATCATTTCTCTCCAGGTGTTCTACCCATTTAGTTTTGATTAGCTTTTCCAATACTTTCACTATTACACTTGTCAATGATACAGGTCTATAATTGAGGGGGTCTTCCCTGCTGCCACTTTTGTAGATTGGAACTATGTTAGCCTGTTTCCACACGTCTGCTACGATTCCTGTACACAGGGATGCCTGAAAGATCAGGTGAAGTGGAATGCTGAGCTCAGATGCACATTCTCTCAGAACCCATGGTGAAACGCCATCTGGGCCAGCTGCTTTGTTCCTCCCGAGCTCCTTTAGCATATTTTCCACTTCATCTCTAGACACCTCGATCCGCTCTATGTTGTTCTCTGGAATTCTTATTGTGTCTGGTTCTCTGAAGATTTCATTTTGTACAAACACACTTTGGAACTTTTCATTTAATGTTTCACACATTTCCTTTTCATTTTCCGTGAATCTGTTTCCCATTTTCAACCTCTGGATATTATCCTTTACCTGCAATTTGTTGTTTATGAATTTGTAGAATAGGCCCTGTTCTGTTTTACATTTATCTGCTATCCCTTTTTCAAAATTTCTTTCTGCCTCTCTCCTTACTGCTGTATAATTGTTTCTCGCATCTTTGTATCGCTGGTATGTTTGGGGGTTTGGCCTCTTCCTATACTGATTCCATTTTTGTGTCTTTTGGTCTCTTGCCCTCTCACAATTTCTGTCGAACCAATCCTGTTTTCTGGTCCTGCATCTCTGTTTTGGTATGAATGTTTGTGTGCCTTCCTCGTATAGTTTTAAAAATTTGGCATACATTTCATTTACTTCCCTGCCTAGCAACAATTCTGTCCAATTACACTCATTAAAAAAATTTTGAAGTTCCCCATAGTTGCCTCTCTTTAAATTGAGTTTATCAACTGTTTCAATGTCCCCATTTTCTTCTAGATGGTATCTTAAAGCATATTTAATGTCTAACAGGACGTGATCACTCTTTCCCAAGGGAGGAAGGTACTGGATGTCAAAAATCTCTTCTTCTTTCCTGGTGAATACTAGATCCAGTACTGACGGTATATCTCCTTCCCTCATTCTTGTGGCTTGCTTTATGCGTTGATACAAGAATGTCTCCAGAATGAGGTTCACAAATCTGCATGTCCAAGAGTCCTCTGTTCTTGCTTCATAGGCCTCCCAGTCTATTGCTCTAAAGTTGAAGTCCCCCAGTATCAACAGTCGTGATTTATCTTTATCTGCTTGTACAATAATATCTCTCATGACCATTATGAGGCCCTCTCGTTTGTCATCCAGTTCTTCCTTTGTCCTCGTGTTGCTTGCTGGTGGGCTGTAGGCATTTACAATTATCAGGTTATCATCCTGATTCCAGACCTGCAATTCCATTATGTCAATATCTCGAGGGTTTTCAAATATTAACTCTTTTACCTTCAGTAAAAAGTACAAAAGTACCTTTTGTGCGGTGCTGGCGGAGCTGCTGCAGCTTGCGTTCAGTGTTGGTGTTCCTTCGGTGCCGTTTCGCAAGCTGTCTCATGCGTTGTTTCACCTCCGGCCGGCTCATGCGCCGCCTCAGCCGTCCTGGCCTTTGGCTTGGGTGCTCTTTTCTTTATTCTCATTGGTTTGTGGTGGCCCCTTCGGTTCCAGATTGTTTCACTAAGGCTCTTCTTCCTGTTGGTGTTGGCTTTTGGGGGTCAGGTCAGGTGCTTCCTGCTCTCCTCTGGCGTAGAGGTTTCTGCTTGTTTGGTCCTGTTGGTTCGGTTACACCCATCTCCTTCTTTTCTAGTGAGGGATGTATCTGATGTTTTCCGGAGGAGTTCTTGGGTTGTTGATGCTTGGTAGGTTTGGCCTGGGGTGCATCGTGTGTTGTGTTTGGTGCGGCTCTCCACTGTTCATTGTGCGCCACGGCTTCTGTGTCTGGGGGACGCGCTTTGGGTTGCCCCGGGTTCCCTTTATCCTCTTCCGGGGTTCGGGTCTCCCGGGTCTTCTGTGGGGTCGTTTGGTGTTGCCGTTTATTTTGTTTCGTGTTTAGGGCTCGTGGTTTCCACCCTCCCTGGTTCATCCCTCTTTTGTCCTTGTCTTTGGGTAGTTAGCTCCGGGGACCCAAAGGGGTCCCCCCCCCCTCCAGAAAACCAGCGTTGAATGTAATGAAACACCATTTTCTGGGTGAGACCCGGAGGCTCCCTGGCAACCCTCCCTACCTCCGATCTTCGGTAATTCGCGTGTTTTGACATCCATCCTGAGAACTGAAGGTGTGGGTAGCCAGCATGAGGGGTCTGGGGCTCCCCCCCTTCCCCCTCCCGGGGTAGGGGGAGCTGAGCAGATGGCGACGTGGCATGTGGTGACGTCATGCTCGTTTGCTCGTTTCCTTTTGGAGAGTTCTGTTCACTAGTTTGCCTTTCAGTAGTAGTTTTGACCAGAATAGGGGTTTGTTTTGGGATGCTTACCTCTCTGGGTGCCTGACCCGTCGATGGCAGACATAGAATGCTCCATAACCACATGTGCATTTCTATTCGCCATTGCTCCTCGTGCCTGTCTGAGGGGGGGGGGGGGCGAGGTTCTGGCTCTTGGTCCCCTGTAGGCCTAGAACTCCATTCACAATGACTGATGCCAAAGTCTAATAATATCCATGTCAGCCTGGATAGTCCCAGGAAGCCTCCGGGTCTCGCCCAGAAAATAGTGTTTCATTACATTCAACGCTGTTTTTTTTCCAGTAATAATATTCAATATGGTGTAACATTTGGAATTTATTTGGTTAAGTGTGTGTGTAACATTTCTATTCTCAAAAATATGGAGCTCTATATATAGTGACATGTACAGTGGGGCCTCAATTTACGATGGTAATCCGTTCCTAGACACGTTGTAAGTCAAAATATCGTTATTCGAAATGTCATAAGTCGAAACGATTTTTCCCATAAGAAATAAAGGAAATTGAATTAATCCGCTCCACACCCCCAAAAATATTAACTTAAAAATACATTTTATACTGAATTTAATTGTGTTCTCTAACTACAATACAGTACATATGTTTGTTACCTTTATGGAGGACTTGATGTGTATGGAAAATGGTGAGGGGGGGGGGAGAAGGAGAGGTGTTACTGTTTGGAAGGAGAGTCCCCTTACATTATAACATCAGGCAGTGATGACTTCTCTGGGGTACTCTCTCTCCTAAGTTTTGCCTACATACTACTAGGACCTGGTTGTTTTTCACTGCTTGTTTGTCTCGCTAAAAACCTTTCCATTGATTTTTGTTTTTCCATACATTTTAATTTTTGTCTGTAGTGAGGCATCACAGTGTCATTAAAAAGGTTAAGGCAACGGCCTACTGCACCGTGATTTGAGTGAGTCATTTCAGCAAAAGTTTGCAATTCTTCCCATGCTGCACACATTTTCTTAATTAATGAAGAAAGGACATTTTGTACTGTTTCCTCCTCCCCTGAAGAAATTTCCTCAGCTGACTCTTGTTCCTGCTCCTTGTGAAGTTCTACTGTGGTCAGTTCTTCGCTGTGTTCCTCCAACATCTCGCAACACACAACACTATGAATGCCACTTTTTTTTTTTTTCAAAATTTCTCAAACCATTCCCTGCTCGCCTTAAACTCTTTCGCATTTGCATCACTCATTCCAGGGGTTTTCTTTAAAAGGTCTTCATGCAATTTCCTTGCTTTTTCATATATGATGGCCTCTGAAAGGCTATCACCCACTAACTCCTTGCTGTGTATCCAAATTACAGTAATAATAATTGTTCAACATCCTCAAGTATTTGTGTTCTATGTTTCGTGATTATTGATATGCCTTATGCAACTTTAGCACTCATAATGTCCTTTTTCTTAGCAAGTATGGTGGATATCGTTGACTGAGATTTGTTGTACTGCCTAGCTAGTTCAGCAACTCGCACACCTTCATATTTACAAATGATCTCTTGTTTTTGCTCTATGGTCATCCTTATATGTGTTTTCATATGTTGAACCTTACCACTGACTTTCCATGGCGTGATATATAATGTGCAAAAAGCAAAAAATCACAAAAATAAAATATAAGTTCTTGTAAGCGTGATCGTCACTAAGCAGGCGGCTCTAGTGAACTGAGGTAGGTCGGCCCATGCGACTGGGAACCATGCGCTCGGTCGACCCAAACGTGTATCAACAAATATCATTAGTCGACGACACTATCGTAAGTCGAGTCACATTTTCCGATCAAATTTATATCGTAACTCGAAATTAGCGGAAGTCGGATCAATCGTAAGTCGAGGTGCCACTGTATTCTTAGGTCAACCAAACAGTAATTATCTAAGTGTAGTTACAGGATGAGAGCTACGCTCGTGGTGTCCCGTCTTCCCAGCGCTCTTTGTCATATAACGCTCTGAAACTACTGACGGTCTTGGCCTCCACCACCTTCTCACCTAACTTGTTCCAATCGTCTACCACTCTGTTTGCGAAAGTGAATTTTCTTATATTTCTTCGGCATCTGTGTTTAGCTAGTTTATATCTATGACCTCTTGTTCTTAAAGTTCCAGGTCTCAGGAAATCTTCCCTATCGATTTTATTAATTCCTGTTACTATTTTATATGTAGTGATCATATCACCTCTTTTTCTTCTGTCTTCCAGTTTTGGCATATTTAATGCCTCGAACCTCTCTTCGTAGCTCTTGCCCTTTAGTTCTGGGATCCACTTAGTAGCATGTCTTTGCATCTTTTCCAGTTTGTTGATGTGCTTCTTAAGATATGGGCACCACACAACCGCTGCATATTCTAGCTTTGGCCTAACAAAAGTCGTGAACAATTTCTTTAGTATATCACCATCCATGTATTTAAAAGCAATTCTGAAGTTAGAAAGTGTGGCATAGGCTCCTCGCACAATATTCTTTATGTGGTCCTCAGGTGATAGTTTTCTATCTAGAACCACCCCTAGATCTCTTTCTTTATCAGAATTCTTTAAAGATTTCTCACATAATATATAGGTTGTGTGGGGTCTATGTTCTCCTATTCCACATTCCAAAACATGGCATTTATTAACATTAAATTCCATTTGCCAAGTGGTGCTCCGTATACTTATTTTGTCCAGGTCATCTTGAAGGGCATGACAATCACCTAAGTTTCTTATCCTTCCTATTATCTTAGCATCATCAGCAAACATGTTCATATAATTCTGTATACCAACTGGTAGATCATTTATGTAGACAATAAACATCACTGGTGCAAGAACTGAACCCTGTGGTACTCCACTTGTGACATTTCTCCAGTCCGATACATTGCCTCTGATCACTGCCCTCATTTTTCTATCAGTCAGAAAATTTTTCATCCATGTTAGAAGCATACCTGTCACCCCTCCAATATTTTTCCAGTTTCCAGAACATCCTCTTATGTGGAACTCTGTCAAAAGCATTTTTTAGGTCCAGATAGATGCAGTCAACCCAACCATCTCTTTCCTGTAATATCTCTGTGGCTCGATCATAGAAACTGAGTAAATTCGATACACAGGATCTTCCAGATCGAAAACCATACTGTCTGTCTGATATTATACCATTTCTCTCCAGGTGTTCTACCCATTTAGTTTTAATTATTTTTTCCAATATTTTGACTATTACACTTGTCAATGATACCGGTCTATAATTAAGGGGGTCTTCCCTGCTTCTACTTTTGTAGATTGGAACTATGTTAGCCTTTTTCCACACATCAGCTACAACTCCTGTATACAGGGATGCCTGAACAGTGTTCCTGTTATTATGTTATATACACACATTATATGTCCCTATCAACATTTATATGCACCATAACAAATTAATAAGCAGTTTGTTATGGTGCATATATATGTTTTGGTGGATATGGTGATAAAATCAAAACACAGCATGGAGTCTCAAGCAGGTGATGCCAGCAGTTACTTGATGCAAAACAATGCCTTCAATATTCCACATATTTTGCTATGACTAGCTATAAAACTGCTGTTATTATCACATTCCCGTCACAAAATCTGGAATATGAAACCATTTCCATGAGGAAATGAATATTAGTGAAGGAACATAAGGTCATTTCATGATGCGTAGATGCACGAAACAGTGGCTGGGTGCTGGTGCTGTGTCTGTACCTCATGCTGTGAATATCATAACTGACATTATGTTCACTGATATTTGAATGTCGGGCATAGTCTTTATCACAGTCAGGATCATCTTTAACTCTATCAACACAAAATTATTTCAGTTGCCTATTTTATTCATCATTACTAAGTGATGCTGTGTAAATAGCTGCACAGTGGTGCTGTGCGCTACTCCTGCATGCGCCAGCCTTGGTTGCTCTCTCAGTACTAAGGCTCTCACAGCCAGCAACAGATGCTTAGGATTTTTTTCAAGATGACGTCTGTTTACAGGAATCTTGAGGCACAGGATGTGAACCTCGTTTAGCTGCAGGAGTTTTGAATTGCTCCCTATACCTAAGAATGCCATATGGTGCTCTGTGCACCCCTGATCCAGCATCTTAATGTGCTCTGCTCTGCAGAACGTTACTGCACTGCTCTGTGCAGTGCTGTTACTAAAGTATTGCGTAAGATTTAAAAGTCCCACGAGTACACTGGGCTCACATTGACTTTCTCAGGCCTCCAGTAAACAGATGCCATTTTGAAAAAAAGATTGTGAGCAGCATTTCTGTGTGCAAAGGCATCAGTATTGAATGAGCAACCAATGCTGGTGCTTACAGCTTGAGTTAACAGCAGATAAAGACTATGTACAATGTTCAGATATCAGTGAACACAATGCTTTTCAAGATGTTCACAGTGCTAGGCAGGTAGCTACAGCACTCTGTCATTGTTTGGTCTATCTAAGAATGTTTAAATGACTTCTCATGTTCTTTTGCAAAATAATCTGGTGAAAATTATTAATTTAAAGATTTAATGACCAGAATTCTGATAATAGCAATGTTGTGCCTAGAATTACCTTAGTCTGTTAGGCGGAGGAAGGTTGCCAAGTGAGGTAGCATCGTCAGCTGATTAGCGTGTGGTGGGGCAATGCTGTTTGGACTTGCCAGACCTGCTTAACCACTGTGCTGCGCTGAGTTTATTGTGAAATTCCCCGTGCACATGAAATAAAGTGATGCAAGTTTTGGTGCTCAAGAGTTTCAGCCCAAAAATTCTTTTTTCTTTGTAAAATGATAAATTACCTTCCCTGAACATGTCTATGTAAAAATAAATACCAAATTCCACTTACTTTGGCTGTGAAGACATGGACAAGGTGTGCTGTGACGTCATCAGGGTTGGTTGCCCGTGTGTGGCATGCCCAGATACGGTCGCGCGGGCCTTTCAAGCACCGGGTGTTGCCACAAATGTATTTTCAATTATTTGTTTTATGTATTTCCAATGTGGTTTTATTTGTTTTTTTATCATATATGATGCATATTTGTGTCCTGTACAATATGTATACAGTAGAACGTTCATAATGTTCCATGGAACTGTGATACATGTGTCGGTAATGTGTCCACAATAAATGTTTATTGTTGCAATATTACTTGTTAAAAATTCTCTAAAATTACAATATGTACAGTTTCACACACTATTTACACAGTAACACATTGTATTACACACTCGGTACTTTGGAAGTGAGTAACAATCAACTACGTAATCCATGGTGCACAGCGCGACTTTGCTCTCGTTAAACCAGGTACAGATAGATTTTCGCTTCCTGTTTCTTCGTTCTGTCTGCTTGTAAAGAACACACTCAGGTACACCATTGGCATTAGTACCTGTAGGTGGTATGTAGCCAAGCTTGTAAAACATAAGGTAGTCTTGAAAAGATTACAGGAAAAGGTCAATTTGTAAGGTTAGTTATCTTGAGGTTATCTAGAGATGATTTCGGGGCTTTTTAGTGTCCCCGCGGCCTGGTCCTCGACCAGGCCTCCACCCCCAGGAAGCAGCCAATGACCGCTGACACCCAGGTACCTATTTTACTGCTAGGTAACATAGAATGAAAGAAACTGCCTATTGTTTCTTGCCGGCGCCTGGGATCGAACCCGGGACCACAGGATCACAAGTCCAGCGTGCTGTCCGCTCGGCCGACCGGCTCCCTTGTGAGGGAGCCAGTCGTGAAAGGTAGTCTGAAAAGTTTGTCTTGTTAGGTCCCACACAGGAAGAGATTCAGCTAGCGTCAAAGAGTGTCCGTCAGTCTGGAAGAGTTTCAGCCAGCCTCAAAGAGTGTCCATCGGTCAAGAAGAGATTAAACTATTCTTGAAAATATCTATGGAAGCCGCTAACACTGTTCATCTATGCTACTTGTATCAGATGCATCGTTACTGAACACAGAAAACGATTCATCTATGTATCATCTAAATAAATTGGAGATAACATAGGTGGGCAAGGGTGGCGCTCAGAGTTACAACTGGATACGCTCGCTGTATCGTCCTCATAGGTGCTGTATCATTTGCATCCGACCTTTGTGTTAGGTCCTTATTGCGCTTAGCTTCAATATTATGACCATCATGTTCTTCATACAATAAGGTTTGAATTTCACCGACTGCGCGCTCTTTCAACACCGCGTCAGACAGATGTTTGGGAGCCAGAGGCGCATGCGCCACCCATGTTTGCTCACTCAGTACTAACCCAGCCAGCAGCCCTAGGGCATTCTGGGAATTTTGTCCAAGATGGCTGCCTCTCACTGGAGGTCCTAAGAGTCCACAACCTACCTCGCACACATTTAGATTGGGTAAGAAAAAATAAGTTTCCTTGGATGGCGCAGTTTCGCACCGACCGAGAATACTCGGTTGGTGCAGTTAAGTGGTTAATGGTTTGTTATGGTGCTCAAAATGTAAATAGTAACTTGTGCTTACAGTGTAATAACAGTTAAAACAGTATTCTTTATTGTTCAGAGAATATAATATATAACTGATTTTAGTTGCACAAATGCATCTATGTATGGATATTTAATACATTCTACAACATAATAATAATATTGACAGCCCAGTTGCACAAGAAAAATCCACGGTAAAAACATTCTAAATACAAAGAAAATATTATATATTCAATGTGTGCTGTAAGAATTTATTGCAAAATATGCGTGACTAGGCTCAACTCTGATAACCAGTTATAAGATTATTACACTTGCCAGAAACATTTAGTGATTAGTAATGGTGCATGAAAGTGTAGATAGTCACAGATAAATATTGTATATGCAGTGTAATAACAGTTGTGACGTCATCTGGAATAGCGCAGTAACTATTGTTACTGTAACTATTTTATTAAAACAAAATTAAATAAATCTGTTGGTACCTTTACGGTGTGGAAGCTGTGGGTAAAGAACAAGAGAATAACACTTTATAATATTTAATGATAAAAATTCCAACGCAGGAATAGCCATGCAAAAAAAAAGATAAATTAATATTTATTTATTTATTTATTTATTTATTTATTTATTTATATATACAAGAAGGTACATTGGGTTTGTGAGAATACATTGGATAGTACAGTATTTACATTCTTGTAAAGCCACTAGTACGCGCAGCGTTTCGGGCAGAAACAATTTACAATAACAATTTACTCGTATAAATAAAAATGAATAATGAATAATTAAAGACAAAAAAACCTTGACCACTTGGCTAAAACACAATCAAAAGAAAAATATATTCAAGTGAAGTTACATTACTGACAAAAAGTGAAATATGACTTCATACAATGTGCTTTGAATGCCCAACCTGTCCTCTTAAAAATGCCGCTTTTGGTCGTTTCCCCGTATGGCCGAATTTGGACGTAATTTGAAAGTGAAAAAAAATTTAAATAAATTTGGGATTTTTTTTTCACCAACAGCAAGTTAAGGGTCCTCTGATAGGTTAGGTGGGCAGGAATTTCTCATAAAGTTTCAAAACGTTATAAAAACTTATATTGAAAGTTTCTTCTTTTAACCCTACCAAGTAAGCCGGACGACTCAAACAGAAAACGGAACAGTACGTCACTTTTGTGAGTCGATTTCATTTCAAATTACGTCCAAATTTGGCCATAGCGCGCATGCGAGCCAAAAGTGACGTTATTTTTAAGAGGACGGGTTGGAATGCCAACCGTCACCCCGTTCGTGGGAATGTCAAGGTAAGGGCAGACACTGGCGAGCCAGAAGCACCAGATGGTTTCTGCCTGCCTAAGTCGCCGGGCTGGATATATATACAGTGGTACCTCAGCTTACACGAATTTAATCCGTTCCCAGAGACGGCTCATAAGTTGAATATTCCTAAACTGAAGCGATTTTCTCCATAAGAAATAATGTAAATTGAATTAATCCGTTCCAGACTCCCCAAAAAATTAACTTCAAAGTAAATTTTATACCTAATTCACCCAAATCTTCAGTACTAAAGTATGTACAAGTTATTACTTACCTTTACTGATGACTTGTTGGTGTATGGAAGATGGTGGGGAGGAGGAGACGTGTTAATGTTTGGAAGGGGAGTCCCTTTCCAAATCTTTAAATTCTTCAATAAATCTTTCAGTTGCTGGTTTGTCTGTGCTGGCAGCCTCCCCATGCCTCACAACACTATGAATACCACTTGTTTTTCTTAATTTCTGTAACCATCCCCTAATTGCCTTAAACTCTCTCATATCTGCATCACTCCAGGGGTTTTCTCTAAAAGGTCTTTGTGCAATTGCATTGCTTTCTCACAAATGATGGCCTCTGAACTGCTATCACCTGCTAACTCCTTGTTAGCTCTTGTTAGCTAACTCCCCAAGTGTTTGTGTTTTATGTTTCGTGATTATTGTTATGCCTTTTGCCACTTTAGCACTCGTAATGTCCTTTTTCTTAGCAAGTACAGTGCATATCGTTGATGTAGATTTGTTGTACTGCCTAGCTAGTTCAACAACCCATGTACCATTTTCATGTTTACGAATGATCTCTTGTTTTTCCTCTATGGCCATTCTCACATGTGTTTTCTTGGCTTGAACTGTACCACTGACTTTCTTGGGACCCATGGTGAGATATATAATAACAACTTTTATGTTCAAATACCCAAAAATTGGAAAAAACAGGTCATGCGCGATTGTCACTAGGCAGGAGGCACTGGTAAACTGAGGTGCGATCGCTGTGCCACTACACGCTAGGTCGGCCATACGCGTATCAACAAACTTCGTTTCCCTAAGCAAAGCTCATAACCCGATTTGGATTTTTATGAAGAAATTGGGCTCGTGACCTGAAAAGTTTGTAAATAGGGGCCAACTGGACCAGCGAAGAGACTCCGCCGGAAAGATTTACTGTTCCATGTGCTTATCGGCAACTAACAATGAAGATTTACACCCCTCCCAGGCGCAGGTGTTACAAGTGCCAACGGTGGAATCATGTTGCAAGGAACTGTTGGAATGATGAGCGGTGTGGCCACTGTGCCGGAAAGCATGCAACGTCTGTGTGTGATGCTAAAAAGGGTGGTGCACTAAAACTGAGGTGTGCAAACTGTCACGTGGAGGGAGTTCCCGCCTGGCATGGGGACTGTGCCTCACTCCCGCCGAGACGGGCTGCCAGGGGTACAACAGCTGGGGGCGCCAGTAACCACCCTGGCTCATCTGCTGTGCCCCCACTGGTCACTCCGTCACACTCCCCTTCCTTACCCAACCACTCCAACGCCACGGCTAGTAGCTCGAGTGACACAGTTGTAGGCCCTACCAATTCATGTTGGTCGGGGGGCCTGGATCAGGCACAGAAAATTAGTGAGCTTATGCATACAGTAGAAAAACAAAACAAAATTGTGGAAAACCTGACCAAGCAGATAACCGAACAAAATAAGGAAATCATGCACCAATAGACGATGATAACCACTCTTCAGGAAACTGTGAGAGTATTAATAACTGAAGGCAGGCCACACCAACCTGGGGTACCACCATGTGCTCCCATGCGGCCAGTACCCCAGGGGAGACCCCAGCAGGGGGTGTCCCAGCCCTCACACCAGCTGGGCTCTCCCACCACGGCTCCCCACACCCCAGCCTCATCAACGCAGTGCGCTATGAACAGAGGTAAACTATTCCACGTAGAAACGCATAGTGCTGTCGATGAGTATTATGGCGCAACTGATCCTGATGATGAACGTAGTGACACTGAGGGTGAGAACTTTAATGGTGATGACGATCAAGATGTTGATACCGGGTCTAATAAACTCTGTTTGAAGGAATACAGTAGTGGAAATGTTGAAAGTGATTGTGGTAAAGAACAAAGTGAAACCAGTGACGCTTGTAGTGATAGTGACGAAGTTCAACTGGACGTGGATGCCCGCCTCGGGCCGCGCACGCCACATCCCAGATGGTTCTGCCGTGACACATTTAAAGAAATGGTGACAGGTGATGTGCTGACTGAAGAGGAAAAAGAAGCTGTAATAAAGCACTACAAACGGTATGTAGACATACTTGCTTTTATGAAACTGCAGACTGATAAAGTACAAAAGAACAATGGCGGCCTCTGAATCTCATAAAAACAAGTACAGTGTCATACCCACATTTTGCTTCCAGTAGATGAACGACATATGAGATTTAGAAACAAGTAGTGTATTGTGAGGACTAATAATAAACAGAAGCTCCCCTATGACTCTGTAATATCCCCATTGGCCAAACTATTATGTATTAACGACAAGACCTACCATTAACACTTTCGCGCTCTCGGCGCTCAAGAAAAAAACAATACCCCAGATGCTTTCGGCACTTCGCGCGCCTACGAGGTAAGACCAAAAAGTGTACACTCTTTTGACTGTCCTGACAATAATTGAAGGCGCACATATTTAAATTTGGTATCACTGTGTTCGCAATGAAATTGTCTATAAGAGCATACCTATAAAATGCCGCCCAAGCATAAGGAGTATCAACACCAAATAAAAAACTATGCAGATCACTCGCCGAGAGCGCCAAACAGCAACAAAATGTTTCCACTCTCTTAATGGTTGCGAAGCCTACAGTTGTCCTACATCGCTAATTTTGGTATCATTGGAATCGCAATAAAATTCTCTACACGGACATATGCATATGAATGTTTAATATAGGTAATTGCCCACCCGCAAGAGTGTGTGAAGTGGAGAGTAGTTAGCCGCGAGCGCACTGGCGAAAACACAGGGGGGAAATCATGCTTGGAAAGTTTATACGTTTCCTGACCCTACTTTTCTATGTACATATTTCTTTTTTATACCAATGTGTTCGCAATAAAATTTTCTATAAGATGAACTGTATAACATTTGTACAAAGCATGTGTAAGAGAAGCGCCAAATATAGAACCACGTCGCTCAGTATGCGTTCGCGGCAGAAACGAACGCATTGTTTTCGTTCGTTTGATGTTTGTCATGTTTATACTTGTTGAAACATTTTATAATTTGTATGACAGTGATCGCAGTAAAATTCCCTACACAGACATATACATAACACATACAAATATTTCCCACGTGTTGGATATATCAACGGCTAAAGGGAACCCACTGCCACACGCTCGCCACACCCCCAAACATACTTTGTGTATTTTTTTTTTACTCATAGAAGTTTATGTGATATAATATTCATTCTGGTACCAAAACATCCGCAAATAAATTCTCTACAAAACAAAAGTATCCCCATCCATTTCGGTTAAAAAATGGAATTTATAGAAATATTTTTTCGATGGACGAGAAAAGTAGGCTGTTATGCGGAATCATAAGAGAAAACGGCGACGAGTTATCTCTAATCTAAAGCGCGAAAGTGTTAATGTATGATGACTTACTGTAAATATGTAGCTCTTGTAATAGCACTTTCTCTGTAACTAGCTGACATTGTATCTATAAGGTGTGAAGGATTGAAGAAATTGTTTATGTAATAATCTAAGATGAGGTCTGATAAAGACCTTTTGTGCCCTCTGTAATGCTTTTGCGCTACCGCTCACAGGATGAGTATGGGGTGCACAATAAACTAGCCGCCTTCGGCGGCAACAATCAAATCAAGGTATCTTGTATTTTTATCTGACTTCAGTGCCCTTGTGTGGCCATGGGTTGGATTTCACAGCACTTAACTTCAGGGAGCCACTAGGCACTCCTACCCCCCCCCCCCCCTTCATAAAACTAGCTAGTTGCATAAATTTTTTTTAATCATTTGTTTACATTGTTCAGGGAGTTCTGTTGCCGTTCTTGAGGCTGAGGGCTCGTTTGAGCCAGTATTGGATTGTTCTGTCTTGCTTACACTCTGGATTCCTTTCTCAGTGGTGGCATAAATGCCTAAGTTAATATATAAAGGCCACTGCTCCCTGTGTATGAGGCGGCCCTGGTTCTGGCTCTTCGTCCTTGGTAGGACACAGAACTGCAACTGATAGGACCTAGTAGTTTGGCACTACATTTGAGATACACGTAATAGCTTCAGAGAGTTAGTGGGGCTCGCCCAGAATTTGGCATTTCGTTTCATTCAATTCAGGTTTTATATGTGTCTTACTTTATTTTTATAGTTCCCTTTCTTATAGTAGTTGATTTTTATACATTTAAATTAATATCTCTTAGTCATGTAACAAAACACTTCCTATTATGAAACATTTTCATATATTGACGGAAACTTACACTATAATCTAACAAATTTCTGCTTCTTTCAAATAGTATAGTTGATCTTTTTCAGCATGCTGTATAGACTAACATTGTTTTTTTTTTATATATATACAGCTAATGCACAGTATAGCACTACAGTTCAACAACCACCCAAATCTGCTGCACAGCCGCCTGGAAAGATGGTTCAACAGGCCCCTGCCACGGGAGAAACTAAGGCAGAAACTAAAAATATGCTTTTCTGCTGGACAAAGGTTCATCCAACACTGCTAAGAAACCTGGACCGCAGTTCCGCAAAGTGATGCCAAATATTATTGGTATGTGAAGTGTTTTTTCCTAGTAATTTATAATCATTAGTTAACCCTTATTATATGTATATAATTATGTTCTATTTATTATAAATATTTAAATCAGTTGTATGGTATTAAGATTGATATTTCACATTAAAACTCCATAAAATTTTAATGAACCACAAAAGTCTATTTGGATGTAATCTACAACATGATGCCTCTAACATTTCAAACTAATATTGAGCTTGGCACAGCATCCTTCCAGGGCAGTATTCTAGTGCGAATCACCATATCTAGTGTACCACCATCAAGCTTCAGTCTTCCACATGAACAGCTGTGTTGGCATTTCCTGAATTGCACAAGATATACAATTCTTTGTGCACATTATAGAGTTTCTCAGTGATAAAGATGAATGTACAGTATATAAAGCGGGTCGGGTGGCCCGCCTGCTTTTGTTGGGTGTTCGGGTTCTGGCCTACCTGTATTCCTACCCGAGCCTAAATCTGTATTCTCTTGAGCGCAGGCGGGAGAGATACACAATAATTTATACATGGAAAAATATTAGAGGGGCTGGTCCCAAATCTGCACACAGAAAAATAACATCACATGAGACCAGGAGGCATGGCAGGATGTGCAGAATACCCCTGTTGAAAAGTAGAGGTGCAACAGGTACTCTAAGAGAGAACTATCAACATCAGTCCCGAGACTGTTCAACATGCTTCCACTACACTTAAGGGGCATAACTGGCCGACCCCTCACAGTGTTCAATAGAGAACTGGATAAACACCTCCAAAGGATATCTGGTCAATCAGGCTGTGATTCATACGTCAGGCTGCGAGCAGCCGCGTCAAACAGCCTGGTTGACCAGTCCAGCAACGAGGAGGCCTGGTCAATGACCGGACCGCCGGGACACTAAGCCCAGGAAACACGTCAAGGTAACTTCAAGGTAGGCACCTCGACGACTGACTTGTTTGGGCTCCCAGCCAGTCTACGTGTCTGCTCGCCAGGGATTTGGTTCTTACCCAGCTCGCCCGGTTCGGGTTCCTGATGAACTGGCAAAAGTTCGTATCTGGTTCCCCCTCAGGTTCGGTCTTGGCTGGGTCTTGTGTGGGATGCATGGACTGCTTCTTTGTCTCTTCCTCCTGCAGCTTTGCTTCACCTGCGTTCCTGCCTTCATCTGTTCCTGAGGGAATCTCGGGTCACGCAGCGTTTGCTTGAGGGCTTGTGCGGGAGCCTGAACTTTGCTATGATGGTCTACATTGCAGGCCAGGTGTGGCTTCATCGGCTGTTCTGGTTCCTTCGGGGACGTCCCTTCCGCCTCTCTCGCAACCGCTGGGTTCGACCTCTTGGGGCTTTCCGTCTGTTGCTGTGTCGCCGATTTCCTCTTTGGGTTTTTTGAGGTTCAGTGCCCTGGCGCCTACCCGAGCCCTCGCTCAATGAGTTCACGGACGCATCGTCTCTTGGCTGAGGCTTTGTGACCAGTGCTCACCAGGCCGGCCAGGAACGGTGGGGTCCGTCCTGCCGTCAGGCTCACAGCACGGCATGGGAGTTTGTGGCTGTGTGGATGTCTCTCCGGAGGATTCAGGTTGCTTGCAGATCAACGATCCGGCACCATTCGGACCGTTCTATGGTTGTTCATTGCCTGAACCCAGGGAGTTCCATGCAGTCCTTAGCTCTTTGGGGCTGGTCGATTCGGATGATTCGTCTGCTGAGTTCTCGGGTTTTGGCTCTCCTGGTGGTTTACGTTTGGGGGGTTGTCCAGTGTCCTGGCAGATGACCTGTCCCACTTCACTCCCATGTCCACGGAATGGACGGTCGACGCCAACTTGTTCAGTTGGCTCTGCTAGACGTTGGGGCCTCCGGAAGTGAATCTCTTTGCGTCAGCGTGGTCGGTTTGTCTTCTGGTATACGTTTTGCCCTTTCCTGACAGCGAGGCTGTTGGGGTCGATGCCTTCAGGCAGGACTGGGCGTGATGGGGTTACCTGTACCTTTTCTCCCCAGTTCAGATGTTGCTCAAAATCCGGGCTAGCTT
The DNA here is from genome assembly GCF_040958095.1 of Procambarus clarkii. Lineage (NCBI taxonomy): Eukaryota > Metazoa > Arthropoda > Malacostraca > Decapoda > Cambaridae > Procambarus > Procambarus clarkii. The sequence goes on from NC_091198.1 coordinate 34,538,851, forward strand.
GGAGACTTACCAGGGGAAAGCTGTCCTGGTTCCTTGGTGCCCGGCCCAGCCTTGGTTTCAGGCGCTGCTTCCTTGGTGTCCAAACCCGAGGGTCTTCCTGCGGCTCCACCTCTTTCAGCAGATCGGTCCAGCCTGGTGCGAGGCTTGTTCGTTCTTCTCCTCGAGTCTTCACATCAGGAGTTTCTGATTCGAGTCTATCATCAATTGTATGGTGAGCAGGTGGCTTTGTTGTTGGTCTCCCACCTACGTGCTTCGTCTCTGCAGCAGTATGAAGTTTCTTGGCGGTCCTTCCAGGTTTTCCTATCACTGCATAGGTGTACTTCGGTCTCTGATAGGGTTACCTTGTCTTTCCTTTTGTGGTTGTTCCAGGACCGTCATCTTATGCCGAATACTGTTGCCTCGTATCGTGTGGCGCTGGCGGAACCGCTCCAGCTTGTGTTCGGTATTGATGTTACTTCTGCCCTGTTTCGCAAGCTGTCTCGTACGTTGTTTCACCTCCGACCTGCTCATGTGCTGCTTGAGCATGCCTCTCTTTTCTCTCTTCTCCTTCTCCTCCTCTTCTCCATGGACCTCCTCCATTGTCTGGCACCCCGGTGAAGAAAATGATCTAGATTTATCTTGAAGATGTACTGGGCAGTACTCAAGATGGAACAGCACAAGAGATTTGAAGAGTACAATCATTGTGATGGGATCCCTGGATTTCAAAGTTCTCATATTCCATCCTATCATTTTTCTGGCTGACTCAATATTTGCTTAGTTATGCTCCCTAAACGTTAGGTCGTCAGACATCATTATTCCCAAATCCTTTACCTGCTGAGGTAACATATCCTTTGCATGTAACCCTGAGGTAATGAGCTTCTAACTGCACTTGGACTTGATTTTATATGGTTGACTGTTACTCTGTGTTCTGTTCGGCAGGAAACCGAGTATCCAGCGTCCTACTTTACCGGTTATTCCCATTGACCTCATTTTGTGTGCTATTACTTCATGGCCACATTTATTGAATGCCTTTGCGAAGTCCGTGTATACCACATCTTCATTTTGATTTTCTTCTAATGCCTCGGTGACTGTGTCGTAGTGGTCAAGTAGCTGCGAGAGGCACAACATGGATTTCCCGCTCGAAGTCCATGTTGGCCTGGGTTGTGAAGGTCATTGGTTTCCATGAAACTAGTGACCCAACTCCTAATCACTCTCTCAAATACTTTTATTATGCGGGATGTTAGTGCAACTGGTCTGTAATTTTTGCCAATGCTTTGCTCCCTCGGTCAAATGCTAGAGAGGACGCAAACACAGTGGCCTGCTTACCAGAGCCTCAGATATTAACACCAAGTAAAGCATCCAGCACTTCCACTAACACGATAACATCATTTATATTTGCCAACATCCAGGGTATAAAAACACGCAAATCCAACAAAGTTCACTTTATAGATGGTCTCCTTCATGAGGCAAATGCAGTGTTTGCAGCCCTAACGGAAACTCACACAAAGGACTACCTTGATGGTGAAATATGGATCTCAGAGTACAATCTTTTCAGATGTGATAGGAAACATTGGCTTCAGGGTGGGGTCAGCCTCTACATCAAAGACACACTCATCTGTACTGAGCTGCTAAACACCTCAAATGATATGGTGGAAGTGCTGATAGTCAAAATAGAGATCCTAAATGTAGTTGTTGTCCTTGTATATAAGTCACCGGAGGCAAACCCTCAGCAGTTTAAAGACCAACTAATGAAAATAGAAGACTGCTTGGAAAACCTCACAAATCCAGCTCCGAACATCATCCTGCTTGGGGACTTCAACCTACGGCACCTGAAATGGAAGCACCTGGTTAATACAGTAATATCAGAAAGAATACCAGGAAGTAGCCTAAATGAACAGGCACATGCAAATGACCTGCTACGGATGTGCGATAGGTTTGCCTTAAACCAGCAAATAGTAGAACCAAATAGGAAGGAGAACACGCTGGACCTCATTTTCACTAATAATGACGAATTGATCGGGAACATAATGATTACAAATACCTGTTACTCAGATCACAACTTAATTGAAGTTCTGACAACCATGGGGAATGAACCTTCAAAACCAGTCCAGATTCCCGGTGGAGGAGATTTCAGCAAATTCAACTTCAATAATAAACAGATAAACTGGGAGCAAATAAACCAGGACTTCACAGAAATAAACTGGGAAGAACAGCTAGAAAATGCAAACCTGAACAGTGCCTAGAAAAAAAAAAGCTCAGTAGCACTAGAAATATGTTCATACCGCATACCCCTAAGAAAAAAGAGAGAGAGATGCAGATTGGAATGGGAACGTCGTTCCCTATATAGGCGAAGAAAATGCTAAGTTCTTTTCCTTTAAAGAACACAATAAAGTAGCTGTCACAACTGCAAGAAAAATGACAGGTTGGATAACAAGAACTTTTCCCACTAGAGATGCTATACCGATGATGATACTTTTCAAAACGCTTGTGCTCTCTCGAGTGGAGTACTGCTGCACAATAACAGCCCCTTTCAAAGCTGGAGAATTTGCTGACCTGGAGAGCGTGCAGAGATCCTTTACTGCTAGAATCCACTCAGTAAAACATCTAAATTACTGGGACCGACTAAAGAGCCTAAATCTGTACTCCCTTGAGCGCAGGCGGGAGAGTTACATAATAATTTACACGTGGAAAATAATTGAGGGGCTGGTTCCAAACCTGCACACAGAAATAACATCACATGAGACCAGAAGACATGGCAGGATGTGCAGAATACCCCCGTTGAAAAGCAGAGGTGCAACAGGTACTCTGAGAGAGAACTATCAACATCAGAGGCCCGAGACTGTTCAACACCCTTCCACTACACATAAGGGGCATAACTGGCCGACCCCTCACAGTGTTCAAGAGAGAACTGGATAAGCACCTCCAAAGGATACCTGATCAACCAGGCTGTGACTCATACGTCAGGCTGCGAGCAGCCTCGTCTAACAGCCTGGTTGATCAGTCCAGCAACCAGGAGGCCTGGTCGACGACCGGACCGCGGGGACGCTAAGCCCCGGAAGCACCTCAAGGTAACCTCAAGGTAAGGTAACCCTCCATTATGTAGAGGGGCTATGTCTGCTGCTTTAAGAGCAGCTGGTATCTCCCAAGTCCATGCTCTTCCTCCACACTGTACTGAGTGCCTGTGCTACTGGCATCTTGCATTTCTTTATAAATATTGAATTCCATGAATCTGGACCCGGAGCCGAGTGCATGGGCATGTTTTCAATTTCTCTTACAAAAGGGAAAGATGGAGGAGACCCCTTGAGTCCCACCTTGCTTCATGCGAGTTTGAAGCTTCGTTTGCGAGTTTCCCCTTGTCTTGGTGACATTCACCGTCTTTGCCTCCACCGTGCCGCGTGTTGGGTCGATGACACCTTTCACCCAGTCTTGCGAGTGGTGTTCTTGCTTGTACTCCAGTTCACCACAGTACAACTGTTACTGTGATTTGGGTGCAGGCGGCCTTCGTGTTGCATGCGAGGTTTAGGTTGCTGCAACACGCTCTGTTCGTTGCCTTCTGGATGCCACCGCTGCTGCCCCATTGGGGTTTTCAGGCCCGGACTTAGGGGTGTTCATCGCCCTTTGGTTTCATCCGTGCCTCCTAGTCCTTTCCCTGCTGTGGTTCGTCCTGCCCCCCCCCCCCTCCTTTTCCCCATCTCCCAGCTCCCGGATCTCAACCGGTGTCGAGGCAGGGTTTTCTTGGTGAGATTTGGGCGGCTTCGGGGACTTCCCCTTCTGTATCGGTTGAAGAGACATTCGAGCCTGTTCCTCCTACCGGGGCTTTTGGGTCACATCAGCGAGGCCCCTTCATCCCCGCTTTTCTGGTGGACTTTGCCTTTTCTTCTGAAGCAGAGGGTTTGGAGGACGGCTCAGCCCTGGGTCCTGGCAAAGCGGATCCCGGGGATGGGGATGAGTTGACTTGGGGAGCTTATGCACTGTTTGACCCCACCTGGTTGTTGGTACCCTTGGTGCAGGGCTTGTTGTTACGGGGAGGGGGGCTGGGCTATAATTCTTTCCCCCCCTCCGTACGTGTTTGATGTGGGTTCAACCCCTCCCCGGGTTCGGTTCCGGGTGCCCTTGGGTTCTTCGGTTCCCTCCACTTTGATGTGTTTGGCTTCCTGCGTCCCGCCGAGGGAGGTGCTCTTGCAGCTTATTTCCTGCGAGACCCAGATTCCACGTCGATAATGGAGCCGCCGCCTCCTGCGTTTGGCTCGTCTTTTCCATACTAGGTGCATTATGAGGTGCCAGAGTCTTTCTGTCTGGCAGACTGCCCTTTCTTTTCATTGGGGATGTGTTATGTTTTCGGACCCGCATGCTTGCATGGCGGGAGTTGACTGCGATCGTTTAGGTTTACCTGGGTGGGTGAGTTTGAGCACCACCTTTGGTCTTACTCTTCTTTTCCCTCCCTGCAGGAGATGTCTTCGGACTCGCTCGAGGGGGATGTGGATGAGCTGGCTTCTGGGCCTGCGTCTGGTGCACTTGCCTCGGCGGCTTGGGCATTGGCTGCCTTGTTGAGGTTGTTTGTGCCGATTTTGCAGGGTTTGAACAGATCAACTGTTCTTTGTTTCTCGCCTCGCGTGTCGCTAGGTGGTGCTTGTGCTTAATTCCAAAGTGCGCCCACTCTTTGGAATCCGCATGGGCACTTTGATTTTCGCCCCTTTTTGTCCATTGCTGTTTGCAGTGTTTGCGGTGGTGCATTTTCTACTGACGGCTTCGTCTCGTTGCCGGCCTATGTCAAACTTGTTCCTTCTCCAGGGGGGCCGTGGTGGTCCTGCCCTGATGGTCGTGCTGGGGCTCGTGATTCTTTTGGTCGTCGTAAGCCAGTAGTGCCTGATTCGGGGCTGGCCCCGCTTGCAGAGCCGTCTGCGTCTGGTCAGCTCTGTGATCGCTCTGAGCGTCGGTTGGGCTCTCGTATGGGTCGTCAGTCCTCTCACAGTTTGCCCAGTTGATGGGGTGATGGAGGGGAAGCTCGTGCTGTTTCCTTTTTCGCCAGGTCTTATGGTTCGTAGGCGTTTCGGGTCGTTTCCTCTGGCCTGCGGTGGAGTTGGGTGGCCCCTCCTTCGGGGGATCGGTGGCTGGCAGGGCTGGCCTCTTCTTCAGTGGTCTGTCAAGTCATCCTGGAGTATGTTCGCTTGGGCGTGGTCGAAACGATAATGTCTCTCAGTTGGGTTCCCATCTGTTTCCAGTTCCGAAACGGGATTGTGTGGACCTGCTGTTCATTCTGGATTTGTCTCTTTTGTACCCCTGGGTCTTTTGTTCCTTTTTTTGGATGACCACTTTGTCCCAGGTCCGGCTGCTTTTGGGGCTGGGTGCTTGGATGATGTCTGGACCTTGGGACGCATATTGGCACTTCCCAATTCATCTGGGGTTCAGGGACTAGCTTGGTTTTGTTGCGGGACGACTGGCTTAATGTTTTTGTTGCCTTCCATTCAGCTTGAATCAATAGGGGTTCGGGTTCTAGCTTACCTTGACGACTGACTGGTCTGGGGTCTCTGCCAGTCTGCGTGTCTGCTCCCCAGTAATTTTGTTCTTTTCGAGCTCGCGGGATTTGGGTTCTTGTTGAACTGAAGGAAGTCCCATTTGGTTCCCTCTCAGGTTCGGTCTTAGCTAGGTCTTCTGTAAGATGCTCGGACCGCTTCCTTGTCTCTCCCTTCTGTGGTGTTGCTGCGACTTTGATCCCGCCTATGGCTGTTATTGGAGGGCACCCGGGTTACTTGTCAGTTGTTCAAGCAGGTGTGCAGGAGTCTGAACTTGGACATGCTGGTCTATCTGTCGTGTTGGATCTGGATTTGGCGGCTGTTCTGGTTCCTTCGGGGACATGGCTTCCACCCATCTCGTGTTTACTGGATTCTGACCACAAGAGCCTTGCGTCGGCTGCTGCATCACCGGCTTCCTCTTTGTTTTTTTTGGGTTCTGCCATGGCGCATACCCGAGCCTTCGCTCGATGTGTTCACAGATGTGTCATTTCTCGGTTGGGGCTTTGTGACCAGTGCTCACCGGGCCGGCCATGGTCTGGTGGGATTTGTCCTTCCATTGGGCTCACAGCATGGTGTGGGAGTTCGAGGCGGTGTGGCATTCGCTTCAAAGGGTTCGTATCATTCGTGGATCGACGATCCGGCTCCATTCAGATTGATTCCCATTGGTTCATTGTATGAACTGCAGGAGTTTGAGGTGATCCTTGGCTCTTTGGAGCTTGTCGCTTTGGGTGACTCATCTGCTGAGTTCTCGCAGTTTGGCTTTCCTGGCGATTCATGTCCAGGGAGTGTCCAACATACTGGCAGACAGCTTGTCCACGGAATGGCCAGTCCACGTCGACTCGTTCCGTTGGCTCTGCCAGGCTCCCGGATGTGGACCTCTTCACGTCGGTTTGGCCGAGGCATCTGGTATACGCAGCGCCCTTCCCTTACTTCCAAGCTGTAGTGGTCGATGCCTTTCGACTGGATTGGTTGAGGTGGGGCTACCTGTACCTCTTCCCCCCAATTCGGTTGTGGCTCCAGGTCCTGGCTAGCTTGGAGACTTGCCAGGGAAGAGTAGTCCTGTTGGCCCCTTGGTGGCCAGCCACGCCTTTGTTTCTGGAGCTGCTTGCTCCATGTCCGAATTCGAGAGACTTTCTGCGCCTCCGCCTTTTCCAGCAGATCGGTCTGGTCCAGTACGTGGCTGGTTCAAACTTCTCTGATCTTTAAGTCTGGTCTTTTTGATGCGGGTTTTTCAGCACATGTATGTTGATCAGGTGGCTTCGTTGCTGGTGTCCCCACCTATGAGTTTCACCTCGGCAGCAGTATGAAGTTTCCTGTTGGTCCTTTTGACACTTTGTAGGTTGTCTTCAATTTCTGATTGGGTTGTTTTGTCCGTTCTCTCTCTCGGTTGTTTCAGGACTGTCATCTTATGCCGAATACTGTCGCCTCGTATCGTGCGGCGCTGGTGGAGCTGCTTCGGCTTGAGTTTGGTGTCCAAGCTTTCTTGGACGTTGTTTCACCTCTGGCCTGCTCATGCGCGACCTGAGCCATCCTGCTCGTTGGACTGGGTGCTCTCTACTTTCTTCTCAGATTGTGGTGACCTCTTTGGTTCAGGACTTTTTCTAAGGCTCTTTTCTTGTTGGCATTATCCTCTGGGGGTTGGGTCGGGGAGCTTCATGCCCTCCTCCTGTGCTGGGGTTTGTGCTCTTTCGATCCTGGTGTTTGTTTTGTTCGTTTGCAGCCATCTCCTTCTCTTCTGACAAAGAATGATGCTGCAATTTTCAGGAGGGGTCCTTGGGTTGTTGATGCTTGGTTGGTTCATCCAGGGGTGCATCATGTTTTGTGTCCGGTTGTGGCTCTTTGCAGTTATTTGCGCACCACGGCCACTATGGCAGGGAACGGGCTTTGTGTAGACCCGGTTTCCCTTCTTCCCTGTTCCGGGGTGTGGGTCTCCCAGGTTGTCCACAGGATTATTCAGTCCAGCCAGCCTGCGGTCTAACCTCCGTGCCCACGATGTTCATAAGTTTACGGCTTCGGCTGCGATTTTTGGTAATACGGTATTGTATGTCTTGGGCTGACATTCGGGCACTGGGCTTTTGGAAGTCGAACAGGGGCCTGGCTGCACGGTAACTCATTAATGTTCCTGGTCCTTCTCGGCGTGTGTAGCCTTGGGTCGCAGGTTGCAGCCAGTTCTTGACTTTGAGTTGAGGAGCGAGTGGTAGGCCATCTCCTGGATAAGCTCCTCTTTTCCTTTATCATTGGTTAGGTAGCTCCAGGGAGCCGAAGTGGCTCTCCACAGAAAACCAGCGTTGAATGTAATAAAACGCCATTTTCTGGGTGAGACCCGGAAGCTCTCTGGCATCCCTCCCTCCCCCTCTCCCCAGAGGCAGTTTTTCGTGTTTTTAATATTCAGCCTCTGAACTGGGGTTGAGTAGTAGGTGGGAGGTGGGGGTGGGGTTTGGGGCTCCCCCTTCCCCCTCCCGGGGAGGGGGAAGTTGCACAGACAGCGGTGCGGCGGCATCATGTTTGTTTGCTTGTTTTCGATTTGGGAGTTCTGTATTCTAGTTCAGCTTTTGGTTTGCAATTTTTAACCAGCTGTAATTTGTTTTGGAATTCCTACATTTTCGGGGGCTTGACCTGGTAGATGGCAGACGTAGACTGCATCCAATTACACAGGGTTGTCTGTAAGCCATCATTGCTCCATCGATTGACTATTGCCAGTCTAATATATACACATCACACTGATTTAGCTCCGGGGAGCCTCCGGGTCTCGCCCAGAAAATGGCGTTTCATTACATTCAATGCTGATATTTTGTTTAATTTTATATGCATATTTAATCTGATGAGAGTAATCTGCTGCTCATGCCTCATGAACCCATGGGTGCATCCAAATCAACATTGCCATCATCTAAATAATGGTGGCAAAGTAAGGATTGATCTCCTGAATATTGGGATTTGGATCAATGTCACTGGACTTTACTATATCTGAAGAATGACTTAACATATTGTCTTGAAACATGCAAAACTATGTTGAAACATTCAAAACTTTGCAATGGTATTGTAGTAAAAGAAAGAAGCCTATTCCTTGTCACATTTTAAGAAAATATGAATGAAGAATGACGGTAACTGCAGAGGATCTGTAGGCAAAATGAAACAGCGCCTATTTATATCCACTCAAAATGAGTCCTACATGTGCTTAACCTAGACTTACAACATTACAGCAATCCCACATCTCTTATATTACACGGTAATTTATTCCACAAATCAATTGGTCTCTTTCCAAACCAGTATTTACCCCAGGTCTTAACTAAATCTAATTTTATTCAATTTATATTCATTATCTCGTGTTCTATTTTGTGTTGATATATTTAAAACCGTATTTATATCCTCTTTGTTATAACCGTTCATCCATTTATATACACTACTATACTTCAGTCATGTTATGTCACGCCTTACTCTTCATATTTCTAGAGAATATAAATTTATTTTTTTAATCTATTCATTAGGGAGGTCTCTAATTTCTGGGGATAAATTTATCATCCTTCACTGTATGTGTAAAATGTATTTTATGTCCATTTTATAGTATGAAGACCAAAATTAAACTGAGTAATCTAAATGGGGGCCTAACAAAGGCAAAATAAAACTCAAGAATAATTGTGAATGTATTGCAAGTGTTTCTAGAAATAGATCTAGTATCTTGTATGTTTTATTCTCTACTTTAATGCATTGATTTTTTGGTTTAGGATCCCTGCATGATAAGATCCTTGGGTAATCTGATACTTTTAACATTTCTCGGCTTTTGTCTGTCTGCTCGCATATTGACATCTTGAGTGATATTTAGGATCTTTAGAATATTCCAGGACATGGGCTGCTAAATAGTATTCCATGCTTGGTACCATCTTTTGATATTTTCTTACTTCTTGCCATATATTTTCTGGGAGGAGCTCCGTTGGCTCGCTAAAGCCGTCATTTAATGATCCAACGCATCCTCCGAATTGACAGTACGGTTTAATACTAAGTGTAATAAGTGCAATTCGTGACTGCTGGGAATAGTACATAATTACACTTACTTGTGCCGTTAGATTTACCTCCCCATATATTCTCCTAATTTTCTGTTAAAACATTCAGAAATTTAGGATGAAGTTTTCATGTTCAATTCTGTATAGACAAGTTTTAAATATAAAGAATTTCTTTTTCAGTTTTATCAACCACCGTGCTGCGATGAGTTTGTTAAATTTTTTCCCTATGCGCATGAAATAGTGTTCCCAAAAATTCTTTTTTCTTCGTAAAATGATACATTCCCTTCCCTGAACATGTCTATGTAAAAATAAATACCAAATTCCACTTACTTTGGCTGTGGGGACGTGGACAAGGTGTGCTGTGACGTCATCAGGGCCTGGTTGCCCGTGCGTGAATCGCCCAGACACGGTCGCGCGTGCCTTTCAAGCACCGGGTGTTGCCAGAAATATATTTTCAATTATTTGTTTTATGTATTTCCAATGCAGTTTTATTTGTTTTTTTATCTTATATGATGCATATTTGTTTCCTTTACAATATGTATACAGTAGAACGTTCATAATGTTCCATGGAACTGTGATACATGTGTCAGTAATGTGTCCACAATAAATTGTTTATTGTTGCAATATTACTTGTTAAAAATTCATTAAAATTACAATATGTACAGTTTCACACACTACACAGTAACACACTGTATTACACACTCAGTACTTCGGAAGTGAGTAATAATCAACGAAGCAATCCGTGGTACACAGCGCGACTTTGCTCTTGTTGCACCAGGTACAGATAGATTTTCACTTCCTGTTTCTTCGTTCTGTCTGCTTGTAAATAATGCACTCTCGTACACCCTTGACATCAGTACCTGTAGGTGGTATGTAGTTAAGCTTGTAAAACGTAAGGTAAGGTAGTCTTTAAAAGATTTCAGGAAAAGATCAATTTGTAAGGTAGTCGTGAAAAGTTCACTTTGTAAGGTCTCACATAAGAAGAGATTCGGCCAACCTCAAAGAGTGTCCGTCAATCAAGAAGAGATTCAGGTATTCCTGAAAATATCTATGGAAAATACCACAATGGAAGCTGCTAATACTGTTCATTTATGCTACTTGTATCAGATGCATCATCACTGAATGCAGAAAACTATTCATCTATGTATCATCTAAATAAATTGGAGATTGCATAGCATAGGTGGGCAAGGATGGCACTCAGAGCTACAATTGGATATGCTCGCTGTATCGTCCTCATAGGTGCTGAATCACTTGCATCCGACCTTTGTGTTAGGTCCTTATTGCACTTAGCTTCACCAATATTATGACCCTTATGTTCTTCAAACAATAAGGTTTGAATTTCACCGATAGAGTGCGATCTTTCAACACTGCATCAGACAGGTGTTTGGGAGCCAGAGACGCGTGCACCACCCATGTTTGCTCACTCAGTATTAACCCAGCCAGCCCTAGGGCATTCTGGGAATTTTTTCCAAGATGGCTGCCTCTCACTGGAGATCCTAAGAATCCATTTCATACACAACCAACCTCATGCACATCTAGAATGGATACAAAAAAATCAAGAAGAGTTTTCTAGGTTGGCGCAGTTTCCACCGACCAAGAATACTCGGTTGGCGCAGTTAAGTGGTTAAGCAATAGAGATTTATACAAAATTTGAAAATATCCTGAGTTTTTGTATAATTTATTGAAAGATTTTAGTTTTGTTTTATTAGTTTTATAAAATTGTAATATCAACATAGCCATAGATTAAGTACTAATTGTAATTAAGAATCGATAAAATGCTTGTCCTCGTACACTAAGAAGGTTAGCTTAGGTCGTGATTTTCTATTCAGCTTTTCAGGTAAACTCAAATATTCACTATTTTGGTGTAATTCTGGGGATTATTTGAAAGTATGGTTTAATACTAAGTGTAATAAGTACAATTCCTGACTGCTAGGAATAGTACATAATTACACTGTAACTTGTGCCGTTACATTTACCTCCCCATATTCGGAGGATGGGCTGAGTGATCAGTGCGATACTACTTAGTGTCATCAGTCAGAGAGTCACAGAGTTCTGTTGGCCTACTGGGGACCACAAGTCAGAACCTGGCCTCTTCAGAGAGGTGCAAGGAGCGATAACTGATGAATACTTTACATTTAAGGTTAATCATAATTGCGGCCACCAGGGAAGCACCCAGAAAGTTAGGCGAACCAAAACAGACTACTGGTTGGTTAAAACAGACTACTGTACTACTAGTTTGTCCCATCTTTCCCCTCGTATGTGAGGGGCGAGGGAGATGTACCCGGTCAACTGATTTGCCCCACCTTCAATTTAATCTGAAGTGTGCCCAGGTCACACGTCGCTCTGGCTGCAGTCGACCATTTTTCGAGTGGTGCTTTGCTTTTGAGGCTGATTTTTACACGAGTATTGTGTGCACGAGTCAGAAGATTAGTGTGCTATAGCTGCATCAGCTCAGGGTTATCTTCCCTGTGAGCTCTTTTTGTACTACCTTTGTGTGGTCAGGGTTGACTTTCCTAGGGTGTTTGGGATACACTCCCTTTAGAGGATTTTATTCACGGGGTGGTTCTCGCCCTTTAGGTAATTTGGTGGTCTGAGGTGTCTATTTTCTGTGTGGTTGGGACTGTTTTGGGCTTGTGTCCCCGGGGCACATTGAGAGTTACATGACCAGTTATTCAATTAACACATAGATGCGCCGATGTTTCTCTCTGATTGCTTGTTCTTCAAGGTTTGGACTTTGGGGGGGGGGGGCTTGGTTTTTTGTGTTGAGTTTATATATCTCTGCCCTTTTTCTGCTTTTCGCCTTATTAGGCTTGCCTAAGGTGTGTGCGACTTAACCTTCTTGTTGCACCCTTTGACCTTTCCGTTGGCTTTGGGTAGCCAGGATTGCCTGTTATCAGCAGGGGTTATTGGCTTAGCATTCCCAGTGCCTGGGCTTCCTGCAGGGCTTATTCACCCTGCAGGCCCTGGAAATTCCCTACGAGATCCGTTTTACTATGGTCAGTCAAGCCTGGCTTCAGGTCGGGCTTAGGGTGTAGAAGAACTCTCAGAACCCCATCAAGCAGGTACCTCTTCCTAGCATCTTCTCGCCTTGTGTAATTTTGAGGGTTGTTCATCATCTGTGCCATCGGGTGACGCTCATACATTCTACCTCCACCATGCTGCCTGTTGGGTCAGTGACGCCTACGACACTTGAGTCATGCGGGACCTGTTCTTCCCATGTGCTGCATCTTACCCACTTCTTTGTTGAAGTACTCACTTCAGCTCAGTATTTAAGGTTTTTAGTGTTGCAGTGGTCTAGGTTGTGTGCCTGGTTGAATGGTTTGGATCTGCCCCACTAGTGTTTAGGGACTCTGATTTTGGGGTATTGGTCAACTCCACCTTGGTGCCATCTGCAAGTCCTCTTCCGGTGTGCCAGTTATGTCCTTCTCCATACCCCCTACTTTTGGCTCTTAAGTGTTTGAGGGCTTTGGCTTTGGATTAGGGTTTAGCTCATAATGTGGCTCGAGAAGATTCGGGGTTGGCCCCTTCCGACATGGGTATGGAGGCAGTTGAGCTTCTAGGTCCCGCTGGAGCTTCCAGGTCTTCCCAGCCGATCCCTCCTTTCGAAGCCTTTCCGTTGGACTCTGCTTTTCTTTCCCGTGCGGTGGGTATGGACGAGAGCTCTGCCCCTGGGTCCTCTTATGTGGTTCTCGGGGCTCAGGGGGAGTCGGAGTGGAGCTCTTGGGTTCTATTTGATGCTTTGTGGGCCCTCGTGTCTTCCACCAAGGAGCTTTTGTTGCAGGGCGAGGGGTTTTCGTAATTCCCTTCCCTGTGTGAGTTTAATTTGGATGCAACTATTCCCATGTTTGATTCCAAGTTCCATTGGGTTTCTCGGATTTGTCCTTCTGCAGCTTTTCCTCCTGGGTTTCCCGGCAGAGACTCTGAAGGCCTTTTTTGCTTACTTCCTGCATGACCCGGTTTAAACCTTGTTATGGATCCGATATGGATATTGAACTTATTTGAGTTCGGGTCTTCCTCTCCTTATTGGGTGCGTTACGTGGTTCTGGAGTTATCCTGGCTGGCAGACTGTACTCTGTTTTACCTTGAGGCTTGGCGCGAGTTTTGCCCTAACCACACGCTTGATTGGCAAGTGTTGACTGTTGCAAGTGTTTCTTGGAGCTGTCTTGATCCTGTCAAGTGTGTGTCATCGCGCCTGCCCTTCCTCGTTATGTGGGTCTTGTGCAGCTGCATGCTCAGGTTTCTATTCAGTCTGCTGCTTTGGTCGTCGATGACCTACGTAACTGTTTACACTTTGATTCTGTTGTGAGTCTCTTATGTCTCCTGGTGCTTCATTCTGATTGGCTCTCAGAGGATGTAGATTCACTCAGTGAGGTTCCTCTTATGGGGGGTTTTGGTCTCTGCAGCTTTGACTTCTGCTGCCATCCTAAAGCTAAAGCTTTCTTAGGGGATGCAGTTTCCTTGATTTCTGCATCCCGTCTTCCATGGTGGTAAGCTGTGCTGGCACAGTCTCTGGACTGTGTGGCTCCTGGCTCTCACTTTGGCTTCTCCATTTAGTTCTTTGCTGTTCCTTGCAGACATTGTATCTCAGTTTTGTCTGTGGCTGCTGTTAGTTGCCATCCTGTTTCGGATCTGTTGTATGTCCGAGGGAGGGTTGGTCTCGACTTTCTCGGCGGTTTGGTAGAGCCAGGGTCAGCTGTTGGTCGAGGTGTGTCCTCTGTGGTGCCGGCAGCCAGGTTGGATGTGTTTCTTCTTTGTCTGATCAGTGCTGCGTTTGCTCTGCTCTGAAGGCTCACTCTTATAGTTTGTTCTGGCCCTTTCATGGGGTACTCATTTGACGGGGCAGTGGGAGGGGGGAAAGGCTAGCTTGGTTTGCTAGCTCTTGGTCCTGCAGTCTGTGGGCTTTTCAGTTCGTGTCTTGCAGCCTGCAGTGGAGTTGGTTGGCCTCACCTCCTTTGGAGGGTTCAAGGTTTTTGAGGCAGGTCTCCTTTCCTTGTGTTCATAGTCATCTCAGAGTGGGTGCATTCAGGCATGGTTGAAACGACCACGTCCCTTCTGTGGGATTCCCGCCCGTTTTTGGTCCTGAAATGTGATTGTTTGAAC